>NC_064638.1:34936923-35241057 GCF_023864345.2 Schistocerca serialis cubense
TGGCAAGGGCGGCTTCGCGTTGTCTTTCGCGTTCCGCCTCTCGCTCTCTTCTGCATTTTTCTTCTCGCATACAGCTTCTTATGAGCTCCTTGCTTACCAAGTAGCTCGTCTGATGCTCACTGCGTTCGTCAATGTCCGGGACGGATACGTCCAGGATCTCTGTGTCCACAAGATTGTGGTAGTGATTCACAAACTCTTTGGTTTGGACACATGAGTCCTGGCGTGCTCCCTTGCCTTCTAATGTGGCCTGTGTGGCCCGACTTATCGTCATCTTCTTCGGCCAGGCCGTTTGTGTGGCCTGGTCGTCTTTGTGCAGCTCATCCGTCTGCAGCGCCTGCGTCTCCTTGGTGGTGTCGTGGCGGAGGGATTCGCGGAGGGTGAGGCAGGCGGCCTCCATCTCTGCATGGAGGACCATGCGGAATCGTGTTTCCGCCTCTCGGAGGGCCGACTCGATGTCGGGACCAGCTGTCGTCGCCGTCTTCCCACTTGCTGCGTCGTGCCGCCGCCCCCCTCCACCGCCCTTGCCATAGGCGGCGGGGGAAGGCGGCCGCACGTGAGCGGTGGCCGTCGTCGAGTCTCCTCCGGGTGCCGCCGTTGTTCCCGCGGCGTTGCCTCCTCTTTTCGCTGTTTCTTCCGTCCCTCTGTTGTTCGCCGCGGCTGCAGAACGTTGTCGCCTCCTTCTCCTGCGGCGTCGCCTCTTTGCTTGGGGCGCCGTCTCCTTTGCGGTGGCGGGATTTCGGCCGTTGAAGGCCTGACATCCGCGCCAGTTTGCGACGTGCTCACCGCCGCAGCGGGCGCACGTCGGTTTGACGTCTTTGGTGCTGGTACAGGTGCGGGTGTCATGGTGACGTCCGCACTTGACGCACCTGGCGGCGTTGCGGCAGTGTTTTGCCACATGTCCTTCCTCCTGGCACTTGAAGCACTGTGGCTTCGTGTCCAGGTGGGGGGGGGGGAGAGTCTCCGGCTGCACATGGAAGCCCAGGAGCTTCCGGATGTCAAGAATGCACCCGCCGTCGTCCGCCGCTGGTGTGGCGACAATAAACAAAGGCGGTTTCTTCCTATTGGTTTTGTTGTGCAACCTGACGGTTGCCTCAACAAAACCTTGGCGGCGCAGTCCCTCTTTTACCGCTCGCTCCGTGAGGATCCAAGGCAGGCCCCTCAGGAGCGCCTTGGTGACTCCTTTGTGACGGGTCTTTTGATTCATCGCACCTCTTCCCGGGGCGTCCACCGTGTGAGCGGCCACTAGGACCTTCAGGGCCCCGTAGTCGTTCCAGTCAGCGGCCTGGAGCTTGATGGTTTCGTCGGAGTCAACGGACTCAACGACGACCTCCTTGTTGCAGCTCCGCCCCATCTCATCATAGAGTTCCACCCACTCGACCTCCCTGCATTTGATGTACAGGGCGGGAGCGGGGGAAACTGCTTCTTCTGTCGCCGAATTGCCGCCTCTTGCGACATCACGTCCCACGCTGCTCATCTTAACCATACTGCGCGCTAGGTTTGACAATTTGCTTTTTTTGCCGTTAAAACAGCAACACGACAATTTGCCACCCGCGCGCAGTACGATCTCCTCACTGACTCTCCCGCAGGAGCTGAGCGCCGCGTGCAACAGTGACCTGCGCGCTACGGCTGCCACAACTCGGCCGGGGGCTCCTCGAGTGGACCTGGTCCAGTATTTATGCCTATGGCCTTCCTCCTCCACCAACGGCTGCAGGCGCTTCCTCTGTGGTCCGCGCCCATTCCCTGCGACCTGCTGGAGCGTTGCTGCTCCGTTTTCCGTCCGCTGCGGTTCTAGGTGTTCCCTCTGCGGTCCGCGCCCACCAAACCCGCTCCTGGGGGTTTCATCTACGGTCTGGGGTACCAGGCGTTCCCCCTGCGGTCCGCGCCCGCTCACCACGACCTGTTGGAACGTTGCCGCTCCGTCATTCCGAGTTAGCATGCCGTGCGAGCAGGACCGCGCTACTCAGGCTCAGGGTGCGGCGGACCGCTGCCCGGCGGGACTGGCCCGGGCGACCGAGCCAGCCCCGTCGGCGGCCCCGTCCGGCCCCCCATCTACGACGACGCAGCTACGGACGACGGATCACGCAACGGCACACCCAAGGAGCATTAGCCCGCTCACGCCAGAGCAAGTGTACCTCGTTGTACACCGTTTATCATATGGCAATGTTTACCCTGAATATGCTGCTGACGAACGAGCACTCCGCTTGTTCCAACAGCACCTGAGGTCACTCGGTTGCGTGGTATACGAAGAGGCGAGAGTACCGTCGGGAGCCCTGCCAGGCGTGTCGAATGAAGACGGCATTGTTCTGCCAGCGGCGGCCCCGATGAGTGTTGCACCACCAGGCCCAGTTACAGAAGAAACTGGAGTCCTGCTGACTGCCACTCCGGTCTCTTCCAGTGAAGAGACCACAGATACACCGATTGCTGTACCGCCAGGCGTGACGACAGAAGACGTCACCGTCCTGCCACGTGACAGCATGATCCCAGAGGCCAACCTGGGCGACCTGATCGAGGGGACAGACATGGACACATCGCAGCCCTCTAGAAAGAGGCCTGCAGCGTCGGAGGAGGACGAGTCCTCCGCAATCTCTGATCCTGATTTCAGGCGGAGTCAGAGGAAGAAGATGCCGGAGGCTCCTGCCCCCTCCGAGGCAGAAAAGGGGACTGACGACGGCTTCGTTGTCCCGAAGCGGCGGCACACTGCTCGGGCCAAGCGGCTCGAGACTGTGCAGCCGCTGCCGACGGCGAACGCATTCGTCGACGTACCCGACGAACAGGAGGCCATGGATGCTGCTGAGGCACCCAAGAGGCGGGCACCCGCTCCGCCACCGATCACTGTATCGTGGACGGACACGTACCAGTCCTTCCTCGAGAAGTTCCAGGCGGTGACGTCCTCCGCCAAGATCAAATGTGCTGGTCGGGACTTGTACAGAGTCTGGGTCAGCACGATGGAGGAATACCGAGCTGCCATGCGGCTCATAGAGGTGGAGAAGCTTCACTGCTTCACCCACAATGCTGAGCCAGTGAAGCAGCTGAAGGTGGTTTTCCGCCGCCTTCCGCTAAAAATGGAGACCGAGCATCTCAAGAGGGAACTAGCTGCGCTGGGCTACATGGCCAGCTCGGTCACTCTCATGAAGTCTCCCAGGACGAGGAGACCCATGCCGCTGTTCTTAGTTGTCCTTCCGGACAACTTCGAAAACCGCAAGATTTTCCAGTTGCAGATGGTGGCCAGGATCGGTGTGGAAGTGGAGCCGCTCAAGGCCAAGGGGAGGCGCGCCCAGTGCTTCTCCTGCCAAGGCCTTGACCACGTGGCGCGCTACTGCACGATGCCGGCCCGCTGCGTCAAGTGCGCCGACTCCCACCAGAGTCGGGACTGCACGAAGAAGAGGGAGGAGGCGCCCAAGTGCTGTAACTGCAGCGAGCCACATGTGGCGAGCTACAGAGGCTGCGCCGCCTTCAAGCGCCGCCCACGCCAGCAAGGACGTGCGGCACCCGCACGAAAGGTGCAACCAGGCACCAGTTTCGCCTCTGCCACCAAGGGGGAGTCTTTGGACGCCCCCAGGGGGCGGCAGGCGAAATTCCCGGCCACCACGTCGCCTAACCAGGCAGCCGGCACCCAGGACGACCAACACCAGGGTGGACGCCAGATCCGTCCCCCCACCACAGCCGCGCTGCAAGCCGCAACTGCGGCACCTGCAGCCGCAACACCAGGACCGGAAGCAGCAGACTTGGGAGCAATGCTGAGCTCCCTCTCTGCCTTGCTACAGCAACTGCCGGTGCTCGTCACCGCCGTAACGGGGGCCCTCCAGGCCGCTACCGTCACCGCGAAGCCACACCATGGATAATGCCCTTATCCATGGCCTGACCATCTGTGGCTTCAACGCCAACAGCCTGTTCCCACAACAAGGTGAGTTTCGTCAGTTCATGCAGGACGAGGCCATCGACCTGTGTCTGATCTGCGAAACTCACCTCAAGCCAGGAGTACGCGTGAAGGTGGCAAACTATGTTTGCTACCGGAACGACAGGCCGACGGCAGGCGGGGGTACCGCCATCTACGTCCGCGCCTCACTCCGGCACCACCAGGTGCAGCTCCCAGCCATGGCCACCCTGGAAGCCACCGGGGTGAACGTCACCACAGCTGCGGGGCAAATAACCTTCGTGGCCGCATACAGGCCGCCGCGTGGACACCTCCAGGAGGCGGACATAGACGAGCTGCTGACGTTTGGGGGAAGGGCATTCATTGCGGGTGACTTCAACGCGAAGCACCCGGAATGGATCTCCCGCCTCACGAACATCAGTGGCCGCCGGCTTCTTCGCGCTGCCCAGAGGAATGGCGCCCTGGTCCTGGGCCCACGGGAACACACCATCTTCCCGGCCAGGGGGCAGTCAGACGTGCTCGACGTGGCCGTCATCAAAGGAATCGGGCATCACACGACCGCCACCACGCGGTGCGCGATGTCGTCCGACCACCTGCCGGTGGTCTACCAAATCGACATCGCTGGAGCCACGCTCCCGCCACGTCGGCGGACGTACCGGCGCCTGGACTGCGACCGATTCCAGGACAATGTCCTGGCATCACTGGCGGACTCACCTGACCCCGCGGCAGTGGGTGCGGATGCCGCCCTCCAGTTCCTCACCCGCCAGTTGCTGCAAGCAGCCGACGCGGCCTCCCCTCCCCCTCCACAGGGTATCAGGGACTTCTCCCGTAACCTACCGCCTCCCATTCGGGACGCAATACGGGAGAAGAACCGCCTCTTCCGGGAGTGGCAGCTCACCCGCCAACCCGCGACGAAACGGCGCCTCAACCGCATGCGGAGAGAAATCAAAGCGGCGGCTGAGGCGCACAGGAACAACGTCTGGGCGGACCTCGTCGCCTCCCTCAACCCTGAGGACGGCAGCGCGTGGCGGACTGTGAAGTCCTTTCTACGTAGAAGGCAGCGCGTGCCGCCTCTGCTCTTCGGACAAGACGTCGTCTGCAGCCCGGACGGCAAAGCAGGCGCCCTGGCGGACCACTTCGAGCTGTCATTCACCCCGGTGGATGACAATGTAGACGAAGAACACCTCCACCGGGTGGAAGAGCAGCTCCCTGTGTTCCTGGAAGCCAGGGACGACGCAGACGAGATCGACCCCATCTCCGACGAGGAGGTGGCCGCGCAGATTACAGCGCTCAACACCAAGAAGGCTGGCGGTGCTGACGGCGTCACCAACCATCTGCTGAGGAGCCTGCCGGCGGGCGCATACCCGTTCCTGGCGGGCATCTTCAATGAGGTCCTTCGCTCTGGGGTCTACCCCACTGTATGGAAACATGCAGAGGTGGTGGCAATCCCCAAGGCGAACAAGGACCCACGGGACGCCGCCAACTACAGGCCCATCAGCCTGCTGCCGGCGCTCTCGAAGGTGTTCGAGCGCCTGTACGCCAGACGACTGCTCCGCCACGTGTCAGCGGAAGGCATCATACCCGATGAGCAGTTCGGCTTTAGGAGCGGCCATTCCACCGTCCACCAGCTGATGCGGCTGGTAGAAGAAGCGATGCGCGCCCTGGAGACTCGGGAAAAACCTTGGGGCGGTGTTCCTGGACGTATCCAGGGCATTCGACTCCGTGTGGCACGACGGCCACGTGTACAAACTTTTTGTACACGGGGTCCCGACGTCGCACGGGGTCCTCCTCCGCTCATACCTAGCCGAGCGGTCCTTCCACGTCAGACTGGACGATGGGACATCCACCCATCGACACATCCGTGCTGGAGTGCCGCAGGGGTCCGTCCTTGGGCCCCTATTGTACTCCCTATACACCGCCGACGCTCCGCGCGTGACGCCGGTGAAGTTGGCACTATATGCCGACGACACTGCGCTGTTCGTGCGGAGCATGAAGGCGGTCGAGATGCGCCGTCTTCTCCAAAGAGGTTGCGAGGCCCTTGGCGCCTGGTCAACCAAGTGGCGCCTCAAGCAAAACGCGGCGAAGAGCCAGGCGGTGGTCTTCACGAGAAGACCACTGCCGCCTGATCTTCCGCCAGTCACCATCATGGGCAGCCCCGTCCCATGGAGCAAGACTGGCCGCTACCTGGGGGTCACACTGGACCATAAGCTGACGTGGAAGCCGCACATCGAGGACGTCAGGGGCAGAGCGATAGGGCGCCTACGCGTCCTGTACCCTCTGCTCAACCCCTCGTCTGCACTGCCACCTCACCACGGCATCACGCTGTACCTGGCGCTGGTACGTCCAGTGCTGGAAAACGCAGCTGTGGTGTGGGGCTACGCGGCCGAAACACACATCAGCAAGCTGCAGAGGGTGCAGAGCAGGGCGCTCAAGCTCGCTCTACGCCTGCCGAGATTATATTCGACCGCTCGGCTACACGAGCAGACTGGAATCCCCCTCCTCCGCGACCGCTTCAAGCAATCGGCGCGGACGTTCTACGAGCGGACCGAACGGTCCGAAAACCGGCTCATCAGGGATCTGGGCCACCCTACACACCACAGGCCAACAACCCGTTGGTCTGACCTGCTGCGGGAGTGAAAACTCCCACAACAGAGACAGGACATCCGCATCCAGGAAAAACTAGAGGCCAATCCATGGAGAGAGGCCGCAGTTCCAATACGTAAGGTTTACGCAGGAATAGCAGAAGACTGCTTAGCCTGCTCCTGCACGGGTCAGGGCAGACCCGTAAGGTAGAAGCGAGCGAGCGAGCCGCTCCGTTTTTCGTCCGCTGCGGCTCTGGATGTTCCCTCTGCGGTCCGCGCCCACCAGTCCCAGTTCTGGGTGTTCCGTCTTCGGTCTGGTGCTCCTGGCAGTCCGTCAGGGGCTCGTTTACCATCTCCATGTCTCTGGTTCTTCTGTTTGTGTAGTGTTGCAGCTGGCCCCGTTGCTCCTTTAACAATTCCAGAGCCGGATCCCAGGCTCTGCTTAGCTGGTACCCTGTGTCACGATTTACAAGATCGTCAGCCATTTTAATCTCAATCGATTCTCTTATAACACTGTCCCAAAATCTGGGTGTTTGTGCTAGAATCTTGGTATCCTCATACTTCATGGTATGATCTAGTTCTAGACAGTGTTCAGCAATGGCTGACTTAGTCACCTGTCTTAATCTAGTGTGCCTCTGATGTTCTTTGCACCTGATCTCCACAGTTCTTGTCGTCTGGCCAATGTAGGACATGCCACATTGACAAGGTATATTGTAAATCCCTGGTTTTCGTAACCCCAGGTCGTCTTTGACACTCCCCACCAGTCCCCCGATCTTGTTGGATGGGCAGAAAACACACTTGATATTGTGTTTACGCAGGATCCTACTGATTCTGGCAGAAATAGAGCCAGCATAGGGCAGATATGCCACCTTCTTTGCTTCATCTTGGTCTTCTTCAGGAACCTGTGGTATAGTGGCTGGTCGGAGTGCCCTCTCAATTTGTCTGTCTGTGTATCCATTCTTGGAGAAAACTGTTTTGAGACGTTCTATCTCTATGGGTAGATTCTCTTGGTCTGATAGGGCACGTGCTCTGTGGACCAAAGTCTTCAGAACCCCATTCTTCTGTGCAGGGTGGTGACAACTGCTGGCCTGCAGATATAAATCAGTGTGTGCTGGTTTTCGGTACACACTGTGGCCAATTGATCCATCTGTTTTCCTCTGGACTAGTACATCCAGAAATGGCAGCTGGCCATTCTTCTCCAGTTCCATGGTGAACTTGATATTAGGGTGGCATGAGTTAAGATGTTCAAGAAACTCATTGAGCCTGTCCATCCCATGTGGCCTGATCACGAAGGTGTCATCCACATACCTAAAGAAGCATGTGGGTTTAAATGTGGCTGTCTCCAATGCCCTCTCCTCAAAACTCTCCATAAACATGTTGGCAACCACAGGGGACAGTGGGCTGCCCATAGCTACACCTTCAGTTTGCTCGTAATATTGGTTTCTGTACAAGAAGCACGTGGATGTCAGTGTATGACTGAACAGGTCCAACAGAGCACCATCAAATTTCTCTGCAATCAGTTCTAGTGAGTCCTTCAGTGGGACCCTGGTGAACAGCGATACCACATCAAAACTAACCATGATGTCCGAATCTGTGATGTGCAGTTGCTTGAGGCGTTGCAGGAAATCTCCTGAGTTGCGGATGTGGTGAATACATTTCCCCACATATGAAGCCAGGAGACCTTTCAAGTACTTGGCTGTTGTGTACGTAGGTGCCCCAATATTACTGACAATAGGACGTAGGGGCACGCCCTCCTTGTGTATTTTAGGCAGACCATACAGTCTAGGTGGCACTGGCGCTTTTTCCTGTAGTTGTCTGATGATCTTATCAGGCATCCCTGTTTCCTTCAAGAGAGCACTAGTCTTCTTGGCCACCTTGTCCGTGGGGTCACACTCCAGAATTCTGTATGCAGGGTCCTCCAGAAGTTGGCATACTTTCTCATCATAATCCACCCGCTGCAAGATGACAGTGGAGTTCCCTTTGTCTGCTGGCAGTACCACAGTGCTGTTGTCTTCCCGTAGTTTCTTGAGTGCAAGCCTCTCCTCGATTGTGATGTTCGATTTCGGCGGCCTGGCCTTGGTGAGGGCCCTGCAGGTCTCTCGGCGGAGAGATAGAACATCTCAAAACAGTTTTCTCCAAGAATGGATACACAGACAGACAAATTGAGAGGGCACTCCGACCAGCCACTATACCACAGGTTCCTGAAGAAGACCAAGATGAAGCAAAGAAGGTGGCATATCTGCCCTATGCTGGCTCTATTTCTGCCAGAATCAGTAGGATCCTGCGTAAACACAATATCAAGTGTGTTTTCTGCCCATCCAACAAGATCAGGGGACTGCTGGGGAGTGTCAAAGACGACCTGGGGTTACGAAAACCAGGGATTTACAATATACCTTGTCAATGTGGCATGTCCTACATTGGCCAGACGACAAGAACTGTGGAGATCAGGTGCAAAGAACATCAGAGGCACACTAGATTAAGACAGGTGACTAAGTCAGCCATTGCTGAACACTGTCTAGAACTAGATCATACCATGAAGTATGAGGATACCAAGATTCTAGCACAAACACCCAGATTTTGGGACAGTGTTATAAGAGAATCGATTGAGATTAAAATGGCTGACGATCTTGTAAATCGTGACACAGGGTACCAGCTAAGCAGAGCCTGAGATCCGGCTCTGGAATTGTTAAAGGAGCAACGGGGCCAGCTGCAACACTACACAAACAGAAGAACCAGAGACATGGAGATGGTAAACGAGCCCCTGACGGACTGCCAGGAGCACCAGACCGAAGATGGAACACCCAGAACTGGGACTGGTGGGCGCGGACCACAGAGGGAACATCCAGAGCCGCAGCGGACGAAAAACGGAGCGGAAACGCTCCAACAGGTTGTGGTGAGCGGGCACGGACCGCAGGGGGAACGCCTGGTACCCCAGACCGTAGATGAAACCCCCAGGAGCGGGTTTGGTGGGCGCGGACCGCAGAAGGAACACCTAGAACCGCAGCGGACGGAAAACGGAACAGTACCGTGTGCCTCACGTCCAATTCCCTGCACGATTTGAAGCAGGTTAAGCAGGTCAACTGCTGTTCCTGCGTGTTGGATTCACTAGATGGATGTGGTCCTCGCTTTATGGTATGTCATCTCGAGTTCACAGCTGTTGGTCGTCCTCACTGGGTGCTGGGGTTATTCCAGCAACCGGTCTGGCCATCTGGTCGCTGGGCGCCAGTGGAGTTGGTTTCCCAGTCCACTGACCAGCGGGTTCCTGGACGTCCTCGCCGACTCGTAGAAGTTCCGTGCGAGCGCGTGGAAGCGGCGCTTCAGCATCGGAACTCCCGCGATGTCGTGGAGCATACGGGTGTCGTAGTCCCTTGGCAGGTGGAGCGCCAGCCGAAGGGCTTTGTTCTGCACCCGTTGCAGCGTCTGGACGTGAGTGTCGGCGGCATTTCCCCACACCACGGCCGCGTACTCCAGCACTGGCCTGATTAGTGCTAGGTAGAGCGTGAGGCCGCAGTGGGGGGGCAGTGTCGTCGTGGGGTTGAGGAGGGGGTAGAGCGAGCGCATCCATCCAAGCGCCCGGCCCCTCAGCTCCCTGATGTGTGGACCCCAGGTCAGGCGTCGATCCAAGGTGACGCCGAGGTACTTTCCAGTACGCGACCACGGGATGGGGCCTCCCATGATCCGCACTGGCGGCAGCGCGACGGGAATGCGGCGGCGAGTAAACACCACCGCCTGGCTCTTCCCTGCGTTGAACTTGAGCCGCCATTTGGTGGCCCAGGCTCCAATCTCATTGCAGGCGAGCTGCAGGCGGCGGCACATCAACTGCGCGCTCATGCTGCGCGTGTACAGCGCGGTGTCATCGGCGTAGAGCGCCAGATGAACCCTCGGCGTCGTCTTCGGGACGTCAGCGGTGAAGAGGGAGTACAGCAGGGGGCCAAGGACGGACCCCTGCGGCACTCCGGCACGTATGTGGCGCGCCGTCGACATGCCGCCGTCTGCACGCACATGGAACGTGCGCCCTCGCAGGTAGGACTGGAGAAGGCGGACGTACGACACGGGTACCCCCTGTACCAGCAGCTTATACAGGAGGCCGTCGTGCCACACGCTATCAAAGGCCTTGGAGACGTCGAGTAGTACCGCCCCAAGGTACTCGCGTCGCTCCAGGGCCCCCATCGCCTGCTCCACCAGTCGCAGTAGTTGGTGCTGTGTCGAGTGTCCACTGCGAAAGCCAAACTGCTCGTCAGGAAGCAGGCCTTCTTCACTGACGTGGCGCTGTAGCCGTTTGGCGAGTATCCTCTCGAAGGTCTTCGAGAGGGAGAGCAGCAGGCTTATTGGGCGATAGTTCTGCGCCAGCCTGGGGTCCTTGCCAGCCTTCGGAATGGCAGCAACGCTCCAGCAGGTCGCAGGGAATGGGCGCGGACCACAGAGGAAGCGCCTGCAGCCGTTGGTGGAGGGGGAAGGCCATAGGCATAAATACTGGACCAGGTCCACTCGAGGAGCAGTCTCAGGTCGCACCTGATGAAGGTCTCGAGCTACGTGACCGAAATATCGTGCAAGTACGACGCTGATATCCGGCAGAACACCCGACAACCCAAGATGTCAAAATATTACTACTTATATTAAACCTAAAGAGGCAGTACATATTTCCTTTTTTTACTTTTTAGAGTTTTTTGTGTTGGGTTATTTTTAAATTTTTAATTTGGGTTTTGTTTAATGGTTTTTAAACTTTATATTTTACTAGTAGACACGCTGCGGTCGACACTCCATCCCCACATTCACAAAAATGCTTTCCGTAACGAAAGACAAAGTACAACGCGAGATTTTGTCTTGCTGAAATCTGCGCATTCTGACAATACGTGTACTTCTGGAAATGCAAGGTCACACGTGCAGTTTTGAGCTACTATTAGTAATTAAAATGCATTACTGTTAGTAATTGAAATGTATTAAACACTATCATCGTATTTTACCTTCGTCACTTATGAGATTTACGTGTTTCCCTTCTTTATTCACACATATATTCAGTGACTATTCATTAGTATATAGTTAGCTAATGTAGATAACAGAAGCAACAAGCAGAGGCGATAATTCTAAAGCAAGTCGGAAGAAAGTCTGCGGCGACTGCGTTCTCTTGGAATAGGCTACCTAAATTATTAGGGCAAACTCATTTGATTTAATACTGAATTGTTGACCTCAAAAAGAAATACAAGAAATTCTGCGAGGGCACATGATTATCTTCTACAGTTCAGTCACAATCCTCCTTTTTTCTAGGTGCTTCAATGGGCAACTTCAAAATGCGAGAGTAATCATTGTTGGCCAATAGTAAAATATAAAAAAATGTACTTGCTGACTTTTATTTACACCAATTTGAGCTCTACAATTTGGTACTACATAACTTAACGTGGCCCTTATGTGTTAAGTAGCTAATAACCAGAGGGCGCGCTGGCGAAAGATGATGTTGTTGTTGTTGTGGTCTTCAGTCCCGAGACTGGTCTGATGCAGCTCTCCATGCTACTCTATCCTGTGCAAGCTTCTTCATCTCCCAGCGCCTACTGCAACCTACAACCTTCTGAATCTGCTTAGTGTATTCATCTCTTGGTCTCCCTCTACGAATTTTACCCTCCACGCTGCCCTCAAGTACTAAATTGGTGATCCCTTGATGCCTCAGAACATGTCCTACCAACCGATCCCTTCTTCTAGTCAAGTTGTGCCACAAACTCCTTTTCTCCGCAATTCTATTCAATACCTCCTCATTACTTGTGTGATCTACCCATCTAACCTTCAGCATTCTTCTGTAGTGCCACATTTCGAAAGCTTCTATTCTCTCCTTGTCTAAACTATTTATCGTCCATGTTTCACTTCCATACATGGCTACACTCCATACAAATACTTTCAGAAACAACTTCCTGACACTTAAATCTATACTCGATGTTAACAAATTTCTCTTCTTCAGAAACGCTTTCCTTGCAATTGACAGTCTACATTTTATATCCTCTCTACTTCGACCATCATCAGTTATTTTGCTCCCCAAATACCAAAACTCCTTTACTACTTTAAGTGTCTCATTTCCTAATCTAATTCCCTCAGCATCACCCGACTTAATTCGACTACATTCCATTATCCTCGTTTTGCTTTTGTTGATGTTCATCGTATATCCTCCTTTCAAGACACTGTCCATTCCATTCAACTGCTCTTCCATGTCCTTTGCTGTCTCTGACAGAGTTACAATGTCATCGGCGAACCTCAATGTTTTTATTTCTTCTCCATGGATTTTAATACCCACTCCGAACTTGTCTTTTGTTTCCTTTACTGCTTGCTCAATATACAGATTGAATAGCATCGGGAAGAGGCTACAACCCTATCTTACTCCCTTCCAAACCACTGCTTCCCTTTCATGTCCCTCGACTCTTATAACTGCCATTTGGTTTCTGTACAAATTGTAAATAGCCTTTCGCTCCCTGTATTTTACCCCTGCTACCTTTAGAATTTGAAAGAGAGTATTCCAGTCAACACTGTCAAAAGCTTTCTCTAAGTCTACAAATGCTGGAAACGTAGGTTTGCCTTTCCTTAATCTTTCTTCTAAGATAAGTCGTAAGGTCAGTATTGCCTCACGTGTTCCAACATTTCTACGGAATCCAAACTGATCTTCCCCGAGGTTGGCTTCTATCAGTTTTTCCATTCTTCTGTCAAGAAGTCGCGTTAGTATTTTGCAGCTGTGGCTTATTAAACTGATAGTTCGGTAATTTTCACATCTTTCAACACCAGCTTTCTTTGGGATTGGAATTATAATATTCTTTTTGAAGTCTAATGGTCTACGCCCAGGGCCTTGTTTTGACTTAGGTCTTTCAGTGCTCTGCCAAACTCTTCACGCAGTATCATATCTCCCATTTCATCTTCATCTACATCCTCTTCCATTTCCATAACATTGTACTCAAGAATATCGCCCCTGTATAGACCCTCTACAAACTCCTTCCACCTTTCTGGTTTCCCTTCTTTGCTTAGAACTGGGTTTCCATCTGGGCTCTTGATATTCACGCAAGTGGTTCTCTTTTCTCCAAAGGTCTCTTTAATTTTCCTGTAAGCAGTATCTATCTTACCCCTCGTGAGATAAGCCTCTACATCCTTACGTTTGTCCTCTAGCCATCCCTGCTTAGCCATTTTGCACTTCCTGTCGATCTCATTTTTGAGACGTTTGTATTCCTTTTTGCCTGTTTCACTTACTGCATTTTTGTATTTTCTCCTTTCATCAATTAAGTTCAGTATCTCTTCTGTTACCCAAGGATTTCTACTAGCCCACTTCTTTTTACCTACTTAATCCTCTGCTGTCTTCACTATTTCATTCCTCAAAGCTACCCATTCTTCTACTGTATTTCTTTCCCCCATTCCTGTCAATTGTTCCCTTATGCTCTCTCCGAAACTCTGTACAGCCTCTGGTTTAGCCAGTTTATCGAGGTCCCATCTCCTTGAATTCCCATCTTTTTGCAGTTTCTTCAGTTTTAATCTACAGTTCATAACCAATTGATTGTGGTCAGAGTCCACATCTGCCCCTGGAAATGTCTTACAATTTAAAACCTGGTTCCTAAATCTCTGTCTTACCGTTATATAATCTATCTGATACCTTCTAGTATCTCCAGGATTCTTCCATGTATACAACCTTCTTTTATGATTCTTGAACCAAGTGTTAGCTATGATTAAGTTATGCTCTGTGCAAAATTCTACCAGGCAGTTCCCTCTTTCATTTCTTATCCCCAATCCATATTCACCTACTTTGTTTTCTTCTCTCCCTTTTCCTACTCTCAAATTCCAGTCACCCATGACTATTAAATTTTCGTCTCCCTTCACTACCTCAATAATTTCTTTTATTTCATCATACATTTCATCAATTTCTTCATCATTTGCAGAGCATATAAACTTGTACTACTGTAGTAGGCATGGGCTTCTTGTCTATCTTGGCCACAATAATGTGCTCACTATGCTGTTTGTAGTAGATTACCTGCACTCCTATATTTTTATTCATTATTGAACCTACTCCTGCATTACCCCTATTTGATTTTGTATTTATAACCCTGTATTCACCTGACCAAAAGTCTTGTTCCTCCTGCCACCGAACTTCACTAATTCCCACTATATCTAAGTTTAACCTATCAATTTCCCTTTTTAAGTTTTCTAACCTACCTGCCCGATTAAGGGATCTGACATTCCACGCTCCGATCTGTAGAACGCCAGTTTTCTTTCTCCTGATAACGACGTCCTCCTGAGTAGTCCCTGCCTGGAGATCCGAATGGGTGAGTATTTTACCTCCGGAATATTTTACCGAAGAGGACGCCATCATCATTTAACCATACAGTAAAGCTGCATGCCCTCGGGAAAAATTACAGCTTTAGTTTCCCCTTGCTTTCAGCCGTTTGCAGTACCAGCACAGCAAGGCCGTTTTGGTTAGTGTTACAAGGCCAGATCAATCAATCATCCAGACTGTTGCCCCTGCAGCTACTGAAAAGGCTGCTGCCCCTCTTCAGGAACCACACGTTTGTCTGGCCTCTCAACAGCTACCCCTCCATTGTGGTTGCACCTACGGTACGGCTATCTGTGTTGTTGAGGCACGCAAGCCTCCCCACCAACGGCAATGTCCATGGTTCGTGGGGGAAGAACTGATTGTAATACACATACTTAAAGATATAAGTGATAAATTCAAATACAAACACCATTTATCATGACCGAGCGAGATGGCGCAGTGGTTAGACACTGGACTCGCATTCGGGAGGACGACGGTTCAATCCCGCGTCCGGCCATCCTGATTTAGGTTTTCCGTGATTTCCCTAAATCGCTCCAGGCAAATGCCAGGATGGTTCCTTTCAAAGGGCACGGCCGACTTCCTTCCCCGTCCTTCCCTAATCCGATGAGACCGATGACCTCGCTGTCTGGTCTCCTTTCCCAACAACCAACCAACCATTTATCAGAAAAAACGATCAGATAGAGTGCAAGGAAATAATAAACAATATGCTTGGAAATAAAGCTCGTACAATTATGATATCAGTTAGTTTCATAATCTTAGTGTGAGACAGCAATTACTATTATTATAGTACACGTTTTTGTACCTTTATTTTACTGAAATCCTCAATAATGTCACTGAAATCTACTCTGTTAGAAACTTTTCTTTCAGTTTATAAAATGGAAATATTTGCTAATCATTCTAGATTCATCATAGAATGAAGATAATTTTAAATTAGTTTCAGTTTAGAAAAATTCTTCTCACATGTTGCATTGAGACACAAGTGATCAAGAAGTGTTGGATTACAGGAGATGCAGAGGGTAATGATGGACTGAAGCCCCATTTATCTATAAATTGAAGGACTTCTTGGGCTCTCTACCTAGCAGCAACATTCACAGTCGTATATGTTGCACATAGATTTCTACATAAACTTTTTATTTCTTATGGCACCTGCTTCTTATCACACTCATCATAAGTCTCTATTAGATGCTCCAGTGTCCCAGGCAGAGCATCATTGGGAGATTCAAGTATAAATTTTGTTTTAACAATTTGGAATTTTTTTTATTTCCTACATTGCCATATATCATTGTGACAATACTGGTATAAATCACTCTATGCAGCCAAGTATTGATCAACAAACTTCTTCTTGAATCGATAATCTAGAGACATGATCTAGTTCATCCAGTATTGTATTTTTATCTTCCATTTTCTTTGTTGATCAATGTAAATGTCTGTGCCGCATTTTTAGCACCAAAAATGACAGTATTGTCTATAATCATAGTTTTTTCCATGAGTAGAAACTCATTCAGGACTTTTAATTTGGCATGTTCTCTATCCAGAGTCATTTTTGGAGACTGTAGATATTGCTGCACTAAATCTACCCCCTCCAGTGTCATTCCCCAAAAGTTGATGCAGATCAAAAAGGTAAAATCGCATACACCTGGAAGCAGCAAGTTTGGTGCAGATGTAGTATCAAGATTTGATTTGGATGGATCTTGTATACCTTTCAAAGTGCTCATAACTGTTTGCACATTTTTATGACTTTCACTGAAATGTCATGAGTACTCCAGTGAACATAAGAAGTCACTTCAAACTTTTTCCTCTTTTTTCTACAAGTAACGTCCATCCATATACAGAAGACAAGAAGAATGAATATAACTTCTCTACAGCTACAAAATAGGCAGCACTAGAAGGAGTACATGGCATGCATGAACACAATGATTTGAGAAATGATTAGCACAGAGACTGAAAAGAGCTATTTCACTTACTTCTAGAATTTTTATTTGTATTGCTTCATGTATTGTACTGACACAGTAGTTTCATAACTATGGGACCTGGACAATGCAGTATCCAGCCCATATTCTTTTAGCTGCGCCTTCTGTTAGAAAGAAAAGACGCGCCCAGCGGATCACGTGCAGGAGCACAAAAACAAAGTGAGGACAGGCGCGACACAAATGCTGACGCCGAATCGCCGAACAGAGAGAGCGGTCAACCGTCAACACGGATAAATACAGAGCTAGGCGAAGAACCAAGGTTAAGACAAACACCAATACCGGTGGGGGCGGATGCACGTACTCAAGAGCCCGTACATATGCACACAGATGGTGGGCAGTGCGAAGGTAGTACGCGACCGATATCGGTACAGAGTTGAGTGAAAGACATCACAAGGCACCGTACCTTGTATGGGAAGCTGGCAGACAGTCGAAATGAACAAAGAGCCAGTGATGCAGCCAGTTTCCAACTGCATACCACTGCGACGTTGTGACTCCCACGTTTCACCTGTGAGCTCGCCACACCCGATTAGCCGCGAAAGGAAAGAAGCAGAGAACATATTCAGTCACGAACAGTATCTCACGATCCGTAAATTCCATCACTTCAACGAGGGAGGCAATGTGCTCCATCCTCGAAGCTTCATGGAACAATTCACGGAAGCAATACCGCCGCATTGGCTGGAGCAAAAGAAGATGGACTTCGTAAGCGTAAACTTAGAAGGGATTGTCGCAGAAACCACGAGAGAGGCACCACAATCGTGCAAAACATATGAGGAATTTCGTAGTGCTTTCTTGAATCGGTTCTGGTCTAGAGTAACACAGGACAGAATCAAGCAAGAGTTGATGATGCTAAGAGACATGGAAGGGTCGGGTTTTAACAGCGCGATAAAATTCTTTGACCAAATGCTAAAGAAAAATCATTATTTAGACATGCCTTGCAGTGACAGTGAGATAATTCGCTTATGATTTATGAAGCTGCCGCCATCGTACCAACAGTTTCTTGTGGGTAAATGTGGAGATGACATCGAGGGTTTTCAAGCGATATTACGCGAGGTAGAATTTGTTATAACGCAAGAACAGACAAAGGTAAGGTTAAAACAGAAAGAGAATAGCGGCGAGCAGTCGCAAAGGGATCATCCACAGAACACTCCTGTAAATAACAAGCACCGTGGCCCAAATAATTGGCGCGGTAACGACAACAGACAGCAGTTTAACGGGCAGATGTTTAACAGACAAAATGGGCAAAACGGGAATTGGAACGGTAACCAGAGATACCATATCCAGCACAGAAACAGTACGTACAATAGTCAAAACGAACAAAACGGAAGTTGGAACGGTAACCGTGAACACGGGAACCAATTGCAAAATAATTACCCACCGCACCGAGGACAAGACAGCGTGCAGGTTGTTGAGATCCGCCCGCCAAACTCGGGACGAGCGCAACAGCAAAATCGCACACACACTTGACAAAAACCGATAGCAGATGTGACCACCCCCCCTCCCGAATACCAAGTTGGTAGTGGCCGCGTTAGAACGCTGCATTACGATGATGTAGGAGACCTACTCATGGAAGAAGCGGGAAACAGACAAAACCATGATTTGTACCCAATGGTAGAGATAATAATCGGGAACGTGAAAGTCAGTGCGATCGTGGATAGTGGCAGTCAACTGTCTGATATCTCAGAACAGCTGTATAAATCATGTGGCGCATGTACAAATGCACCAACGTTGAAAATTCAGAAAACAAGAATTCGGGGGGCAATCTCGGGCAGAAGCACGGAAATAACGCGGCAAATAAGATTAGAGTTTATGCGCCAGGGTAATGATCTCGTGGCAAATCTATTTGTCGTGCCCAACTTGACCACCGGTGTCCTCCTTGGAATGGACTTTCTGACGGAGCAAAAGGCAGTTATGGACATGGGTCGCGGAACTGTTCTATTAGGAAAAGATGGGGATATCCGTATCCGGTTCGACGAGGAAGTCGCCAAAGGGCAAATCCCATACAGCTGCTTGAGATTAGAAAATGAGAATCAATCAAATGACGAACATTCACGCTACAACCGAGGGCTGAGTAGCAATGTCCAGGAAGATACGTCAATGTATGAAGTATATGAGGCCATTAATATAAAATTGAATAACTTGACGGAAGTAGGGGAGAGCGATAGGGCAGAATTAGAGAAGATACTCAGGCGCAACGCCGAAGTATTTCTACCGAAATCTGGGTCCCTGAAAGGATTTCAGTACTGCTTTCAGGTGAAAGGACGCCAACCATTTCGAGTACCGCCCTACGCTATTCCCCAGGCCTATCGAAAAAAGGTACAGCTAGAACTGCAGAAGATGATAGATGACGGAATAACTGAATACACGACATCAACGTATAACAAGCCGGTGCGGGTCGTGGATAAGCGAGATGCGAGTACCCGCCTTGTCCTCGACTCACGCCAGATTAATACCATTATTGTAGAGGAGACTGGCCGGCCCGAGAAATTGGAGGAGCTACTGCAGCGTTTCCATGGCGTTTCAGTATTTACATCCATCGACCTTCGGAGCAGTTTCTGGCAAATCGAGCTGGCACCGGAATGCCGGAAGTACACAGCCTTCATTGCGTTTGGTCGTTGTTACCAATTCAGACGCCTACTATTCGGCCTAAATGTATCCTCGGCAGCGTTCTTTCGCGATCTGGGAACGATTTTGGACCATAACCTTCGGGAGCAGATAACCTGCTATGTGGACGATATTCTGATTGGAGAAGGCACAACGAGGTACTTGGTGCACTGGTATACAAGATGAAAGCACATAGGGTGACGGTTAATATCACAAGTCATGTATAGGGAGCCATCAGGTACATTTCTTGGGACATATAATTTCAGGTCATGGAATATCACCAGACCCAGAAAAGTTAGCGGCGACAGCCGAATTCGGGATACCCCAGACAAGAAAACAGCTCTGTGGATTTTTGGGTGTGGCTAATTTTTATAAAAAGTTCATATATGTGGAACAATTAGCCATCCCAAAACTGTGTGGCATGACCGGCAAGAAAACGCCATTTGTGTGGGACGAGATGGTGGACCGTGAGTTTAAGAGTTTAAAGGCAGCTTTGGTTGCGGCCCCGATCTTGTCACACCCGAACTTGTCAGAAGATTTCTGCATGGCCACAGACAGCTCACAAACAGGTCTCGGTGTTGTCATCTTCCACGAATACATGGAGAATGGGAGGATGAAACACAAAACCATTGCCTTCGGAAGCAGAGTGCTCTCGAAGTGCGAACGAAATTATTCCGTGACTGAACTAGAAGCTTTGGCCGTGGTCTGGGCATTCCAGAAATATAGGTACTTCCTATTTGGAAGAAAAACGCGAGTGTACACGAACCATAAGGCACAGGACTTTTTAATGACGGCGAAGTTAACGACAGGGAGATTGGGCCAGTGGATTTCCATACTCCAGGAGTATGGCTTTACACCGATCTACATCCCAGGTCCCACGAACATCATTGCGGACGCACTGTCTCGTTCTCCCATGGGAGGGACAACTCGAAAGGGTAGATGTGCTGAGGGCGAACCCTTCTCGATTTATTACATAAAAAAGGTGGCATTCGAGAATTTTATAATGGTGTCAATGAGTAACATACAGGCAGAACAGGATAAAGATCCACACGTCCTCAATGTTAAAGAAAGATTTAGAGATACACAGCCGCAGATCAGGCATCATTACCTGCTGAGGAAAGGAGTACTTTTCTACAGGCGTAGCGTGCATACCACAGTCTGGGTAGTGTGTGTGTGCCAGAGGACATTATTAACAAAGTAATCTGGTACACACACCTCAGTAGCACTCACTTTGGCCCAAGAAAGTGCTACCTAAAGGTAAAGAGCCTGTGCTATTTCCGAAACATGGAGAGGAGAATTCGTAAAGTACTGGGCGTGTGCAAACATTGTCAGAGGGCAAAAACACTCGCAGTACGCACGCAGGCACCAATGTACCCGATTATTCTCTCCATATTGCGGGAAACAGCGGCGACAGATCTCTTGGGGCCCCTGCCTAGAACGGCACGAGGGTATATCTACACAATGGTGGTTATGGAGTTAACGTCCAAGTTCGTAACACTGTCACTTCTAAAAAGGGCAACTGGTACGACCATCAGCAACGCATTGCATCGTGACTTCCTGCAGCGAGTGGACCGCGTTGAACGGATGCTGTCGGATAATGGTCCACAATACCGTTCTCAGAAGTGGCAGGACACATTACAACAGTACCACATAAGACCAATCTACATTAGCAGGTGCCATCCTAGTTCGAATCCAAGTGAACACCCCGTGAAGGACCTGGGCACCCTGTGCAGAGCGTACTGCGCCACCTGGGATGTGACTTCCAAGGAGTAATCAATGAGTTGCCACACGGCACGACAGCTTACCCCCCGGTCACAGTGCTAAACAACAAGCACCC
Organism: Schistocerca serialis cubense; assembly: GCF_023864345.2. NCBI lineage: Eukaryota > Metazoa > Arthropoda > Insecta > Orthoptera > Acrididae > Schistocerca > Schistocerca serialis. Next base: position 34,958,075 of record NC_064638.1, read on the forward strand.
ACCAGAGTACATACGGGACATGGTAGACTTCCCACCAAGGCCCAGACTTAGGCACAAGGAAATTGCACGACAGGCGCTGCAGAACATTAAGATAGCAGTTCAAAGACGCAAGAAAAGAGCTGATAAAAAGGCAACAGTCAGGGAATTTCGGGTAGGACAGAAAGTCCTAGTGAAATCCTACCGTCTCTCTAACCGACAGAAACGACTTTGTCACAAATTATTTGCGGCATACTACGGACCTGTACGTGTACAGAGGATAGCCCATGCGAATTCGGTTCAACTGGAAAGCCTGAAGTCTGTCAAATCTCTTTGGGTGCATCATGTGACCCACGTAAAGATATATGTATAATAGATTAATAATATGTGTACTAGTAAATAAGTCAGTAACTTCCTCTGTTTGAAATGAATGTAAAGTAATTTTTCGCTCAGCAGGAGTGTATTTTCTCTTTGAAAATGTTATTTACTCTTTTTGTAGTAAAACCTAAGAGATGGAGACATTTTTCTTTCAGCAAGAAGAGATGAAGTTACGTTTTCTTTCAGCAGGAATGTAATGTTAAAGTAATTATTTTCTCTTTTGCAGTCGTATAAATGTAGTAGTAAATAAAGGGTAATTTCTCTTTCAGTAAATGTAAAAATGTAAATACTGAAGTTACTTTTTCTTCAGCAGTAAGTTATTCTCTCTTTGAAAATGTCATTTTCGTTTTGTAGTAATCTAAATATGAAATGAATTTTCTTTTTCGGGAAATGGTGTAATGTTGGTCAGCTATGCAAGTCAGGATTTTGGGCCATTGTGTTTGTTCTAAAGTGTAAATTTATATTTTTGTTTTGTGTGGGGACGCTGGGTTGCGTATGAGTGTTTTTCTTTTGGAACCATGAGTAGATTTATATTTTTGGCATGGTATAATGAGGATGGATGGTAAGCCCTGACAAATACAGTTATGCTTCAATACGAAGTATTCGGGGGCTATTGGTAGATGTTTGGTGTGCCTCAGGGGCAAGTCAGCGACTTGCGTGGTTTTTAATTTTATTTATTATTAGAGGGTACCTTCGCTGCCAAGACCCGGTACAAGGTAGCTCAATGAAAGTAGGTGGGCACTGTGCAGAAGCACGAGCAAGGCTTACGGTTCGTCTCAATGCCAAGACCCAGTAAAGACAACCAGGATATTGTGTGTAAGGGGACTTACCGCATTGTGTGGAAGCGTAATTTGCACTAATTAGATGTTTCAGGGACATACCTGTAAATATGTAATGCTGCAACAATTCATCAATTAATATCTATTCATTTAACAGGAAAGACACATCTGCGCAGTCTGGGTAAATAGAGTTAAGAGATGAGACAGCCATTCTGAACATCGGAGTAGCAACACATCAGAAAGCAAGAGAGTCATACAGGAATTCCTTTTTGTTTTTCAAACATGACTAACCAGTAGTCTGACTGCATGACTTGCATGGAAAAGAACACTAACCCATTAAATATGTGTGAATGAGAGAATGGAGGATCCTCACCTTATTGTGCATATTTAGCAGTAAGATTATACTTATTTTGTTTGGGCACAAATTGCCATTACCCCAGTGAACAATTTGGGCACATATTGCCATGCAGATCTAGGGGTATTTCACATAGAAAGTCTAGAGGTTTTCAAAGATATGTTTGTTTTGGGCACAAGTTGCCACTATCTTGTAAAATGGGCACATTTTGCCATTATTAATTAGATGATTCTAAGGGTATAATATTTTTTATACAGCGTGGGCACGTGTTGCCATTGTAAAAATGTTGTCTATAATTCTATGTCCATCTACTTTTGTTTATACAAACTATTTTACGTATCCAAATATCTCTGTATATTTTTGTCTTTTATGCCTTTAAGTGAATGTTAACTACTTTATGTTTATGCTGTGATGTTAGAATTAAATGTCAGCCAGTTGAAGTCCATATCCTAAATGACAATACTTGTAGCACAAATGTGCTCCGACAGGATGTTTGCTGGTGATACTGCTGCAAGTCACATAACATTTTCAATAATCCATTAAATTTAAATGCACATCAAGCAATAAAATCACATTAAAGTTGTTATCTCTTTGTGATGTGCTTGTTGTCGATTACATACTGCTAAAAATACGCAGATCACCATTGAATCATTGTTTGTAAATTAGCAGACTTTATACTGCCAATATGACTTTAAAGTTTCATGTCATGGACATTAACAGTAAATGCGCAGGTCACAAGAATTTGATAAGTCATGCTACTGCCACTTCTCTCGTGTTCTCATTTGTTCCATATTATGTTAATCAGGGAAAGTAACAGTAACGAAATTGTAAGATTAGAGAGTGGTCATGCTTCATCGTTGCATTTTATAATGTTGTACAGAATGGACGGCCACAGTTAATAAGTAAGTGAATGAGTGTGTTAGCTATGTAGGAGGTACGTTTGAGGCCTTAAATTTGTAGAAGGGGGACTACCATGAGGTACAACAGACAGCTACACTGTTAATATTATCTGTTCTGTATTGCATTAATTTTTCTTTTTTATTGCTCACTGGGTCATCTGATTAGTTATGTACTCATGATGAGTCACAGAACAAGTAGTTCTATCAAGAGGTGACCAGTAGTCAAGTAATTGATGACCACAGTTTTAATTTAAATGTAAAATCTTGAGGGGTAGTCCCCACACAAATCTGAATGAATGTGGCACATTGGCACAATGCAGGGTAGGATTGAGGAATTTCGAAATGGTTCAGTCAACACAAGTCGAAATTTGTTCGCTAAGGGATATGTTACGTAAGGTAGCAGATTTTGCACCTTACATCAGTACTAACACACAGAATAAAAACTGATAATTGGCCCACCGGTAGTAGAGAATGGACACAGAAAAGGAAGTTGTGTGTGTCATGTCAGACTAACGAGATGGGCTAAGACGCTGGAACACGGCCGGAACCCCTAAGGAAGGTGTTTATGTCACGTCAAACTAACGGGATGGCCGCGGCCGGACTCCTTTCTCGGCTGGCACTTCAGACCACCAAAGACGTTCGGAGAGGCTGGGCCATCACAACAAGAAGCGAGAAGGAGCTATATGAGAAAGAGAGAAAGAAGATTGCGCGCCACAGTGGAAAAATGCGGAAGACTGTGACGGGATTGGCGCAGTGCGCGTAGAGATACGTGTTAAAAGTTTGGCGGCAACAGTAAAAGCGGGAGAATTCTGTGTCGTGGTTGGGTACAAACGCGCACGGACACATGGATGTCTGTGTCGTGATTGGCTACCAACGCGCACGGATCCATGCGGCGAAGAACGGCCAGGTTTGCAAAAACTCTGAAGGAGGACTCTGGAGTCGGCTGTGGAGGAGAGTAGTCGCGGTGTCTTGCTGCCCTGCTTGGAGAGCGTGGAGAGAAGTAGGTTGGAGAAGTTACCAGCATTGAGTCCAGTAGTTACTCTCCAAGTCTAAATAGTTTAGAGCATATGACTCCACACACGTAGCATTATCTATTCCTCTGAGGAGAGAAACAGATTTGTACTAACTTGTGGTGTTCATATGCAATCTGAAGTGTACCTTTGCTGCCGCGCACTTAAGTCGACCAACTACTCTTGGCATATGTGCAAGTAGCTTGAGTATTGGCTAGTGACGGACTCCGAAATTGAGCACTTGCTTACAGGAGGCTACAGACGCAAACCACGTCCACGTTGGAGATTAAAGCCAAGCTCGCTCACGGGGCAGACGGCATCACGACGTTGGCTGGGCCGACTGTCGTAATCATCACGGAGAATTACGGGGATATTAGCAAATATCAGCCAAAGTAGGGCACTGTAATTCTAAATGAGTTCGTATTCCACTAGCTCTTTGACTGGCGCTCTCTGAGTCTGTGTCCGTTCAGGCAGAACTTCAATAGAGTCACTTGCGGGTTCAGTGTTGACTTAAGTAGTTAGAAAAAGAGAATGCATTGTGCCAATGATAGGCTAGTTAGGTTAGCGAGTGTATTGTATTGTCATGTTAGGCTAGAAATATTGCTCATCCTGTTTTCTGAATAAATCTTAATAAATCATATGCTAATTACCGCATTATTGATTTTGTAACTAGCAACCATCATATTTTTGTTTAATAATTAGAGTGTAATGGCAATTTCGATGCAAATGATACTGGGGGCAAAACTGCGCATTTAAACAGAGCCAACTTCAGTCAGATAGCAACTCATGGTCGACTAAGACTACCAATAGATATTTTACAATATATCGATAATTTTACAATAAAACCCCCATATGTTGCACGTCTTTAAGTACTGAAAGCCCCTTGGGGAGTGTTTTCCATTTCTATAATTTTGAAAAGGGTTCAGGCTATAAGTCATGTTTGATATCTTTCGATTCAAGTTCCACCACAGACAGGAGCCACAAATAAATCAATTTTTTAGTACAGCCATAATAGGCAAATAATTAGCACCAAAAAAAGTACACTACCCTTGTTGATAGTGTGTATAGCATAATTTCCTTAAATATTTAGCATTATTGAAATGTGAGTGAAACTGCAATAAAATGAAACAATGTCTTTCTTTAGTGTGTTCACCTGGTCTTTCTATAGATTGAAAAGATCCTTCCTTGTCGCGATTATTGAAAAGTGTAATGAAGTATGTCAAATTTTGATATGCTTTGGAACAGGTATTTGCCATTATGCAGCTTCATTGGATAAAGAGGGCTCAAAGTTAGATGCATCAGAAATATATTCATTCTCGGTCATTTTGTCTTCATTACTGTCTGTAACGTATTTTTCAGTGTTATTTATCTCAAAGTCTTCATTAGGATCACATATAGTAGGCTTTTTACCTGTGTTTGTAGTCTTGACATCAGCAGTTATCTGTAACCTGGTGCCAGAGTGAACAGTTTGACTATTATTTCCTTTGCCATCTTTATTTTCTCCACAACCGAAAGGTATCTGGATAATGATCACTGAGTGATTCAGCCCTCGATTTTCTTTGTTTTTTTTCTGAAAGACAGAAAGGTGAATTATTTTCATTAAAAAAAAGATTTGTGAGATTATTTTGGTGATCGATCATAACCTACATATGTATTGGTAATTTTTTCTCTCTGTGTAGCCTGTGGGCTCGTAGGGATAGATAGGTGCCATCATCATCACATGGTCATTTTCAGATGAATGTTATGAATAAAATATATATTGCAGCTGACAAGAAAACCAATTTTTTCAGAGCATGCAGCGATTATGTTTATTTTACTATTTGATAAACCTGCATTTCTTTGTTAAACATAATGATTTCTCAATTTGTAACACATTCCGATATTACAACTCTGTGTTATTTGTCATAAAGCGGTGTGAAGAAAGAATAATATGTATGCATTGATTATAAAACTTTCATTATCCATGCATTTGTGACACTAGAAAATTTCGAGATAGTAGTAATCTAATTACAAATGTAGATACTTAACTTCTTGTGCTCTACTTACCTCCTCTATAATACAATAACTGTTTAAACTACTTAACACAAAAAATCAAAGATACATTTACATTAATTATACAGTATGCACAATCAAGCTTAATAAAGACTGAAATGAAACGAAATAAATATGAAAATCAAGGTATTCTAGAAGCGCATTTATAAACATATATTTTAGGCTTCCCCATACTGATGGGTTTTCCCTGAGAGTTTCAAATGGAAGTCAAAGGCAAGTCAAATAGAGGTTACTATCTTCATTTGGTCCCTTAAGAAGTTACAAGTTATGAAATAATTTTTCAACAGTAAGATTCAAACTGACTGCCCTAGTTGCTATTCCTGAACAGGTATGTTGTTCCTTTTACAAAAGAAATCATAGGATAATATCTCTGTTGTTCAGATCTATTATTTATGTTTCACACCAAAGCAGTCATAGAGCCAGAGAGGTGCACCCATTTAAGTCAGTGACTACAACTAGATAAAGCTTTACATGATACTGGGTGTGTTCAACAGAAAAAAAAACGTTTTTCTGCTCGTAGTTCTGGAATATAAAATGTATACATCTCCAGTACTAATCTTGATGTGTGCAGTGTGTAAAAACTGTTGCTTAAATCTAGATGTCTCTAGTTCATCTTGTTGTAGTTCCATGTTTATTAAATGAAGTATGTAATAATTGTGTATAACCTGCTGGTAAGCTCTTCAATGCACTCAAGCACTTATTTTAAATATGTACTTTCAGTACACCTGTCCACATGGCATGGGTATTAAAAAGCAATTCATGTAGAATCTGCTTTTAACAGATATCTAGTAATCACTCTACAGTTTTTAAATTTCATGCAACAATTTACAAAAATTCTAAAACATCTGAACACACTCATGGACGATTTCCATGGCCTAGGGATGTGTAAGTAAGTGCCTATATTTATATTTTGCATACATATGAGTCCTCAAACTCCTAACTGCCTCTTTTTTACTGAACAAATTTTGTTCTTGATTAGGTTTTAATTAAAAATTATCTGGGCCTGTGCCCTCAAAATTTCATAACCCTCAAGAGTGGAGGCTCCCAAAGAGGGCCATTCCCCTTGCCCCTTCTTGGTCTACAACACCACTGTGATTATTTCCTCTGGGCTAGCAAGGCTCCACTACATAATTATGTCTGATGGCCACATTTTACAGCTAGTGCTCACTTCCCAGGCGGCGAGTGAGTATGAACGCCCTTGCATCCTGAACAGCTCTACTTTAGATAGATCATGAAAGATTCTAACTGATGACATTTTATTTGGAATAAAAGCACATTTTTTAAGAATATTGTGTTTATTAATATGATACATAAATTTCCTGTACATAAGCTTATATAAGATTTTAGAAAGATTTGTCAGCAATGAAATTGACCAATAGTTGGAAACCTCAGCTTTATCTCTTCCTCTGAACAGTAATTCATTCAATCCATATTTGAGTCTAGGGACAGTGCCTTGATTTCTAGGCTCACTAAATATGTGACTGAGGACCTTAAGAATAAATTTACACCAGTGCTTCAGTACACCAGTACTCCAGTGGCACTTTTGTTTTTAATTTGACTGATCACCACTACATTTTGTTTTACTCTAAGCGATTGAAGGCTTATTCATAACACTTGATGGAACGAAATGTCAAAACATTCCTCATGGCGACAGTCACTCAGACCATGAACAATTTGGAATGGGAAGGAAAAGAATGAGACAACACTGTAAAGGTTTCATGGGAAGAACATTTTGACATTGACTCTGGTGGGGGCGGACTGTTTCATCGCCTCCTAGTATAGGAAGTTAACCTATTTTCTCTCCCACACTCACTCGCGTGCCTTTGTGCTTTTGTGCCTTCTTAGTTATAATTTTGTTCCTTTGCTTTGTTTTTGTGATAAACTGCAAATGTCCCATGATGACTTGGAATTTTCTTATCAATTGAGTGTTATTCCCTAAGAGAGACCACATATCTGAAGATGATGATTTAGGTTTAACAACAACTCATCAGAGCTGACACCTGCACTATGTATAAATAGAAACATCAATTGATGATGCAGTTTTCATTAAATATCCTTATAGTAAGAGCAGAAGTCAGCTCTGTGGAGGAAAAATACAGTTGCTTATGACGTTATTTGCTATGTAGGACAGGCAAAAATGTAATGGGAAAAGTAAACAGACTCTTTGTTTCCCTTGTAAATATTGTATGATGTGACTGTATCTGTACATTTTCGCTAGCAAATAAACGATGTTTTAGAATTTTCTTTCATTTCTCAATAACTTGCCACATAAAATTCATCAAGAACATCAATAGACTTTATCATTGATAGGTCCGTAATTGTGATACCATACATTGCGTTTTTGTGTCACAGATGGAATACAACTGTAATGATACCAACGAAAAATGTGATAAGTTTCTGACCATATTTAAACATTTTTTTGAAATAGCTTTTTCCAAGAAAAAACTACATTCAGCTCTCTTCAAAAAACAAACAAGTGAATCACAAAATGTATAAAGACATGTCAAAATAAGAGGAGACTGTATGAGTATTCCAAGCAAAATACTACTCCTAATTTTATTACCTACTTCAGAACGATACAAAGAAATAGTAACATTTGAAAGTAAGAAAAGCTAGAAAATGACAAATTAATGTGCAATTCCAAGAATAAAACTTTAGCAACCTAGCAAATTATAAGAAGAAAAAAGGGTGTAGAGTCAGTTAATCACAGTAATATACAAAGCAAGGTGGTGCAGTTGTTAGCCAACTGGACTCGGATTTGGGAGGATGAGACTTGAAACCTGTGTCTGGCCTCCTTATTTAGGTTTCCTGTGTTTTTCCTAAATCGCTTCAGGCAAAGGCCAGGGTAGTTCCTTTGAAAGTGCACAGCTGAGTTCCTTCCACATCCTTCCCTAATCTTCTGGGACTGATGATCTCACTGTTTGGTCCCCTCCACTGAATCAATCAACCAACCAACGGTAATACAGAGCTGACTGTGAATAACAATAAACTAACTGACCTGAGGCAATGGTTGAAAGCACTAGCCATACTTGAGGAATAGTCTAAAATTATTCACTGGGTGCTGATGAGATGCCATATGCTAACAGCAAAACTAGTGCAGCATTTATTGTACTACCATTGGCAGATGTAGTAAATTAATCATATGAGAGTGGTGTATTTTCAAATAGACTGAAACCTGGCAAAGTAACACCTTTGTATAATAAGGGTGCAAAATGTGGAATGTCTGCTTATTGGCCAGTGTCATTTTTGTCAGGATGCAGCAAAATTGCGGAAAAAATGTTCGTTATAGGACTAACATCCTTCTAAATGAAGAAAGGCTGATAAATGACTCATAACATGGGTTCAGAGCTGGAAAGTCAACCCCATCAGCAGTCTTTGTCTTTCTAAATGAAATACTAACAACAATTAATGATGAGCAGCATGTTTCTGGATTATTTCTTAATCTTAGTAAAGCCTTTGATGTTACTGGTCATGATGTTGATTTACATAAATAACTATGGAATTAGAGGCCAGTCAGAAAACGGGATCTAACCATACCTCACCAACTGTCAACAGAAATAAAATATAAAAAGTAACACACACACACACACACAAGGAATCCGGTATGGAGTCCCACAAGGGTCAGTTGTGGAACCTGTCCTATTTGTCCCGTATGTAAGTGACTTGGCTGATAAAATACATGATGGACCACAGTATTCTTTGCAGATCACATCAGTATTCCAATTAAATCACACAGTGAGGAAACCCTCCAGGTAACTGAAAAATCAGCTATGCCTAGCTGTGCTTAGCACAGTGGATCAGGACCAATACGCTGATCATAAATTCTGAAAAAACTGGGATAGTTAACTTTCACATTGCACATATCCTCCATCCTGCAATTTCCCATTTTCATCATTGAAGAAAAAAATGTGTCAAATGTGACTGACACCATTTTTAGGCCTACTCATTCAGAAGGTTTTCAAATGTGAGATGCACCTTGACAATCTAAATAAAAAATCTTGTTACACTTACCAGTACGTATACTGTTATAATTCCCACATACAAGTTTCTCATCATTGGTAAAAATGTACCATGGTAGTATACAGCCACTGCTGATGTATGGAGTAATTTTTGGGGGAGAATAGCACAATTTTTAAAAAAAGATTTAAAATACAAAAAAGATTATCACAGTGATAAAGAAAGCACAATGCAGGGATTCCTGTAGGACACTTTTTAAAAGAATGAAAATACTGCCTCTCTCTTATTTGCATGTATACAAAATACTAATTTTTACAAAATGGAGCATCTTAAGGAAAGACAACATCTTCAAATTTAACTATGTTTTTCATACATATGAATATACACATAAGTACAGTAAGTACAAACTTAAGCAATTTGGAATCACATTGTATTTGTTGATGCAGATATTTTGAATAATTAATTTTTAGTTTAACAGTTGTCACATAATACAAGGGGCAATTTCTCACATATAATTCACAATTGATACAGCGCTTGGTCTCATAAACCCTGAGGTCTATACAATCTATTTGATTTTTCTTCTTTTTGCTACATAAAAATTTATTTACATATTCATCCAAAAATCTTTCTAGATTGTGGAGTACTTCATTCGTTTGCATATATTGTGTATGCACACACACACACACACACACACACACACACACACACACTGACAAACAAAATTTAACAGTAGGTTGTTGTTATTACAGAAGTTGTGAAAATATACCTGTCGACCACTATTTTGATTTTATTCAAAATAAAATAAAAAGAGAGTGAAATCGAATGGCAAACAGCAGTAACTACTCCATGATAACCACGACAGAATGATTGTGGTCCAAAATAGAGCCACCAGGGAGCAGTGATGGGAGTCAAGTGACATTACAAAGTACAGCTGTTGCTGGGTGAATATCTGAATTTCTCTGAGGAAGTATGTGGTGAAGGTTATTGTCCATGGACATTTCCTTCAACACAATGTGTTATTATGGTAGCGTGCAAAGCAAACTCCCAACTTTTTACATCAGGCCTAACTTTAAATGCTTTTTATTTCTTTTTCATGACCCTTCATTTATGGTAGGATGGAGTTGGGTCTTCTGTATGTTTGAGGTTGATTTGAGTAATTCCCTAGGCACGGGACATGCAGTGCCTAATGCAGTGTCCTATTCTGAATTTTTTGCAGTCTCTCGAATATGTTTTGGCTAAGTAGACCTAGACAGGATGGGCATTTCCTACTACAGATCACACAAGCATTCAATAGAGCCTCACTCTCGGTGTTGCCACCTGACTACTGTTAGGGTAGAGTTCACTCAGCTTCATGCTGGCTTTCTTTCTGAGCTCGTTTATATGAACTCTCCAAGCGAGGCATTGATCTGGGGTTATGCCTAGGTACTTAGCTGTCCCTCTCCAAGGTATGTCCCACCTGTGTAGTCTGACTGGATGTTGTCTTGTCTGTGGTGTACTGGGAAATGTTTACCTTGTCTCTGTGCAGGCATCAGGGCCTCAGTCTTGTCACAGCTGATTGTGATGCACCGTTTCCTGGCCCAGGTTTCGATTTTGTGTAACAGGTGCTTATTGCTGCTGGCGACGAAAAAATCTGCGTCATCAGCATACTCAGCTGTTTGTTTCTCTGGGGCAGTTGGTGTGTCAGTAGCACACAAGTTGTACCACACAAAGCCTAGCACCAATCCCCGTGGGACACCAGCTCGTGTGGTCCATGGGGACCACTTGACGGTATCAACTTCATCACAGAAAGTATGGTTGGCTTGTTAACGGCTCAGCAATTTAACGACTTGGTCAGTAATCCTAGTGTGTACAGCCTGTACAGAAGTCCAGTGTGCCACCCACTTCTGGATTCCTAAGCTACGTCTGATAGAAAAAAGTCGCAGTAGCCTTTCAGTCTGAAGACTTCTGTGGCAGCTTCGACCACTCTCTGTGGTGCTGCATGTTCTTTGAGAACTCCGAACTGGAATTGGGGAAGCATTTCTTTTCTGTGTATGTATTATTCAGTGTAAACCATTATGAAGAGCTTGTATAGTTTACTCAGAGTTGGTACTCGACTTACTTGTTGGCTGCCCTTGGAGAAGATGGGGTCTTTTCCAGGCCTAGCGATCGCGAACGCTTCCTCATGTTTCCACTGTTTCGGGAATTTTTTCTCTCACGTGATCTCATTGAAAGTTTCTGTCAGCTTTTCCATCGCTAGCTGGGACAGGTGTTTAAGCAACTCATTGGTGAGGAATAATGACCTGGGGCTTTCTTTGAGGGCAATGATTTGATGGCTTAGCTGCTTCCTCTGTCGAGAAGGCAGGCATGTCGTCAGATGCATTATCTTCTGCTGCAAGGTATGCATTTAACTGTTGTCTGAGCGTTCTTTCATGTTCCCAGTCCAATGCCTCTGCTGGAGTGAACATTTTTCTCGAGCACGTCGGCTAGTGCCTTGGCTTTATCGTGAACACTGACCACTAGTCTTCTCTCGTCGTTTTGTTAGTGAACTTCTTGGGGGCTTGCAAGAGGCTTTTATCCTGCACTTTAAGCGTCATGAGGCGGTTTGACTCATTGCTGGTTCCTGTGCTCAGTGAGTGACAGTTTTAGCTCTCTTGATACCATATTGAACAACCCCCTGGTGAACGGATTCGAGCTAGTTTCCATTCTTTCGTGATGCTATTTTGGTGCCTAATCTGGCCAAACAGCTGGCAGTCACTGGGTGTGAGGTGGGGCTGGAGGGGAATCAGGTGTTGTACCCTTTGGTGCTTGCAGAATCATATTGTTGTAACTTATCAGCATTTGTTTGTGTCTTCTGTTGGGAGTAGGGAGTTTGTGATTTCTGCAGTTGTTTTCTTTGTATAGTTCACAGTTGGTAAGATTGTTTGTGATACAATACTGGGTGTTCAATTGCCACCTGCTCACGTAAATCTCAAAGATTACAGGGTTGTAGTCAGATGACATTTTGTCATGGACACAAATAATGCGAGACATTCTGTAACAGCTATATCGAGGACGCCCGACCTGCTACCGTTCAGGAGAAAGTGCGTGGGTTTCTCAAGGCCCCACACATGTAAGTGGTGGATGTGCGTGATGTGCTTCAGTTTTCGGCCCGCATCTATTTGCACATCTGGAATGGCAATCTGTGTGTTTTGTGTTGAGGTCGCCTCCAGCTATGAACTTGCCCCTAATTTTGCTATGTTGTCTTCTTCTAGTGTGTGGGTGGAAGGGTGGTATGTCACAACCATAGTTGGACCTGTGGTTGTCGCTACCTCTATTGTTAGTGTCCAACTACGTTATGTCTGGCAGGTATACTTGGTGTGCGGAATCTCCTTTTGGACGTAAATTACTACCCCGCCCCCTGGAGTAGGTCAGTGTTGTCAGTAGTTGAGGTAGTCTGGTGCCTTTACTCAAATTCCTTGTTTAAAGTGAGTCTCTGACAGCAGGCATATGTCAACGTTTTCGTCCGCCAGGAACTGTTTGAATTTCAGTGCCTGTTGAACGAGGCAATTGGCTTAAAATGTGCCCAATTTGAAATCCTGCGCAACTGCCCTAGTCATGGTGGATTTTTGCGACACTGGAGATCGCAGGAGGCTGCGAGGACCTAACTGCAGAGCTAATGTCAGCGGAGAGTTTACAGAATTCTTTGTCATGGTCTGCATGAGTTTATTTACAAGCTTGATGACTTCTGTAAATGCAGTTGTGAAGTGTTGTATGCACATTTCAGGGGATCGCCTTGCTTCCAGTTACAGCCCCAGATCCATGGTCTCTTGCACTGTGAACACATTTTAGAGACATTTTGCAATCAGAGTTAATGTGTTCTATAACCTGGTAATTGAAACACTGCACTGTCCTTGTTCCGTTTTTCAGTGGTTTTGGCGTGACAGTCAGGAAGGTCTGCCTTGTCTCCTGGAATAGTTTCCTATGTTGTGGTGTTTCTGTGAGAGTCGCTAAATAAAGTGGGTTATCGATGCTGGACCTGTGCTTTTGTATTGCTTGTATATCATAACCTTCGGTTGTTGTAGCCTCTTTGATATCAGAAGGCTCTGTACAAGCAGGGAAGCCCCTGAAAACTTTGAGTGAAGTTTGTGCACCTGCTGGGAAGGTGTACTGGGATATTTAGTTTTCCTTGAGCATGACCATGATGCTATTTCAGTCCTGAAGAATCTTCGATGTCAATTTTATTTTGTCACTCTGGCTGATTTTGCCAGGAAAAGATCTTCACGTGTTCTGCACTGGGAAATAGGGGAACAGTGAGGGCATTTGGCCCCTTGTGCTGCCCTTAGATCCTGTGCTTTGGTGATTTGGCATGCCGTTTTGCCTTTGCTTCCTTTTATTTGGATGGTCTGTGGAGGATTTTTTGTTCTACCTTTCGTTTTTCTGCATACTCTTGTTTAGTTTTCTCCCTACACTTCTTAGTTTGTAGAACGCTTGCCATTATTTTCCTCTCCTCTGCCAGGTCCAGATGTGCGAAGATTTTATGAATGATGTTTCACTCAGTATGGAGCCTAACCCTAGTATATTCCTGGGCTGGATTGTGAACCCAGTCCTGGAGGACTACGTCACCTCTGTCGCCACTGCATCTTCCATGCCTGGGCAAGGAAAGGGAGACAAAGTTGAGGGCTGCCAAAGAGTGTCAGGGGTCATCTTCATTGGCACTGTTATACGTATCCGGTGCTGCAATGACCCTACCACCCACCACACATGGGCATCTGGCCAACGTCCAGGCCCTGCCATGCAAATTCCCTACATCTCGGAGGGCAGAAGGAATTTCTGCAGCAGCAAATAGGCCCTCGAAGATCCACGAAAAGTGGCATGCAGTAGCAAGGAGACACACACCAACCCTCGCCACTTCACATCTCGCAACCAACGACGACAATTTTGTCCAAAAGCTGCTGTATATCTAGCCACTTGTACCAAAATCTTCCTGTAACAGCAACTCTGATTTGAAACAATCGGAAGCTCAAAAACCTTAGCATTCGAAACATATGGCTCTGAACCACCAGTATGTCTGAAACGACAGATTCTAATTGCTGAGTAACCATGTGATGGAATGAATTGCTGCAGCCCCGCACACATATCTGCTCGTTCTGAAAGCTACTCAGCTAATGTGTCACAACCAAGTTGAACTTTTCATGGCATGACAAAAACTTGAGTGACGCCACTGAAAACTGGGTGTTCACATAGGCAACTGCAGTGCCAATACAGTATTTCATTAGGTGTTGTGCCATTTTCATTGCGTGTGTGAGTCCGTCTAAATTTCCTTTGTATTGACCATGTAGCCTCATATAACAACTATTGATACCATATGTACAACCAATGTACATTAATATGTTCTCTGATAGTATTGACCATGTAGTCACAACGACTACTGTACCGGTGTACCCCTTACCCTGTATCATATCTACAAACGATGTGCTAAAAAAAATGATATCCCAGACCAACTAAACTACATATCTCATAACCTCACTTTCACTGTTCGAAAATGGGAAAGTTCTCGCTCTGTCACTATAAAGGTCCTTTTCGTTCCATTGATGTCTAGTGTGAATCGACCTTAATTCGAAGTGTTCAATGTTCATTCAAGATGGATTATTTAGAAGAGCGTCCTGTTCACAGTCTAACATAACAGTCGCGACACTCACTGCTGTAAAAGTTGTTACCGTTTGACAGATCGAGCTACTCTAGCGCTCCAAGCGGCGAGTAAGGTGAACATCAGACGCGTCGTAAGCATGTTTGTTTTGCATCCATTTCCTACGTAATTTACGAAATATTTGAGTTATTTTCTTGCCTCCAAGGGTGTGTGTAGTATCAGAAGGCATATATGTTTCTAAAATAAGCGCAAGTATGGCCGAAAACCATGAATCGCGTGCCAAGCTACAACACATTCATGAAGAAACTTTTGTGACGCTGGATAGAATTGCAACTTACCTTGTTGATATCAAAAGAATGTAAACACTCTGATTCACACGTAAGAAGCACAGACATGTACCTCTTCATGCAAACGCGATCGACAGCTCATTTATCGTTCTGTAGGCCTACTGTGTCATTGTCGCCTGTTGCCACAAGTACGACCTTCATCTTTATATTATTCTAAGTGGGACAAGCAACTGCCAAATAGTAGGTGAAATATGTTGAAAACATTATAATGAGCTGATTACATTACATTTCACGCAAAACCAGATCTTTAAATAATTTGCAAACAATCTGTCAGTTAACAAGGTGCTAACAAAATAATGTCATCACACGAAGGAGGCCAGAAAAATTAAGTGACTAATAACAGAAGTGAATGAAGTACATACCAAACATTACCATTTTGTAAGACACGAATAACTGCACTTAATCTAACCAATTCATCGTCAAAGCAGGTCTGTGTTGACGATTCACACGAATCTGGCACTGATACATGGACAGCTGAACCGGCTGCTTATGACTGTTTTACAGCTTTAGATGGATTGTCGAATCTTTGTGGCAGTTTCTTCTTTATCGTCAGTTGAGATGGCTTATTTGGGATGTCAAGCAGTGTGGGTACTACATTCCACACGACTTTATTATTATCTGCGTGCATGAACTGGTTTTGTTCGAAATATAGCGAACAAAAATTAATATTATTATATATTTAAACTGGATCGTTTTTAATAAGGTCTTCTCGTCTGCTATTAACTAGCTATTTTCTGCTCCTAAAACGAAACATTAATCATTAATACACATGTAGTTTGCAAGTGAATCCTGACGATACAGTTCAGCAACATGATGGTATATACCTCTCAGGATCCTTAGGAAACCTAAAAAAAGACAGCTGTGGTGTCTTCTTCCTGTTGTTGCTGCAATTTATTGCGCTACAAACGCTCCCGCTAGTAAAAACCACTGTGGAAATCAAAATAAACAACCACTATTTGCTTTCACGATCGCGCCGAACTCACAGTTTAAGTTACTGGCCGCTTGGGGCGCTGCTGGCGCGGTGGACAACAAAATCGAGGCGAAGTGTCGCGACTGTTATGTTGGCTTGTGGTCCTATTTGTGATATATCTTTATGTATATCTTTGGACGATGTTATTGTTTACAAGTGATGTAGTGTGGGTAAATAAAGAAGCTTTAGTGACGGCACAAAATCATTAAGCAAATTTCCTATTTACGTTAGGTTATATTGTTTACTGACAACCGGAATATTATGTTACTCTGAGTAACAGTGTGATTAATCGATTTGAAGACAGTAAATCGTCTGTCAACTATAAAAAATGACGAATGATAGTCAGGGCCTCAATGAAACGGTTATATTGGCAACTGGAGGATATGATCATACAATAAAGCTATGGCAGGCCCATACTGGCGTCTGTCAACGTACAGCTCAGCACACTGATTCTGTATCCTTAGACAAGACGTGCATTTATAGTGTGTCAACGATTTATTATTATTTTTTTTAAAAAAACCAGATGTTGAATTTACATGTTCAAGTAATTTTGTGTATCCTTGACAGAGAAACAGCAAGTCAACTCACTGGATATCAGCCCCGATAAACAACTAATTGCTGCGGCAGGTAAGTTAATTTATTTTATATAGTCCGACTAGAAAAGTATCTCTCATGATGAAATGTGGTAGTCATTTTTTATTTTCTTCATCACTGATGTGGAACTTTCTTGAGGTCTCAGTGTGCATGTAACTTTAGAATTGTGTACACAGTTTGTTCCACAGTTACAATTTTTGTATTTAATAATTTCGTAAGTATGTCTTTATGACCATTTGAAGGTGCTCATGGTTGTTGCATTTGTTAAAATAATTTTTATTGCCAGGTGCAATCATATTTATGTTTTCAGATTACCAATTCTGACAATCTCAAATGCTCATCTTCAGGTCATTTTACTACAATGTGCTGACACTATTCTGCTGTGTAACACATTTTGGTTACAAGCTGCATTCTTTGTGTATCTTTTGACTGATCTTTGTTTATGTATGTTATATCACTAATAATGCACAAATAGTGTATTAATTATTACATGAAATAATAACTATAACTTTTCCTATGTTTCTAGAGATCACATTTGAAAGAGCTTTTTTTGATAATTTTTATGGGTAATACTTCTCACTTTTCAGATGGTGTTACTGCAACCCTCTTTTCTTTACACCTGCTTAACAGTGATAAAATTCGGAAGATTTTATTTGCACATAGTGATTTAGACTAGAAAAGGCAAGTTATGGCATATCAATATCATGCACAGACGCATTGATGAAGATCAACTTATTTTTATATTTTTTTCAATTTCAGGGTCTTAATTATTTCTTTTAAGAGTTCAGAGGTTAGTGAAGCTCGTACACTGAAAGCTGTCAGTATAGACCAAAGTGTTACATAGGCAGAAATAAAGTAATTACCAGTAGTGGTAGTGTGGTGCTTAAGTCAGCATATTTTCTTTGTAACACATTGAAGCGCTTCTACAAGTGATTGTTATCAGAACAGCACTTCTTTTTATCAGTTTTTATAATTAATCCTCTTTGTAATCAGACATGCACTGTTTTTAGTGATCTAAAGCTTTCGGGTTTACAGCCAAGTTAGTTTGCCTACATGGTGTGAAGTTTAATGAGTGTAACTTGCATGATTTTCTGCAGATGTTATGTGCTACTCTTGGTTTAGATTAAATGGACAGGAAAAACCAAAAGTTAGTTTATAACAAGAAGGGAAATAGATTGAATTTGTGCATAAATATGTCACATTGTGGAAAACGGACATACACAGGCTCTGGGCAAATAACAGCTTAAATACTCTTCTTTTGCCTGTTACTTTGCATTCAGTTAATTTCTACTGTTCCAAGAAATGAGAACAGGTTTGGCAGCCTGTTGCCAAACCTAGCAAGTAAGGTAGTATGTTGGTAAGACACGACTTGCATTTAGGATGGCTCCGTTCCAAACCTCCACCTGGCCATCAGGCACAGATCCAGAGTTTGGTTGCTGTCTTCTGCCCCTTCCCCGCAATTATAATTTTTCCCACTTTTGACGTACTATGGTTGCCTAGGAATAAATAATAATAGTAACAACATAAAATGTTGTAATATAACAAGAAAAATATCTGGCTTACATCAGTGGTTAGTTAACCGCTGTAGCATAGGTTGCAAGTATAATAATTCACACAATTTAAAGCAGAGTGTGCTCTCACCATTATCGGTATTTCATTCAGCACTGTCATTGTGAACACAAAAAAGAAAATAAAATAAAATAAATAAATGTGTGTATGGCACTTGTGGGCGGGCAGTTCTGTGGCATTTGGCCATTTGGTGCAAGCCTTTTAGTTGATGCCACTTTATCGACTTGCACATCAGTGACGATGAAATGAATATAGATTTGCAGACTTTGAATGTGTGAGCCTGTAAATGAAGGAATTTGTTTCTTTCAGTGATTTCCACTTGTGGTTGGGAAATTCAGTCTTACTGTTAGCTTATGGTCTTTCTTTTCCTGTCTGACAGCAGTTATTTTAGTGTGTGGACTCAGTAACATTGTCTGATTTGTTTTTGACAGCAGGCAAGCTTGCAAATGTGTGCCTTTTCCTGCCCAAAATACTTTCTGCAGCTGATCAGTTCTCAAGCACATTCATGTAGGCTAGTGATCAGTGAGCAACTGAAAAATGTGCTGTGTTGGACATAGCGTATAATTTTCTGAAATTTCTTGTCATTTTTGCACTGTTTTCATGTTACCGCTCCCTCTCCATTTGACCACACATGCCAAGCTTCCAGATTGATGGTTTATGTGGTTTCCATAAATTGTTCGAGGAAAATACTGGGATATTTCCTAAGGCAAGGATGTGGCCAATATCGTTTCCCACTCTGAACCCTTGCTCCATTAGTAAAGATGATATCATCAACAGGATATTAAACCCTGATCTTCATTCCTTATATAACCAAATTTGTGGTAGAGTTCCAGTATGATGACCTACAGTTTTCATGAGCTCGTTGACCCTTAAGAGAAGAAGGAAAGACAAAATAATTTGTACAAGCTACATGTAAGAATGAAAGTTAGGAAGTTATTTTCACGTTGTGTGAATCATTTTACAACTTTTCATTATGTGAAAAGCTCAGTTTACAATTATAGTATACTTGTTCAGTGAACAATAAGACAATGTTCTGTGCATTTACATGATTTCTTAACTTATGTTTATTATTATACTATTTTACTTTTTATACTCAAAACCATCTTTAATGCCTCTTAATTTTTTCTTTCCTTTGTTCTGTATCTCAAAACTGAAAATGAGAATAATCTGTGGTTTGTTCACAATGTCCTGAATGAGGGCACCCTAAATTCTGAATCAGCAGGAGTCAGTCAACTTTGGTCCCTTAATGCTTTGTCAGGCCGCTGCTGACATTGATAATCTAATACTACTACCCTCGTGTACTGTAGTTGTTACGAAGTGATTGCCATGTTGTGGCAAACCGGTCAGTACATGCATAGTGCCAGCATTGTGTGACAAAAGAGTAGCTTGTGTCTCCGAGTAGCTTGTGTCTCCCTCCCACCTCTCCATCTCTCCATACTACACCCTGCATTTGCCACTCAGCTGCTCATGTGCTGGGAATTGGTGGGCAGAGGTTACCCCCTCCTCTCTGCACACACCCCTGGCAGTTTGTTCAGTATGTCGTGAACAAAGTATATAATGTATATTGAGTGCTGAACAACTTCTTTCATGATGAGGCTTTCTTATGTTTATAGGTTACCAACATATCAGAATGTATGATTTAACTTCAAATAACCCAAATCCTGTGATAAACTATGAAGGTGTGTCGAAGAATGTAACTGGTGTTGGCTTTCAAGAGGATGGGAAATGGATGTTTACTGGCGGAGAAGATTGCAGTGCAAGAATATGGGATCTAAGGTTGGTTTAATGCATTTCTATGTGTCCTGATAATTATACAAAGTGTCTCATTGTGGTAACGTCACTAATGATGGTGAGTATGATGCAAAATGAAAATGAGTAAAATATGAATGCCTTAGGTACAAAGGAGTAGGTTTATCTAAGAATTAAAGACTTGGAGGTGTACTGTAATTGGTTGCTGCTTGGAAGCACACCAGTCTTGTACATGTATGTAAATCTCTCTTCTCCATGTCAGAGGTCTGATATTTAAAATCCTGTGTTAACCTTGGTTTCTGGCTGAGAACAGCCTAACACTTGACAAAACTATGGAATTCTCCCCTCTTTCACTGCTGTGTATCACCTGGCAGGGCCGACAACTTGGTCCTGGAGGATGCTTAAAAAATGGTTTGCCATTCATGTCTATAGCAGCAAGGCTATGTCTGTGTCTAGCTGTGCTGCCCTAGTCTGCTTTTGCTATGCATTTAACTTAGCCCACCAAAAAGAAATTATATAATAACTATGCTTGCATTAATAAGTGATAAGAAATAAAATACTGGAAAAGTCATAATGGAAGATAATATGTATGAAACTGTAAACCAGTACTCATCCTGTTTTTCTATGTCCATACGTGTATTGGAGGTCTGAGGGAGTTCCACCATTCACTTATGTAATAAAATGGAACACCTACAACCATGATTATGGTGCCTTTTATTATAAGGCTACAAGTTTCAGTGCTTCAGTGCACAATCTTCAGGTCTTAGATGGATCTGAGGGTGTTAACACCATCCGTATACATGATTCATCAGTGGCCAACATCTATAACTATTTTTATGGATGTTGGCTACTGATGAATCATGTATACAAATGGTGTCAATCCCTTCAGCATCAGCCAAGGGCGGATGATCGTGCACTGAAGCACCAAAACTGAAAGTCATGTAATAAATGACATTGTAAGGACGGCTGTTGGTGTTCCATTTTATTACTCTATTCATCCTGGCTAACCACACTTGCATATACCGACACATCAGATGTGCATCCATTGCTGATTGCAGCACTAATTGTGAATAATTGTGCACTATATCTCAGCTGAGGCCATCAGGATCCATTTGCAGTGGCATGGGAGTGAGCTAGGATACCATTCGCAAATCTTGCTCTCACCTCTCATCGCTGTGCAGCCCACCTCAATGTCTGTACCCAAATATGGAACTGGGAGAATGAACAGTTAAAAGTTGTGTTTCATGTCTGGAGTTAATTTTGCCCAAATATCTAGGATTTAATTTGTGAGTAAAGCGTTGTCCAAGAAAGTGGCAAATGTTGGATAGTATCTGGGCTTTGTATTGTGGCGAGTACTGGCTTACAATGACAGTACACATGTGGTATTTGTTGAGGTCACATGAAATCATCCAGGATACATGCAGAATACCATAGTTCCCATTTTATTACAGTGCTCTATCTGAGATATCCATCAGCTTGCCTGCCGAATGTGATCTCTAGGTTCAAGTTCCAGTCTGGCAGGACAGAATGAGTATTGGTTTACAGTTTCATAAATATTATCTTCCATTCTGAATTTTTCAGTATTTTATTTCGTATCACTTATTTTTCAATGATGCATAACAATAGTTACTGCAGGCATAGTTATTATATAATTTCTTTTTAGTGGGGTAAATTAAATGCATAGCAAAAGCAGAATAGGGCAGCACAGCTAGATACAGACATGGCCTTGCTGCTATAGACATGAATGGCAAACACTTTTTTTAAGCAACCTCCAGGACCAAGTTCTTGGCCCTGCCAGGTGAAACACAGCAGTGAAAACTGAACTGCCACACAGATCAGAACAGAATTGGATGAAGTTCACATGGACTCTGCACCATCATTGGAGATCATATACTTTTGAATTAATGAATTTAATAATGCAAACGAGCAACAAAGATGAAGCAGGCTCCAGGCATCCAGTTGAGGTCACCACAAACGAAACCATTGACAAAATCCGTGATATGGTAATAAAAGACTGCCGAATAAAAATTCATTTAGTTGCTGAGACTGTGAGCATCTCAACTGAGTGAGTTCCTAATATCCTGCAGAGAGAGTTGGCTATGAAGACGCTCTGTGCAACTTGGCTGCCCCAATTCCACACAGTCAAAAGCACATCTGGTTTAATATTTCAACACAATGTCTGGTGATATTTAATCATAATCTGCAGGACTTTTTGTGCTGATGAAAACTGGATCCATCATTACTCACAAGTCAAAACAGCAATCGAAACAATGGTCAAAGGCTGATGAAAAGTGCAAGACCATTTTGTCAGCTGGTAAGGTGATGGCTTATGTTTGTTTGGGGTTTACAATGAATAATCATCATAAATTACTTGGAAAAAGGCAGAACCATAACTGGATTGTATTATGCTTTATTTTTCGATGATTTAAAAGTTGCATCAGCTGAAAAAAGACCAAAGTTGTCATACAGAAAAGTACAGTTTCATCAGCATAATGCACCATCCCATATATCAGCAATAACAATGGCAAAAGTGCGTAAATTTGGCCTTGACTTGGTTGCTCACCCACCCTATTCACCAGTATTAGCCCCAGGTTACTTCTCTTCTACCCTAACTTGAACCTTTGGCTTGCTGGGAAGAAATTTTCGTCAAATGAGGAAGTGATAGTTCCAGTCAAAAAGTATTTTGCAGAGTTAGAGAGAACCTATTTCTCCAGTGGGATGGAAAAGTTGGAGGACCAAGTGTTTATCCCTCAAAAGAGACTATGTGGAGAAATATAGTGAGCTGTTTGTGAAACATTTTTTCTTACATTTTTATCAGACTTCTCAAACCTCATATGGTCTGTGATTATGATCATGTACCATGTACACCCTGTTTTATATGTGAATGAAACTTCATTTCTCAGGGACCATTACTTGAGGGTCCTAATTTTTCAGCTTCCAGTAGTGTAACTGTTAAAAATAAAATGCACACATTAACACCATACCCAAAATTGTGATTAATCAAGGAAGAAAGGTTTGAACTTTAATATTCCATTCCCATGAATTTCATTAGAACCAGGAAATATGATGTTCAAAGTAAAATTGGTCATATTTATCTGTTGCTACCTGTTAGAAAATCCTTTCCTGTTTTTGTTTGTTCACAACCTTTGAATGGACCAGGGATGGTTGAGAAATGAGATAAGAAAGTTTCTTCTGAGAAAGAGAACCAAAGTATGCTGGATTTGAGGCATACAAAGGCATCTGGAAGAATGCAGGAAACAGAGTGATTGTTACACAAAGCATTATTGTCTCATTTTGTTTCTAAGAGTTCATGAATTGAATGGTACCTTTTCTTCTTCAAAAAATGTTATGCAATTATGAAAAGAATTGCAAGAACTAATAAAAGACTAATGCGGCTCATGGCATGAACACTAGTACTGTTTTGGATTTACTCCTGTTCTTTTAAAGTCATTCCATAAACTGTACACATATTGCAGGGATCAACAAGAAGCTTGCAGTCAGATATTCATATATTGCTTTCATACAAGTGCTGTCTGGTTTCTGAGCTATTATTGTCTCCAATGTTTGTAATCTTGAAACCCGAGCTGTATTCAAGCACAGTCATTTGAAATCATTATCATAGCTCAGCCTATCTACAGCTGCATACGTACTCCACAAGTCAACATATGATGGGTATGCTGTATCATTACTACGGGAGTGGTTTGAAAAGTTCTCAGAATTACCACGAGAGGTCAGCACTAGCGCAACAAGTTGTTCACTTGATATTCATTGGACTGTTGTCTGTAAACATGTGCTACATCAGTGCTCCTGGAAGAGAGCTGTGGTGGCGCGTGGGTCTGTTGTTGTTCCCTTGTAGTGATTTGCGATTGAGATTCGAGCAGTGATTAAGTACTTCATAAAGAAAGGTGTGAAAGCAGAGGACATTCATGCTGATTTCCAGAATACACTGAGGGACTCTGCTCCTTGTTATTCAACGGTTGCCAAGTGGACAAATGAATTTAAATTTGGTCAGAAGAGCTTAGATGATGAACTGCGCACATCTCAGCCAAGATGTGTCACTACTCAAGAAATCATTGCAAAAGTGCACAGAATGGTAATGGAGGATCGCCAATTGAAAGTGTGTGAAATTGCTCATGCTTGCCAGATGTCTGAAAGGGTATATCACATTTTAACTGAAGAATTAGAGATGAAAAAATTATCTGCAAGATGGATGCCACGACTTGTGTTGTGCGTCTGCACACGTGTGCCATCGCTATGGCAGAATTACACAAACTAAGGTATGAATTGTTGCCACATCTGCCTTATTCACCTGATACGGCTCCATCAGACTTCCATTTCTTCCCAAAACTGAAAATTTTTCTTGTTGGATGAAGATTCACTTCAAATGAAGAGTTGGTAGCCGGAGTTGACAACTATTTTGCAGGCCTAGAGGCAACTCATTTTCAAGATGGGATCGAGGCACTAGAACATCATTGGACCAACTGCATTAATCTACAAGGAGACTACATTGAAAAATTTAAAAAAATTCAGTGATGTCAGAATTTTTTTTCTATTCCATTCCGAGAACTTTTCAAACCACCCTCGTAGTTGTTTCCTTTTCTGTTCAAGTCACAAATTGAGTGAGAGAAAAATAACTGTCTATGTGCCTTCATATGCACCCTAATCTTATCTTTATGGTCCTTATGCAAAATGTCTGTTGGTAGCAATAGAATCATTCTGCAGTCAACCTCAAATTTCGGTTCTCTAAATTTTCTCAATAGAACTGCTCAAAAAGAATGTCGTCTTTCCTCCAGTGATTCCCATTTGAGTTCCCAAAGCATCTCCATAATACTTGCATGCCATTCGAACCTACTGGTAACAAATCTAGCAGCTCACGTTGAATTGCTTCAGTGTCTTCCTTTAATCTGACCTGGTGCTGATCTCAAACACTTGAACAGTACTCAACAATGGATCACACTAGTATCCTATATGCAGTCTCCAGTACAGTTGAACATCACTTTCCTAAAATTCTCCCAATAAACCAAAGTCAACCATTCACCTCCCCTTCTACCATCCTTACATGCTCACCCCATTTCATATTGTTTTGCACTGTCACGCCTAGATATTTAATTGATGTGACTGCATCAAGCAGTACACCACTAATAGTGTATTTCAACATTATGGGTTTGTGCTCCCTACTCATTTACATTAACTTGCATTTTTCTACATTTAGAGCTAGCAGCCATTCAGCACACCAACTAGAAATTTGGTCTAAGACATTTTGATTCCTCCTGCAGTCACTCGATGGTGACATCTTCCATTACACCACAGCATCATCAGCCAACAGCTGTAGACTGCTGCTTACACTTTCCACCAGTTCATTTATGTATAAAGAAAATAACAGCAGTCCTGTCACGTGTCCCTGAGGCACTCATGCCTCTACCCCTGTCTCTGATGAACACTTGCTGTCAAGGACATCATACTGGGTTCTGTTACTTAAGAAGTCTGTGAGCCATTTACATACCTTGGAACCTTTGCTAGGCACTATCTGCTGATGTGTTAACAAACTGAAGCTGTTAATGATATGAAAATGAAGCTGGAATGTTGTGGTCATGTGGAACAGGAAGGCGTTTTGGGAGATTATACTACATATTATGTCACGAGAAAACAGGATACTTTGTGGATAATGCAAAGCTGCTCTGGATGGAAATGGGATAATACTCAGAAACTCCTTTACTTTTATTTTCCACTATCTTTTACTTGACATATACATCTATGTACATACTCTGCAAACTACTGCGAAGTGCAGGGTAGAGAATACTTCATGTTGTGGATTGGCAAGAGAGCCAACCCACTATGGGAGGAAGCCGAAAGGCACGCGTTTTAGCTCACGCAGGCTGGCATAAGGTCTGGAACAGGACAAGGAAGTTAGACTTTAGCAAAAATGGCATAGCTGTTGGAATACTTAACTTTAATCCGTAAATGGTGAACATCGCTCTTGATGGTACATGTTTTACAGCATCAATAGTAACTGGTAATGGCGCTTTGCTAGGTCGTAGCAAATGACGTAGCTGAAGGCTATGCTAACTATCGTTTCGGCAAATGAGAGCGTAATTTGTCAGTGAACCATCGCTAGCAAAGTCGGCTGTACAACTGGGGCGAGTGCTAGGATGTCTCTCTAGACCTGCTTGTGGCGGTGCTCGGTCTGCAATCACTGATAGTGGCGACACGCGGGTCCGACGTATACTAACGGACTGTGGCCGATTTAAAGGCTACCACCTAGCAAGTGTGGTGTCTGGTGGTGACACCACACTTCACATTGTACTATGTGTTAGGGTTTCTTCCCATGCCTTTCACATGTGGAGTGTGGGAAGAAAGACTGCTTAAATGACTCTTTAACTAACTTTTGCAGTCCCATATGTAAGCAGTACATGGGAACTGAAGTACATTTCTAAATTTTTCACTTATTACTGATTCTTGAAACTTTGTAAGTAGGTTCATAATATTGGAAAAACATTATTTGAAAAAATAAATTAATAAAAAATTAAAAAGAAACAGCAATTTGTATATAGTTTTTAAAATTTATTGAAATGGTACCACTTTAATAAATATTTTTTGCAATCAAGACTCTTAAAAAAATAATAAGATTTGAAGCAGGCTTTGGTATCTAACTTCAAAAGACAGCCAACTTAGATTGTTCAGCATTTCTGTTATGCTCTCCTGTGACCATTTGTGCTGCCCTTCTTAGCATACATTCTGCATCCTCTGTTAATCCTATTTGGTACAGGTCTCACACACTTGAGCACTATTCCAAGATGGGACACAAGTGATTTGCAAGCAATCTTCTTGGTGGAGTGATTACATTTTCACAGTATGCTGCAAATGAACTGAAGTGAAGTGTGCCATCTGATTGGGAATGGTTAAAAAGAAGGGCAGACATCCTCACTACATTATTTTTATTTTTAAATTTCTGCATGACTGAAACATGCAGCGGTATTCAAAGGTCTTGCTTTACTTGTATTGATTTTGGTGTTACAATGCATCATCTTCAACCTCCTTTATGATAAGCTGGGTAAGCATGCGAGTAACTGGGTTACCACCATAATACATCTCAATAGTTGGCACAATCAAATGGATGTCCACGATGATGAATCCCTTCCCTCCTGTTTATGGTGTTTACAGTGCCAGTACAGTTGATGAATATGCAAAGATTCTCCTCACAGCAGGTGCGGTTCCTCTCATCGTGGGGTCTGGGTGACCTTTCCTTCCTTTGAACCTTCCCCAATTTGTCCCTGTCACTTCCTGAGGCAGAAACTATGAATTTCAAAAGATAAGAAGTGTATCACTTTTATTATTATGTGAATGTGTCTATTGACTGTACTATACATTTTGCTTCCTGACGCTAAGTATTCATCAGCAATTCTGCCTCATAATTTGTTAATTCTATCTTCTATTCCGTACTGGCCAGCAATCACAAGTAAGATCAGTGTTCCTGTTCACTTTGTGTGCACCTAAACTTCCTATACTACATTGTTCCTATTTACTTCAGGGAAATT
Source organism: Schistocerca serialis cubense (assembly GCF_023864345.2). Lineage (NCBI taxonomy): Eukaryota > Metazoa > Arthropoda > Insecta > Orthoptera > Acrididae > Schistocerca > Schistocerca serialis. The sequence continues at coordinate 34,985,850 of NC_064638.1, forward strand.
CCATAATTTTACTGGTATATCAGTTTCCTAATCTATTTTTCCTTCTAACAATGGCTTACTTAATGGCCAAGTAAGTGCATTCCTTGTAATATCACACAAAGGAGAAGAAACATGTCTTTCACTGTAGAACTTTATTGAGCATCAGTTAGAATAATTTGATCTAGTGAATGGTTTTGTGAGTGCAGTTAAAGAGTGATAAGCAGTCTCTATTTTGTGTCTGCAGTTCATATTGTCTGTGATTTTTATTCATTGTGAAATAAATGGTACTGCAGTATATGTTGCACAAAAGAAAGAAATTGTTATAATCATCTTTTCAGGTCACGAAATCTCCAGTGCCAAAGAATATTTCAGGTATCAGCTCCTGTAAATTGTGTTTGTCTTCACCCAAACCAGGCAGAACTTGTTGTTGGTGACCAGAGTGGTGTGATACATTTGTGGGACTTGAAAACTGATCACAATGAACAATTAGTAAGTTGTAATACTATAACTGCTTTCTAATTTATGTGTTTTATTTCAGACTGAAAGCTTTTATTTGTTTGTGCTGTAGATTCCTGAACCTGAAGCATCAATACAGCATATAGCTATAGACCCCGAAGCTTCATACATGGCAGCAGTAAATAATAGAGGCCATTGTTACATATGGAGTCTCACTGGAGGAGTAGGTGAAGAGCCCACGAAGCTAAATCCAAAGCATAAAATTGAGGCTCATAGACGTTATGCTTTGAAATGCAGTTTCAGCCCTGATTCAACGTAAGTATTATATAAGTGTAGGTTTTATACAGGGTGTTTCAAAATTCAATGGCAAAACTTCAAGATGGATTCCTCATATAACAGTAAGAAAAACATGGCAACGTGGGTCTGGAAATGCATAGTTATTGACTTATTCGAGAATGTTACTGTTATGCAGTGCATGCTGACAAGTGTTGTTTACTGGAGGAAAATATATGACATACACAAGGGACAGAATCCGAAAACTGCATAACAAGCAAGTGTGGGGGCAGACACCAATCCCCATGCAACTATCCAGTCGTATCACCAACAGAGGTTTTCCATTAACATCTTGGCAGTCATTGTTGGCAGTAGCTTGTTGGGACCTTAAGTCGTACCAGAAAGACTTACTGGATGAAACTATACAGATTTCTCACACAATGCATTGCTTGAGTGTGCAGAAGACATGCCACTTGCATCCCGTTGACAACTTTACTGTATTTCATGCATGATGGTGCTCCCACCCACATTTGTCTTGCTGCCTGGAGGCAGCTGAATGCACATTTTCCTGAGTGCTGGATAGCTAGAGGTGGATCAATTGCATGGCCACCCCATTCATCTGACTTAAATCCCCTAGACTTTTACCTGTGGGGACACATACTGTCTCTCGTGTATTCAACTGCTTTTCCAGATGAACCTACTCTCCATGCACACATTGTGGCGGCCTTTCAGACAGTTTGAAATACACCAGCCATATATGATCATGTGCAGAATTCAGAAAGGCAACAAATGGATGCCTATATTCAGTCAGGAGGAGGTCACTTTGAACATTTTCTCCAATACATAACCAGAGTGTATCAGCTGGCATAACATATATGCACTGCAGTTTGTAGGAACTGAAGACTCAGTAAATCTGTAATGATGCTTTTCTGGACCCATGTGATGTAGCCTTTTTTCTTCTTGTTGTATGAGAAATCCATTCCTGAAGTTTTGCTGTCGAGTTTTGAAACACCCTCTATGTCATGATTTTAGGCCCAAATCAATATATTTTTGATATACTTGATTCTGGTTGTCAGCTGTTGGATATTTTTATGTTTGATGGGGAATTCTGATGTGAATGACACAGATACAGATACATCGCAATAGAGGACAGATTTTTTAATCAGTTTGTTTTGGTGTTTAAACTGTAAAAGGATTAAGGTAAGTTTAATGTATTGCAGGTTACTTGTAACAACATCAGCAGACCAAACTGCAAGAGTATGGAAAACATCTGACTTTACTCTGCTTCAGGAACTTAAGCATGAAGACCAACGCTGGGTCTGGGATGCTGCCTTCAGTGCAGATTCACAGTATGTCCTTACAGGTATGTTTTACTTAGCACCTTTGTTGTTGCTGTTAGTTGGGGCATTTTACTAATGAAAGTTACCAAGTTTAAGTGTATAACATAATGTATCAATAAACTGAGAAATCTGTACAAAATATTTCAGCCTTTCGTGGCCACTTGTTGGCACATTGCCTATTGGCTTTATGTCTCCATTTCTTCTGCCAATCTTTATTTGACTATTTTCTGACATTTTGCCAGTACCTGACATTGTGAAAAATTCACTTTCCATCGCTGGTGGCAGACTGGAGTCAATCTCGTGACTGTAGATTATATGTACCTCTCAGGAATATAATGCATATCCTATGCATAGGAAAAGTATGTGGGAATGACAAGGCAATCCTTCAGCACCAGGATCTGAACATAAACAATATTGTAAGCTGGGTTCATACTTGGCTACCACGGGGCCCCAACCTTTGCAGCTTCTTTACCCTTCCGTGCTGCATGTCTATCCTCTTGCTGTTCTTGGGAATGTATTCTGCATTTTTAGGCCGTTTTTGGAAATATATTCTGCATTTTTAGGCTGTTTTTGGAAATGTATTCTGCATTTTCAGCAGTCAGTATCAGAATGCTCTCCACTGTTCCTTTCCTTTCTTCACATCAGCGTTTGAAGTTCCTCTTTCTCTTCCTCCCTATGCACTTGTGAAGGCCGGCCCGTGCAAATGACGCGTAACAGGCGACAGGGTAATGCGTAATTCCCAGTTCCAGGTCAACAGGTAGGGCTAGGGTTTGCACATACCCCTTGGAGCAGGCTGGGCCCATGGAGCGGTGGTTGCCTGAGCTGCTACCTTTCCAAATTGCCAATTGGTTCCTCTGTCAGGTGTTTGGGAGGTGTGACCTGAGGTGTGAACCATCACTTAAGGCAGGTGTGCCCCCATCTGAAGGGGTCCCCCAGTTGGAAGGAGAGCACCATCGGATATGCTCGCAATCGTGGGGGATTTTCTCGCAATGAGCCAATCATCTTCACAGTCGATGGCTATGAAATGTAAACGGAATGAGGCTAACGATTCGAAGATCCTCTCAGCTGCACTGAGGTTCCTCACGATTTCACATACTGACGACTGTCAGGCCTTCGCTGTGGTAAATTCGTTTATTAATCAGAAAGGTTTTGATGCAGTTGTTTGCCCTGTGAAATCCTGCTCTCATTTACACAATGGCACTTTGCGTTTGGAGACTACTTCTGATTCTCAAGGACAGCAACTGCTTGCAGCTTCACTCCTCCGTGGCTATCCTGTTCGTGGTGAGGCCCATCAAATGCTCAATCCTCCCCTTGGTGTTATTTACACTACGCTGTTCTACGGTCTGGCAGAATCAGAAATCCAATACCTCTATGATAGGGCGTCATTGCCATCAGTCGGGTGATGAAAAGAGTAGATGCCTCCTTAGTACCCATACATACTCTCTTTCTCACTTTTAATAGAGTTGTTCTTCCATCAAAGATCGAAGCACGTTATGAAGTTATCACATGCAGACCGTATATTCCGAACCCGATGTGCTGCTACTAGTGTCATCATTACAACCACACTCGAGAGACCTGTCGACACACAGCCAAATGTGTAACCTGTGGTAGGGATGCTCACGGGGGCGATACTCGACCTCCTCCCCCCTGCATCAACTGTAATAGCGATCGTGGTGCCTCCTCCCACAATTGACCCATGTATCTCAATGGCTGGGCTGTCCAGGAGATCTGGGTGAAGGAAAAAGTGCCTTACCCAGTTGTTCACAAGTTGTTGGCTGGTCAGAAACCCAGAATTCTACCATCTGTCACCTACGGTACTGTTCTTGTTACATCTCGCTCCACGAAGGACGTGGCCGCGCAGACGTGTGACCTCAAATTTAGCACCACAGTTGTGAAATTGCCCACCATCATGCTAGCATCTGTATCCTCCTCCAGCTGTGCAACATGCCACCAAACTCTCGCCTCATGGGGTGAAGTCACCAGCTACACAATGGCAGGCCAGAAAGGGCAGAAGGAATACTCCCATTAAGACTTCCTACATCCCTCCAGCCAGCCAACACCTGAGTCTTCCTCTGCTAACTGGAAAGGCTTGAAGAAGTCAAACAAAGGCAAACCGTCTTCTCCTTCGCCGACTTGGAGGGAGATCCTCTTCGACTGTGTCACCACGTGATACCCTCGTCTGGCCAACCTCCATATCGCCGGTGCACACCACCAACAATTTTTCAGCCCTGTACTACACAGGCCAACAGAAAGAGAATGCTGATGCTACTGTAGCCTCATGGAGCACGATCCTCCTTCCTGTGTGCCCTCTTTGAAGGCTGGCACTTATCAGCTGCCAAGATAACACCCCTTCATTTTCTCCTCGCCATGACTCTCTTTCAGTGGAACGTTTGTGGCCTACAATCCAACAATGAGGATTTATGGCCGCTCTTAGAATCACAGTGTCCACTTTTTCTCTGCTTTCAGGAAACAAAATTGCATCCTCACGACCGCATTGAGCTCTCACGTCTTCCCAGTCCATTTTGACCTCTCCCCAGAGTTCAGCATTTTATCTCAAGGGGGAGTCATGCTGTTCGTAAGTTCATAGTCAACCTGTTTCCCTGACTACCCACCTTCAAGCTGTTTCAGTTCACCTTTTCCTTCCTCATTTGACCTTTTCCCTTTGTATTGTTTATGTCCCTCTGTCATATGATGTCACCAGGGCAGACTTCCTCCAGCTTATAGGGCAGCTGCCTTGCCCCTTTCTGCTGCTTGGTGATTATTGCACTTATTGCACACTATCCCCTTTGGGGTTCTTGCAGTACCTGTCAAAGAGGCGCCCTCTTGGCTGACCTTCTTACTCAACTTACCCCTTCTGCCTTAACACAGGAGCACCCATGTTCCTTTCAGACTTCATGCGCACTTATTCCCATTGGGACCTATCCTTTTGCACTGCCCAGCTTGCAGCTTGCCCATCATATCGAGTGGTCCATTCTATCTAAATCATACTCGAGTGACCATTTCCTGTGTACTACCTGTTTGCTGCCTCCTACTCCACCTCTGTGCACACCAAAATGACAGCTTTTAAGGCTGACTGGAGGCTTAACTTCTCCCTGGCTACCTTCGACAAACAAAATTTCCCCAATTGTGATGACTAGGTGGAATATCTTACAAACATTATCCTTACCACCCCAGAACCTTCCATTCCTCGCACTTCCTCTTTACCACGCTGTGTCCTGGTCCCTTGGTGGAGTGAGGCGTGCCACGATGCAATTTGCGTGCTGAGACATGCTCTCCTCATTTTTAACTGTCACCCTACAATGGCAAACTGCATTCATTATAAACAGTTGCGTGCACAGTGTCGTCATGTTCTTTTGGATAGCAAAAAGCTAGCTGGATTTCATTCACTAGTTCTTTTAACAGTTCCACTCCCTCTTCCGCTGTGTGGGCCAACCTCCGACGGCTCTCTGGGACCAAGATCCGTTCCCTAATGTCCAGCCTGACAGTAGCAGATGATATCATCGTGGAGCCTATTGCTATTTCCAACACCCTGGGCCACCATTTTGCAAGATCGAGCTCCTCCCACTGTTATCCTATCTTCCTCCATTGGAAACGAGTGGAGAGGGCTCAGGCGATACCCTTCTCTTCTCCAAGTGCTTCTCTTCTCTGAGTGCTACAGTGTTGCCTTTACTATAAGGGAGCTAGATCTTGTTCTCACTTTGTCCCGATCCTCCACCCAGGGCCGGATGCCATTCACATTCAGATGTTGCAGCACCTTTCTCTTATGGGCAAGCACTTTGTGCTTAATACATACAACCGCATCTGGGCAGAGGGCACGTTTCCCGGATGCAGGTGTGAAGCCACTGTCGTACCCATACCTAAGCCCGATAAGGACAAACACCTTCCTTCTAGCTACCGCCCCATTTCTCTCACCAACTGTGTTTTCAAGGTGATGAAACATGTGAGTCTTGCCTGGCGGGTATGGTGGCTTGAGTCTCACAATTCACTAACCACTGCACAGTGTGGATTTTGAGCACGGCGTTCTGCAGTTGACCATCTTGTCACTTGGTCGACCCACGTCATGAGTGGTTTTCTGCAGAAATCCCAGACTGTGGCCATGTTTTTCAATTTGGAGAAAGCGTATGGCATCTGCTGGAGAACTGACATCCTCTGTACTCTCTACATGTTGGGCTTCCTTAGCGTTTCCTTCAGGAATTTTAAAAAGAACAAGTTTTTCTGCCAAGCCAAACACCTTTATCCAAGGAAACATCTCAGTGTTCCATCCTAAGCATTGTCCTCTTTGCTATCGTCACTAACCCTATAATGGCGCATCTCCCGCTGACCATCTCCGATTCCCTTTTTGTTGACGATTTTTCCATCTACTGCAGTTCTCCACATACTGGTCTCATTGAGCAGTGTCTTCAGTGATGTCTCAATTGTGTTTACTCATGGAGCATTGACAATGGCTGTCATTTTTCCACTGACAAAACTGTTTGTATGAATCTCTAGTGGCTCAGTTGGTTTCTTCCATTGTCTTTACATCTTGAGTCTGTTGCTCTTCCATTTGTTGAAACTACGAAATTCATGGGGCTCATGCTTGATAGGAAACTCTCTTGGTCCTCCCACGTCTCTTACCTGGCAATGTCCTACGTGTCCTTAATGGTACTTCCTGGGGTGCAGATCGAACCAATCTCCTCTGTTTGTACCGGTCCCTTGTCCGTTCGAAACTAGACTATGAGTGTTTCATTTATGCATCTGGGCATCTGTCCTCTTACATCCTCTCAATACTGTCTACCATTGTGGCATCCGTTTGGCCACTGGTGCCTCTTGCACTAGCCCAGTTGAGAGTATATATGCAGGAGCTGCCTAACTGCCACTGTCCTACCACCGTGACTTTCTCCACAGCAGATGTGCGTGCCATTTGTCTGCCGTGCATGGCCACCCATCCTATGCCTCCTTCATTGATGATTCCTTTGACTGCCAGTATGGAGCATGTCCCTCTTCTCTGTTATCTCCTGGAGTTCGGTTTCGGCTCTTGCTCCGGCAGCCTGACTTCACGCTACTTCTTTCACGCTACTTCCCGAATGAGTGTGAACCCTTCACCACCTTGGCTTATTGCGATGGCCCGTGTTCACCTTGGCCTTCATTCACTTGCTAAGGAAACTACTCCAGCCTCACTCTATTGCCTTCAGTTCCATGGAATTTCGTGATAGTACATACTTTTGTGTACACTGATGGCTCTCAGACTGACTGTGGTGTCAGGTATGCTTTCATGACGATGTTTTTCGGTATCAGCTTCTGTAACACTACTCAGTATTTACAGCAGAGCTCTTTGCCCTGTTTCAGGTCAATTGCATTATCTGCTTAGACTCTCTCAGTGCCCTTCAAAGCCTCTGTGTGCTGCACACCATCCATCCCTTAGTGCAGTGGGCCCAGGAAAGGTGTCACTTGCTCACTCGTGATGGAGCCTCTGTGATGTTTATGTCTGTTCTTGGTCACATCGCTAACCAGGATGCAGTCCTTGTACCTCAGCCCTCTAGTTTTTATATTTCCTCCGATGATCTCTTTGTTGCTGTCTGTCAGCAGGTGGAGTCCTCCCTTCATGGGAACAAGCTCCGGGTTATTAAGCCTCTCCATATGGCTTGGATGACCTCCTCTGGGCCCTTTCACTGTGAGGAGATCATTTTAACTAGGTTGCATGTTGGGCATTGTCTCTTTAGCCATTGCCATTTGTTAAGGGGTGCTTCCCCACCACTTTGTACACATTGTGCCCAACTTTTGACTGTCCATCATCTCTTGATGGAATGCCCCTTTTTTTAACGGTCCCATTTGAGTTATCGGCCATTTTAGCAGATGACACATGGGCTGTTGACCGTGTTTTACTTTTTATCCATCACAGCAATATGGTGAAGGCCATTTAATTCTTAGTTCTGGGCCTCAGTTTCTATATGGCGTATTTTGTAGACCTTTCTTCACGTCACTGTTTTTAGCAGTTTTCTCTTCCATCAGTTGGGATTGATGGGTAGTTGTTTTTAACTCCTCTCTTTTTCTTCGTGTTCTACCATTCTGACATGGTCGCGTATGACCCTAGTTGTTTTTGTGCACTAAAACAAAACAAAACTGGTGAAGAAATTAACTGGTGAACCACATAATGAAATTCACCAATGTGGAAGTTTGGGATGCGAAAGAGAGCTACCATGCCTGCATGTCCAGGAAAGCCATAGAAATTCACAAACATGACAATAACTTAAAGAAGAAAGCTTCAAGGTGAACAGATCCTGCATTTCCATGCTGCAGCTAATGACTGTTGTAGGTTGCAAGGAGAGAATCAAAACGGTAGTGACCAGAGAAAAGTCTTCAAATGTTGGTGTGACAAGTACATATAAGCTCCAGACGTGGGCTCTACTCCAGGCTGAGACCAGCAATGTAGAATGAGCCTCCGCCAATGCCAGCTCTTGCGCCTGCAAAACACTGTGTTTTTGCTTAAGTTGACTGTTCAGATTTCAGGTGTGTCATACATCAGCCAGAACATTATGACCACCTACCCAGTAGCCCGTATGTCCACCTTTTGTACAGGTAACAGTGGCGATGCATCGTGGCACGGAAGCAACGAGGCCTCGGTTGGTCATTGGAGGACGTTGCCACCACATATCCCATATATTCCGGGAAGGGGGCCAGTGTCGGAGTTCATCATACCCTTGAACACTCTACCATTGTGCAAAAGGCCAGTGCTGATGGTCACATGCCCATTTCAGTCATAGTTGCTGAAGTTATGGTGTTAACATTGTCACGTGCATGTGTCAGCAGCTGTGGAGGCCAGTTGTTAGGAGTTTTCAGTGCACAGTGTGTTCAGACACACTTGTAGTCTGTCCAGCATTAAAGTCTGATGTTAGTTCCGGCACAGTTCACTGCCTGTCCTGCTTTACCAGTCTGCCCACCCTATGACGTTCGACATCTGTAATGATGAGTGGCCACCCGACCCCACGACTTCTGTATGTGGTTTCACCTTGGTTTCGACACGTGTTGAAGACACTCGACACAGCACTCCTCAAACATGTGACAAGTTGTGCAGATTCAGAAATGCTCGTGCCGAGCCCCCGGGCCATTCCGGTGTGGCCTCGGTCAAGTTCAGACAGATCACACGCCTTCCCCCTTCTACACACAGACAGCATGCACACTGATACTACATGCACGGTCCGTATGTCTGACTAGCAATTATTCCTCACCAGGTGATGCTTCTATCATCTGGACAGATTTATATTGATATTAGGTCTGTGCTCATAGTGTTCTGGCTGATCATTGTAATTTAATAGACACATCTTTCATCTTTCTGTGTTTTCCTCCTCTTTGTGGTCATTACTATTTGTATCGTCTGTGCCACGTTGCCCTACTGAATCATAATTTTTTCTCCTTCTCTACCTTGTTTGAACGTTTTTCTCCTGGCTCATTGATTATGTGATATCTTGCCTTTGCAATACCTTGGTTTATCATTTTGGCATTTTTAAAAACTTTTCGGCGATGTTGACTGTTTCTTATTGTTGCCCTCCTCTTCTATTAACAATCTTAATTTTTTTCTCAACAGTTATGCTGATAATTATAAACTTTTCATACATTTGAATATTCTTTATTGGTTTTTATTATGTTCTGTCAGTTGTTTGCTACATAAAAAAAATTCAGGGTGTTGTATCCTCACTAAAATTTATCATTTCATGGCTTCTGTATTACCTTACATTCACTGTAAACTATTTCTTATTTCTCTCAGCACAAATATGGTTATAATGCTAGTTACCTCATTGCGGTCATACAGATAAACTTCATTCAAGTGCACTAAAAGCTCACTCATGGATTGTGATCCTGAAGCAGTTAAATTGATGACTTAAAAGCAGTGCATTCTTGACATTTCAGCTAAAAATAACTGATCAGCTCCTGGTCTTTAGAACAAACCTTGACAATATATATGATGTTTTGCAGTTTGAATGGAATTTTTAATCAACTAATGTTGACTGTATATTACTATGAGGAGGAAGTGTCGAGAAATTAAATAAAGACAGTACTGAATTTTGTAATTGGGGATGTTGTGATTTAATTAATTAGTTAGTTAGTTAATTAGTTAGTGTCACGTGTCCCATAAATCATTTGAATTATTCTTTTTACTGAAATGATGTGGAACAGGTCAGTTTAAAGGTGCGGTTGATATGTGATTAATATTAACATTAATGAAGACATTATATTTAGTTCTGTTCATGTCACCACACTTAAAATGTAATTACTTTCTTTCTTTTTTACAAGCTACCACTTTTTAAATTGATATTCATCCATAGAATAGAAGAAGTTGTCCAGGGGAAATGATTTTAGGTTAGATGTAGAACTTGTGTTACCTGTCAGACATTTTATTGTGTATGGCAAATGATCAAAAATCTTCGTCGCTGCACGTCAGGGCAGCTTCTGGGATAGTGCTGCTGTGCTATAGCACCACATGTATGGAAAAGAAAGAAACAGAAATCTGTATGAATTGTGCATAAAACATTGTTTCCGAGTGTGTGTTTTCTGATTTGGAGAGGTGCATTAAGCCGCGCACACTCTCGCAGTAGTTTTCTGAAGCTTGGTGCCAATGCCATATTTAGACCATGTGCACTCAGAAGCACTGAGTAAAAGGCTAGGCTGTTGGTTTCTACACACTTCTTATGGCACGGATAGAGGCTGCTTTGCTCTGACCCAGAGCTTTACGTTCCTCCCATCAGAGGCCAGTAAAGTGCCAAACCTGCAGAGGCACGATTTGCCTCCTAGTGACAATGGTAGAATAAATTGGGGGCTGAAACCTTCTTTAATCCTCTGTTACAGTACAGGGTGTATTGAAAAGAATCATCTGATTTGACACGTCTGTGTTTCTGAAACTAATAAACATATAAAATGCATTTTGTTATTTTATGAACAGGAAACTCGGAGTTTTTTTTTTCCATACCTTTTCATTGTTGTTGTTGTTATTGTTGTGGTCTTCAGCCCTGAGACTGGTTTGATGCAGCTCTCCATGCTACTCTATCCTGTGCAAGCTTCTTCATCTCCCAGTACTTACTGCAACCTACATCCTTCTGAATCTGCTTAGTGTATTCATCTCTTGGTCTCCCTCTACGATTTTTACCCTCCAAGCTGCCCTCCAATACGAATCTGGTGATCCCTTGATGCCTCAGAACATGTCCTACCAACCGGTCCCTTCTTCTTGCCAAGTTGTGCCACAAACTCCTCCCCAATTCTATTCAATACCTCCTCATTAGTAATGTGATCTACCCCTCTAATCTTCAGCATTCTTCTGTAGCACCACATTTCAAAAGCTTCTATTGTCTTCTTGTCCAAACTATTTATCATCCATGTTTCACTTCCATAAATGGCTACACTCCATACAAATACTTTCAGAAACGACTTTCTGACACTTAAATCTATACTTGATGTTAACAAATTTCTCTTCTTCAGAAACGCTTCCTTGCCACTGCCAGTCTACATTTTATATCCTCACTAGTTCTATCATCATTAGTTATTTTGCTCAACAAATAGCAAAACTCATTTACTACTTTAAGCATCTCATTTCCTAATCTAATTCCCTCAGCATCACCCGACTTAATTCGACTATATTCCATTATCCTCGTTTTGCTTTTGTTGATGTTCATCTTATATCCTCCTTTCAAGACACTGTCCATTCCGTTCAACTGTTCTTCCATGTCCTTTGCTGTCTCTGACAGAATTATAATGTCATCGGTGAACCTCAAAGTTTTTATTTCTTCTTCATGGATTTTAATACCTACTCTGAATTTTTCTTTTGTTTCCTTTACTGCTTGCTCATTGTACAGATTGAATAATATCGGGGAGAGGCTACAACCCTGTCTCACTCCCTTCCTAACCACTGCTTCCCTTTCATGTCCCTCGACTCTTATAACTGCCATCTGCTTTCTGTACAAATTGTAAATAGCCTTTCGCTCCCTGTATTTTACCCCTGCCACCGTTAGAATTTGAAGGAGAGTATTGTCAACATTCTCAAAAGCTTTATCTAAGTTTACAAATGCTAGAAACGTAGGTTTGCCTTTCTTTAATCTTTCTTCTAAGATAAATCGTAAGGTCAGTATTGCTTCACGTGTTCCAACATTTCTACAGAATCCAAACTGATCTTCCTCGAGGTCGGCTTCTACCAGGTTTTCCATTCATCTTTAAAGAATTCGCATTAGTATTTTGCAGCTGTGACTTATTAAACTGATAGTTCGGTAATTTTTACATCTGTCAACCCCAGCTTTCTTTGGGATTGAAATTATAATATTCTTCTTGAAGTCTGAGGGTATTTTGCCTGTCTCATACATCTTGCTCACCACATTGTAGAGTTTTGTCAGGATTGACTTGCCCAAGGCCATCAGTAGTTCTAATGGAATGTTGTCTACTCCTGGGGCCTTGTTTCGACTCAGGTCTTTCAGTGCTCTGTCAAACTCTTCACGCAGTATCGTATCTCTCATTTCATATTCATCTACATCCTCTTCCATTTCCATAATATTGTCCTCAAGCACATCGCCCTTGTATAGACCCTCTATATACTCCTTCCACCTTTCTGCTTTCCCTTTTTTGCTTAGAACTGGGTAATTTTCCTGTAGGCAGTATCTATCTTACCCCTAGTGATATAAGCCTCTACATCCTTACATTTTGTCGTCTAGCCATCCCTGCTTAGCCATTTTGCACTTCCTGTCAATCTCATTTTTGTGACGTTTGTGTTCCTTTCTGCCTGCTTCATTTATTGCATTTTTATATTTTCTCCTTTCATAAATTAAATTCAATATTTCTTCTGTTACCCAAGGGTTTCTACTAGCCCTCCCTCGTCTTTTTACCTATTTGATCCTCTGCTGCCTTCACTACTTCATCCCTCAGAGCTACCCATTCTTCTTCTACAGTATTTCTTTCCCCCATTCCTGTCAATTGTTCCCTTATGCTCTCCTTGAAACTCTGTACAACCTCTGGTTTAGTCAGTTTATCCAGGTCCCATCTCCTTATATTCCCACCTTTTTGTAGTTTCTTCAGTTTTAATCTACAATTCATAACCAATAGATTGTGGTCAGAGTCCATATCTGCCCCTGGAAATGTCTTACAATTTAAAACCTTGTTCCTAAATCTCTGTCTTACCATTATATAATCTATCTGATACCTTCTAGTATCTCCAGGATTCTTCCATGTATACAACCTCATCATACATTTCATCAATTTCTTCATCATCTGCAGAGCTAATTGGCATATAGACTTGTACTACTGTAGTAGGCATGGGCTTCGTGTCTATCTTGGCCACAATAATGTGTTCACTATGCTGTTTGTAGTAGCTTACCCGCACTCCTATTTTTTTATTCATTACTAAACCTACTCCTGCATTACCCCTATTTGATTTTGTATTTATAACCCTGTATTCACCTGACCAAAAGTCTTTTTCCTCCTGCCACTGAACTTCACTAATTCCCACTATATCTAACTTTAACCTATCCATTTCCCTTTTTAAATTTTCTAACCTACCTGCCCGATTAAGGGATCTGACATTCCACGCTCCGATCCGTAGAACGCCAGTTTTCTTTCTCCTGATAACGACGTCCTCTTGAGTAGTCCCCGCCTGGAGATCAGAATGGGGGACTATTTTACCTCTGGAATATTTTACCCAAGAGGATGCCATCATCAATTAACCATACAGTAAAGCTGCATGCCCTCGGGAAACCTTTTCATAGGTCTTCAATATTCCTGAATTTCTAGTGCCATTCCATATCCTTCACTGACTCTAGAGGGTGAGCTTTGTTATACTTTCGTAGATACTGTTAAAGTTTTGAAACTGCTAATCACGCTACCTTTCTCAACATCTGAAACTGGGCGGAGCTTTTCAATGCTCAAGAGAATTAAAATATTTCTATGAAATCCTATGAAAGAAGATTTCCTTAGTGCCTTAGGGATGCTATCCTGTGAAAAGTCATGTGTGTATAAAGTTGAAAATTTCAATGCAGCAGCGATAGATCTTTTTGCTAACAAGAAGGAACAGTGAAGGGCTCTGCAATACCATTGATACTAATTAGTTTGAACCTGTCTTCCCAAACTAATGGTGTTGCTACTTTTGGTGAATGCTGATAATTTGATCAAATTTGTTTCCCAATAATGGTCATATGGAAATCTGAACTGGTATTGCGAGAGTTTTATTCAAACCCCGTAACAGACCAACATTGGTCTCTGCAGACATTTCAAAATAAGAAAAGGAAAAAAAGAGCAAGTACATCACAAAGCAAAGCAGAGGAAACAAAGGATTTGCTAATGGCTACAGTGCAGTTGTTTGCTGAGGTTCGCAGTTTTGTAAATGTTGTAGTTCAGGCCCATCCTTTACCAGTATCTTACGCAACTATACATCAAAACACCCCACACTTAAGACGGTCAGGTAAAAGTGTCCATACATAATCTATGAGCAGTGAAGAATTGTGCAGTTGATATATGCGCCCATACATTTGTGTGTACGAGTGAGATTTTTGGAGTTGCTGTTGCATTTTATTTCTCATGCAGACATGAGACAAAAGATAGCTAAAGAAACCATCCTTGCACTCTCTCTCTCTCTCTCTCTCTCTCTCTCTATCTATCTATCTATCTATCTATCTACTTACCTGCCTACCTACTCATCTATCTGCTCTCTCTCAAAATCATTTACAAATGCTTCCTATCATGTTGTGTAGGAATACCGTATATGAAACTCTTGGTGTGTGTAAGAATAGCACTGGTGTAATAAGTGTGTATTTCTGTTTCCCTATACATTTTGTTTGATAGATTATATTATGAATTATTGACAGAAACCCCTAATACATTCAATGTTACCAAATGAAGTGTTCCTGAAGTGCCACCACCGATGAAATTCATCAGTGGTCGTCATTACTGCATAATGAACTCTTGTCTAACCCACACTTCTGTTTCTATCCTGTTCATTTTTGGAACACAACCTACCACCGCTTAAAGATTGAGGTGATGACACTTTCTGCAGGACCTGACCATCATTTTGCAGGACAATGCACAAGCACATAGAGTTACTGATTTGTTTGACTGATGGGGCTGCTAAGTGCTATACCACCTACTGCACTCCCCAGGCTTAAGCCCTCGTTAGTTCAACTCAATTTCTAAACTGAAGGAAACACTTCGTGGCATTCGCTTCAGAACTGCTACAAATTCGTCGGGCAATAGACCGCGCCACTCGAACTGACAACACAACTGACGCTGCTAAGAGTATCCTACGGCTTCAACATCGCTGGCAATGTTTTATACACAATGCTGCTGACTACTTTGAAAGTCTGTAAATAAATAGTTGCCACTATTAAAGTTCCAACCCTTGTACAATTCCTGTAAAAAAGCAAAATCCCATCAGCAATAGAGTGCTACTCCCAACCCCTTTTTTTAGGCCTAACATTTGACAGTGAAAAGAAAGTAACCCCTGATTTTACTTGATCCTGGTTGTCAGAGCATTTGAACAGTGATCAGAGGTCAATCCTGGCTTGATTGATCATTCAAGATGGAACAGTAGTGTACTATTTTAACTCCAAAACATTAACAGATACAACACATTTCATCCCCTCCTTGTTGAATCTTCCACTAGCAACATATAAAAGTTGTCATCTTGAATTCAAAGTACATTAATGAATATAGTCACTTGTCAAAAACAGTACAGAATGTACAAATTTCTCAGCAAGATTTTATATCTTATCTGTCATATAGAATGGTATTGGCTGCAGGCCCATTTGTGATGTTCCCTCTTGTAATTGTTTTTCAGCATCATCAGATGGTGTTGCCCGTTTATGGAATGTTCTAACGGGAAATCTTGAGAAGGTCTACTCAGGTCATCAAAAGGCAATTACAGCTTTGGCATTCCGTGATTATATAGTAAGGGATTAATTCCTTTGTATTTGATTTCACATTCAACAAATTACTATGTCTCTTTTTGTGCTTTTAATTTTGGAATTTTCTTGTATTTGATAAAGAAGATTATCTGGTGGCTGCTGCCATAGATTATGGTAAGATACTTTTATTTTAGTTTGCAGTACTGTACTAGTCTGAATTCAGTATTATTTATATGTTGTGGTGGTGTATATTAAAAATTTCTATTCAGTTTACAAATCATCATTTATTAATGTGTAGGGAAACAGTGCTTGTGAGTACACATTGAAAAGGTTTGTAAATATTGTTTGTAGAATAATTATATATGTTTGAAAAAATGTAATGTTATCTTTATTTCCATATAATGAAATATTTTATGTTTTATATATATGTGTGTGTGTGTGTGTGTGTGTGTGTGTGTGTGTGTGTGTGTGTGTGTGTGTGTACGTACCTTTTGGCTATTTGTTGGAAGAAATTGGAATGGACTTGCTGGAAATTATGACTTTTCTATTAGGAATGTTTAGTTACTATAGTTACTATAACATCTTGTAAATTACTTTTAAAGCCCCCCCCCCCCCCCCCCCCCCCCCCTGTTAAAAACAATTCAGTTATTCTAGAAGTTCTTATACCAAGTAAATCTTCAGAGACCCTTTGGTATTCCTTCTAAAAGCACGAAACATGTAAATAAAAGGTGCAACCAATATATATGCAATAGTCACTGCTTGAGCGACTTTAAACAGTGTCACACACTGTTTCACTTGACTAGTGGCTTTTGGGCCACATCACAAATGTAAAAAGTGAATTTGTCAGTTGATAATTCTATCACTGACTTCTGTATCCCAGCTGCAACATAAATGCTCAGAGTAGTTGAAGAGAATGCCTAACATATACATCAGTTAATTTCTCAGGTCTACCAGAGTGATGAGAGTGTTTAGTCCTCGACAGATATTTCCACATGATAACAACATTGTTAGTACTATGCAAGGAATCTCCTACTTGTGTGTTATCACTCTGATTGAATGCTGAAACTTCTGGTTCTTTTATCATACTCTGTTAATTCTCTTGGTTCACTCATTCTGCCACAAAAATTTCACTAATTTTAACATATTGTGCCAGCAAGTGTGTATTGTCAAATGCTTAGCCAGACATGGTTAAAGGTCTTTTAGTGTCATATCTGAAAATTTTCAGCCATAAATGAATCAAGTGTTGTGTTGCTGTTTCCATCCTAAGCAAGCTCTTCACTCTTATGCCACTTTCATGGCTTTCGTGTCACTTTCACTTCTTATTTCCTTAAGCAGCCAACCATTAGATCTCACAAGGCTAAGTGGAATTCCAGTCCAGACGCTTTCAATGCAGGAGAACGTATTGAGGTCAATCAAAATCAAATCTAGGTTCTCCCTGTCAGAAGTCAGCACTAATTAAGGAGGCAACCATAAAGTATAAGCTCATGATTCTCCTGGGGTCTATGCCCAACGCATGGGAATCAAGCTCTTTTCTGTATGTAAAAGATCTACCTTGATTTGGTATTTTACTGCAAACTTGGCTGTGAGTGTCAAATATATTAACAGTTCACAAGCATGTTATGTATTGTTATATTTAACAACAAAAACAATCAGTTTTGGGCAAAATAATTTAATTGGATAGATAAAAAGTCTACTTACTACGTGGCAGAAAACACAGACACAGACAGATGGGCAAGCTTTCGGAGCCAGTGGCTCCTACCAAGTGCGAGCAAAGGTCCCGAGTTCAAGTCTCGGTCCGGCACACAGTTTTAATTTGCCAGGACGTTTCATATCAGCGCATACTCCACTGCAGAGTGAAAATCTCATTCTGGAAACATCCCCCAGGCTGTGGCTAATCCATGTCTCCACAATATCCTTTCTTTCGGGAGTGCTAGTTCTGCAAGTTTCGCAGGAGAGGTTCTGTAAAGTTTGGAAGGTAGGAGACGAGATACTGGCAGAAGTAAAGCTGTGAGGACAGGGCGTGAGTCATGTTTGGGTAGCTCATTTGGTAGAGCACTTACCAGCGAAAGGCAAAGGTCACGAGTTGGTGTCTCGGTCTGGCACACAGTTTTGATCTGCCAGGAAGTTTCAGGATATTGTGTATTCCTAGTATACACCCTCTGACTATCCCATTCATCCTAACTGATAATTTGACAGTATATTACATTTGTCATTCCACAGGTGGCTCTCCCTTAGATAGTATATGTTTTGCAGTTACAAGGCTGCTGAGGTGGTGGTAGGAGGGCGCACAGGACAAATCTTGGAGCAGGCACGGTCACATGAATGGGAGCCATAGGGTAGGAGATGGATGCAGAAAGAGCATAGGGTCTGACAAGAATATTGCAGAGATTGGGAGGACGATGAAAAGCTGTTCTGGGTGTGGTGTCTATTGATGCTCAATTTTATTAGTGCTGGAGAGGAATTTCCATGTTGACCTCTCAGGTAATATGAAGTCTGTTTTTGTGTCACTCTCACTAAGCAGAAATGTCTTCCTACCTTTCTGTGTATTCCTTGTTACAGTTCTATTCAGTGTAACACTCATACAATCACTGATTCCCAGTTCCTTATGCTGACTGAGTCAGCTGTTTGTCCCCAGCAAAACCTAAGACGTTACCTTCACAGGTGAATACTTTGATAAATCACTCAACGTAATTTTCAGACAAGACATTTAGACCAATTTCACACAATTTGCTGTCCATACTCCCTGCCCTAATCACTCGAGTCTTCCAATCCATAACTAGTTAGTAGAACTCCCTGCCTAACTTTATAATAAGGCCAGGAAATTTAGTGAAATATTTTATATATTACAGAATGTTATGCATTTGAATCAAATAAATTATTTGTGTCTGATGGCAGACTGTGTTAATTATTTAGGTTTTTTTCAGAAATGATTGTTTGACAGAATAGTTAATAATTTAAGCTGTTAGTAATGAGGTGTATTGTATGCTTAAACTTTTAGAGATTCTTGTCAAATGTATTTCCAGCTGCACATGTGAAGAAACGCCAACTTTCAGTGTCTATATTATACTGTATGTCCTCCAATAATTGACTGGGAGAGTTAGTTCAGTCTGATGAAAGTAACGGCATTCCAGCTCTGAGAGGACCATGTTTGACAAAGCACTGTAGTATTCAAACAAGCCTTTAGGTCACAGGCAGCTGTGCCATATTCCTGATTTTTATATTTATCTTCAATGGCTGACAGTACGGTATTTGCATTGTGTGTTGTTTAGTGCAATGAGCAACAAGTGAGGAAAAAAAAAAAAAAAGGGCAGGAAATAATTTCAATTCCTGTTGTGGCATGAGAGGAGAAACAAAAGAGAGTGACATAAGGAAAAAGGAGATTATACAGGGTGTATCAAAAAGAATCATCCATATTGGCATGTATTTATTTCTGAAACTAATAAACACTTACAATGAATTTTGTTTTTTGATGAACGGGAAACTCAAAATGTTGTTTTTTTCATACCTTTTAATAGGTGTTCAGTGTGCCCCCCTTGAGACACATGGCATATGTCAATGCAGTATTCAGATTGTACCCTCACTGCAATAAGCATGTCTTGAGCTACAGCTTCCGCAGCTGCTATTATGCAAGGTCTCAGTTAATTCATTATTGTTGGTAAAGAAGGCACATAAACAGATCCGGTGACCTTGGTGTTCAGTAATGTAAGGCTGAACCATTTGGTTCAGTATGACCAATTCATCATTCAGTAATCCTTTGATTTAAAAATTCCCACACTTCCAAATGCCAGTGTGGTGGGCCTCATCCTGTTGGTAAATGAAGTCATTCGAATCTGTCTCCAACTGTAGGAAAAGAAAGTTCTAAAGTATATTGAGATATGTGCTTTCTGTAACAGTGTTCTCGGCAAAGAAAAATGGGCCATACACTTTTTCCTATAAAACTGCACAAAACACATTAAATTTTGGAGGGCCGCTCTCATGTTGCAGAAGTTATGTGGTTGTTCTGTACCCCATGTTCTCACATTATGACGGTTCACCTTTCCATTTAAATGGAATGTTGCCTCGTCGCTAAACACTAAGTGTGAAAGAAAACTGTCATCCTCCATCTTGCCAAGAACAAAATTGCAGAACTCCACACATTGTTGTTTGTCACCTTCATGAAGAGCTTGCAGTAGCTGAATTTTGTGTAGTTACATGTGTAAACGTTGACACAATGCATGCCAGACAGACATTGGGGGAATGTTGAGCTATCGAGCTGCATGGTGAACAGATTTCTATGTAGTCATTGAGAAAGTGTGGCAGATGCGTTCAATGGCTGTGTCAGACACTTGGGGACAACCCAGTGATTTGCCTTTACATTAACAACCTGTTTCTCAGAATTGTTCATGCCATCATCTAATTCTCTGTGCTGTAGGAGGATCCAAACCATACCTAGTACAAAAGTCATGCTGAACAGTTATTACTGACCTGCATTGCACAAAACATAGATACAAAATGCACACACTGCTGCTACCTAATTGGAACCATGTAAAACTTCAGAGTTTGCTCTTTCCAACAGTAAGTTGTTCACTCACATATCTCAACATATCAATTAAGTTTTTTTTTTTTTTTTTAAATCAGATGATTCTGTTTTATACACCCTGCATTTTTGCAAATGTTAAGTTCACCATAATGTGTTTAATGGTATCATGACATGTTGTTGCTGAAAAACAGTTTGTTTCAAGGATTGTAATAATAACAGTAAACAACATAGCAATCTAAGAAAGTGCATATTAATGCTTGATAAAATATTGATTCAAGAGGCAAATTAAAAATGTAAAGGTTAGAAATTGTAGAAGAAAAATAATGAAGAAAGTTTCTTACCAGTGAAATAAGACAGTGTGTGAAACAATATGGCACTTCTTCTGTGTAGAGGTGGTGGTAATAATATGAGTATTATTAATAGTAATAAGATGTTTATTTATGTTTGGGATAATGTTGCTTGCAAAGGAATTCTGTTAACTATATGGTATTCTAACCAAGCACTGGAACGGTTCTTTAATCAGACACTTCATGACCTGATCCACTGAATATTATCAGGTACTTGGGCTCTTAGTAGATTTTTTTCTTAGAAAAGTAAATAGGTGAGTGTGATTTTTTTATGCAAACTCACTTATAGTTTCTTACCGTGGTATGAAGAATGACTTGATTGATGTATTCTTTAGTGCACGGTAGCCACATTGTATTAAATTTTGGTATTACAACATTAGTTTTTCACTTTTCCTGCACTGTATGTCTAATTTCTTCAAACACTGTTTATTTACATTCTATAATTGCAAATTTTAATACCACAACATACTTCAAAAATTCTTGTTATCATGCAGCAGAATTTTATTTTTGACTGTGTTTTGCCTATCAACATGTATCAAAAATTCTTGAAGTGACAATGTGACAGTTACAATTACACACTAAGTAACATTTTGTGAACATCCTTTATCATAATCTTGAACTTGTAGTAGATTTTTCTTCCCGTTGCTCGAATGTGGAAGATTATCATACTTGTACTGCACATCCACCTCCAGACTCACTGATGCAGTTTGCTAAATGGAAGAAGTAATAGAATTTATTTCAGTGTTGTGCTTAGAATGTTACACTAATCATATACTCAATGAAAAAAATCAGTGTCTGAAAATAATTACATGCTCAGCGATATAATGGACTAGAAAGTTACCCACCTCAACTGCATACTCATATTTACAGAATCAATTGCAAAGTTGAACATGTGTATATAATCTCTACAGCATGTAAATTAAAGCACTACTGAATTGTGTAATCCATCTAGGCTAAGAAAATAAATCAAAATTAAAAAAAGAAAAGAAAAAGAAGAGTGAAAAATATTACCTTTATGCAAAAAGAGAAAAATAACTTGGATGCTCACATTAGTGACTTTGTGATGGAATGACAAATTTTGCTGCTTTAAACATTCAATTGTGTCTGTACACTGTGGCAAGTTTCATTAAAATCATTCATCTGAGTGATAGTGGATGGTTAGCTTACTACTCTCATGTTGCTGCATGGAGGACACTGATGACAGAGCTCCTGCATATCTTCACAGAAGATAACATTCAGAAATAATGTGAGGAGTGGAAGGAACAACGCAGTTCTGTGAACTCGGGTCACTCCTACTTTAAAGGTGAACACCACTAATTCAACATTTTTTGGAAGTATAAAGATTTCTAGAATCAGTATTGTTCTTTTGGGTCAGACCTTCTACACAACATTTTCTGGGAGAAGGAAAGGACTTTTGTAGTGACTGCTGATCCATTGCCTCTGAGTTGATCCATGTCGGCATACCTTATCACAGCCTGAGAACAGAGTTCAAAGTTAATGAACAGTTGCACATAAATACGCTACAACAAACTGGCCATTAGTTTATGAGCAGTCCTGGCCTTGATTCATGCACTGATTTGGCTGGAAAAGGTGTCATAAAGTGATTGTATCATCTCCTGAGGCAAGCTGGCCCTGGCCACAAGAGTACTTCAATATTTTGCAGACAGTTCATAGAGACACGTGCCTCTTGTTGATAAGCATTGTCCTGCTGAAAACTGTCCGCACAGTATTGTCCCGTGGGAGGTAACACATGAGGGGCCAAGAATTCCATGATATATAGTTGTGTCATCAGATTTCCCTCAATTACTACTAGTAATGACATGAAGCCCTACCTGATGGTTACCCATACCATGATGGCAGGAGTAATGTTGCTCTGCCTCTCCAAAACATTGAATGAATAGGCTTTGTCTCCAGGTCACTGCCACACACACCAGTGATGGTCATCCTGGGCACTGCAGAACTGTGATTCATTGCTGAACACAGTGCGACACAGTTTACCAGCAGTCACTGCTTCCCGGTCGTGCACCACCCCACATGTAACCATTTGTGCTGTGGCATTAATGGCACCCTTCACATGAGGCCGGGTGCTGCTAACTTACGACCAATGATGGAGTATGACACAGAATTTGGATAGATTCCATTACTCGCCCTCATATGGCAAGCATAAATATGAAGGGGCTAAATGTGCTTGGTGCACGATACAGAGAGTCTCGCTTGTGGTCAGATGTAATCAGCCAGAACGCTGACGACAATTATGCTTGCCCTCTCATTCCCGTGCAGTCCATAACATCAGACTACTGTCACATCCTAATGCTCCAGAAATCTGGATATTGCACGATTTGACCAGCTGATCAACTGGAGACACACATTAATTCCTCTTTCAAGCTCTATCAGGTACTAATAACACTGCCTCATGTGAGTATGCAGCAACTCTTGTGTCTTGTCCAATGATCATTCATCACTGGACACTGTTCGTGTTCTTTGTAGACCCTACCAGGTCTGGGAACAACACAAAATGTGAACTAAAGAACTAATGCGCTCTGGTGGCTGCTGTTCTAGCTGTTATAGAGAGTGGAAACTCTAATCATTTACATATTCACCAATAGTACATACGTATACAAATTTGCATTGATATCCAAGTGTGACTTTGATTGCTTTACTTTTTTTGTCAGGCACTTGAAGTGATCTTCATATCTGGCAGTGCTGTAAGTAAGTGAAAAATATGGGGTTACAGCATGACCTGTATTTCATCTTAACTGTAGTTTCATAACTAACTGGGTTGCGAAACTAGTTCTCAGATCAGACAGATCAGGATTTTCATTAATCACCTTGTACTCATTACATTGCAACATCTCAGGCTGTAATCAGTGATGCCAGTTCATGTCTGTGTTTCTTCACTGATTTTATCCCCATCTCTATTCATTTCATTTCAGCAGGATAAGACACATACAAAACTGCTCAGAGAAACATTTCTTCAGACCTTTTCCTTTGTGTCTTATGCTCAACAAAGCATTGTCATGTAATGAATGCTAGTGAATGTTTAAACATCAGGAGTTGTTGACCAGTTTGTTGGTGCTTGGTAAGGAGATGGTTCCACTGTCCTTATTTGGTTTCAGCGAACATTTCATTGTACTGGTCCATTTTGGACAATTCTGCAGGTGAGTACCAAACACAGATTTTTGGTTGAGGTTTGGTCCTTGATCAGACATCCAATATTACTTGTCACTTGAAGTGATCTTCATATCTGGCAGTGCTGTAAGTAAGTGAAAAATATGGGGTTACAGCATGACCTGTATTTCATCTTAACTGTAGTTTCATAACTAACTGGGTTGCGAAACTAGTTCTCAGATCAGACAGATCAATATGCACCTAGTAAAACCCTGTGACACTTTCAAACCAACCTGCACCTTGAATGCTGCTCCCTTTAATTATGTTTGTGGTAGTGACACGTTAACTGTAAATGGAAATAAGGAGAATGGTTAACTCTTTGGAGACAGGTACTTAGAAGAATATTGGGCCTGGAAATTGGCCATCTAAGGTGTTACATAAGGTGCTATTTGCACATATGTAATTTATGTATCTTCAAGAGTAATACATACAAAAAAAGGACCAAGCTTCAACATTTATTTTTCATATTTTTCATAGATCTTTGAAAGATAACAAATTTTAAAATAACGATGACAGAAAACACAATAATCCTCCCAAGAAAAGGCACTTTCTTCCTCTTGAGCTTCCAGAATTTCTTGGTCATTCAACAAATGTGATGTAACTGTAGCAGAATTACAGAAAACTGCTTGACTTAATGAGTAGGTGCATAAAATTAAGTCAGTGTGATCCTATTGGCTCAGCCATTCACGATAGCAGCTGTTATGTTTGCTAATGTTTCTTTTGAAGTAATTCTAGAAATGGATAAGAGACAGCAGCATCAATCAAGTGTCAAGTCTCAAGATTTCCTTAATTCTTCTCATATAAAATGAGTCCAGTTTCTGAGCAATAGGTGGCCTGCAAGTCATGGACATCATGACCCAACCTATACCTGAGTGTGGTCTTTTTAGCAACAGGTTGTGGCCTGAGCTATGCTTGGACTTGGTCTCCAAAGTTTTAAACCTCTTTTTACAGTGACACCAATGAGGAAACAAGGCAAGTACATTGGTCAACAGCATACAGTCTTCAGCAAATAAGGGACTGACATCTGTCATTATCTTGACAAGCTGTTTCACATTTCTCCAGGTAATTTAACCCAAGTGAAGTGGAAGATGCTGGACTCAGGTTTTCAGAGAGTATGGTTGACATCCTTACCTAGCCAACATGGTATAGGTCTTAGGTAATTCCTTAAATCATTTGAGGCAAATGACAGTATGGTTCCTTAACATGACATGGCCACTTCTTTCCCACCATCTTTATGCATCTGAGTTAGTGATCTCTCTCTCTCTCTCTCTCTCTCTCTCTCTCTCTCTCTCTCATGTTATCTGTGCTATAAGACATCAAGCTCTAAACTTCCCTTCTCTTCATTCTTATCAGTTTAGAAGAAAGGTACCAGTTTTGTAATTTCAAAATAGTTTTCTGTAGCTTTTTACTAACTAATCCTGGTTAAAATACTGAAGTGCCACAAGAAAAAGAAGAGAACAAATAAAAGAAGAAATGCAAGCTTGAATATTTAAATTTTGAGCTTTGAAATGGTTCACATGTAAGAGAAGATAGAATAATCTTTATTGTACTCTTGATGTAGATGAGATGTGGGCAGCCTTTGGTGACCTGCGGGCCTCATTCACATAGTTTTCTTAAGCTCTCTGGCCACTTTGTCACATGACATGACATCAGTGCTCCTTGCACATAAAGTCAAAACTGTAGCATACCAGATGTTAATGTTGATGGGGAAAACACACCAATATGAATGGCACCTCTTTCCCAAAAAGCCATGCTGGCAAATTATGCTGCAAAAATGTTTTTTTGGGGAGTATCTACATTCATTTTATGTTCACCACATCTTCAGATGTTTACATTTATTTACGAATCATGAACATTGTTTCTTTACTTACAATGCTTCAAAATTTCCATTGCAAAATTCTGTGGTGCCTTACTGTCTCTTCCTTGAATTTTGTCCACAGGACACATTGCAACCAATTGTGGATCAGATCCAGCCCGCAGACCACCAGCTGCTCACCAGTGATGTAGACAATAAAAGTCACTCTACATTTATTAAATTTCTCGGTTTTGTTGTTGTTGTGGTCTTCAGTCCTGAGACTGGTTTGATGCAGCTCTCCATGCTACTCTATCCTCTGCAAGCTTCTTCATCTCCCAGTACCTACTGCAACCTACATCCTTCTGAATCTGTTTAGTGTATTCATCTCTTGGTCTCCGTCTATGATTTTTACCCTCCACACTGCCTCCAATACTAAATTTGTCATCCCTCGATGTCTCAGAACATGTCCTACCAACCGATCCCTTCTTCTAGTCAAGTTGTGCCACAAACTTCTCCCCAATTCTATTCAATACCTCCTCATTAGTTATGTGATCAACCCATCTATCTTCAGCATTCTTCTGTAGCACCACATTTCGAAAGCTTCTATTCTCTTCTTGTCTAAGCTATTTATCGTCCACGTTTCACTTCCATACATGGCTACACTCCATACAAATACTTTGAGAAACGACTTCCTGACACTTAAATCAATACTCGATGTTAACAAATTTCTCTTCTTAAGGAACGCTTTCCTTGCCATTGCCAAACTACATTTTATATCCTCTCTACTTCGACCATCAGCAGTTATTTTGCTCCCCAAATAGCAAAACTCCTTTACTACTTTAAGTGTCTCATTTCCTAATCTAATTCCCTCAGCATCACCCGACTTAATTTGACTACATTCCATTATCCTCGTTTTACTTTTGTTGATGTTCATCTTATACCCTCCTTTCAAGACACTGTCCATTCCGTTCAACTGCTCTTCCAAGTCCTTTGCTGTCTCTGACAGACTTACAATGTCATCGGCAAACCTCAAAGTTTTTATTTCTTCTCCATGGATTTTAATACCTACACCGAACTTTTCTTTTGTTTCCTTTATTGCTTGCTCAATATACAGATTGAATAACATCGGGGATAGGCTACAACCCAGTCTCACTCCCTTCCCAACCACTGCTTCCCTTTCATACCCCTAGACTCTTATAACTGCCATCTGCTTTCTGTAAAAATTGAAAATAGCCTTTCGCTCTCTGTATTTTATTCCTGCCACCTTCAGAATTTGAAAAAGAATATTCCAATCAACATTTTCAAAAGCTTTCTCTAAGTCTACAAATGCTAGAAACGTAGGTTTGCCTTTCCTTAATCTTTCTTCTAAGATAAGTCGTAGGGTCAGTGCCTCACGTGTTCCAAGATTTCTACGGAATCCAAACTGATCTTCCCTGAGGTCGGCTTCTATCAGTTTTTCCATTCGTCTGTAAAGAATTTGCATTAGTATTTTGCAGCAGTGACTTATTAAACTGATAGTTCGGTAATTTTCACATCTGTCAACACCTGCTTTCTTTGGGATTGGGATTATTATATTCTTCTTGAAGTCTGAGGGTATTTTGCCTGTCTCATACATCTTGCTCACCAGATGGTAGAGTTTTGTCAGGACTGGCTCTTCTAAGGTTGTCAGTAGTTCTAATGGAATGTTGTCTACTCCAGGGGCCTTGTTTCGACTCAGGTCTTTCAGTGCTCTGTCAAACTCTTCACGCAATATCATATCTCCCATTTCATCTTCGTCTACATCCTCTTCCATTTCCATAATATTGACCTCAAGTACATTGCCCTTGTATAGGCCCTCTGTATACTCCTTCCACCTTTCTGCTTTCCCTTCTTTGCTTAGAAGTGGGTTTCCATCTGAGCTCTTGATATTCATACAAGTGGCTCTCTTTTCTCCAAATGTATCTTTAATTTTCCTGTAGGCTGTATCTATCTTACCCCTAGTGAGATAAGCCTCTAAATCCTTACTTTTGTCATCTAGCCATCCCTGCTTAGCCAGTTTGCACTTCCAGTTGATATAATTTTTGTATTCCTTTTTGCCTGCTTCATTTACTGCATTTTTATATTTTCTCCTTTCATCAATTAAATTCAATATTTCTTCTGTTACCCAAGGGTTTCTACTAGCCCTTCCTCGTCTTTTTACCTATTTGATCCTCTGCTGTCTTCACTATTTCATCCCTCAAAGCTACCCATTCTTCTTCTACTGTATTTCTTTCCCCCATTCCTGTCAATTGTTCCCTTATGCTCTCCCTGAAACTCTGTACAATCTCTGGATCTTTCAGTTTACCCAGGTCCCATCTCCTTAAATTCCCACCTTTTTGCAGTTTCTTCAGTTTTAATCTACAGTTCATAACCAATAGATTGTGGTCAGAGTCCACATCTGCCCCTGGAAATGTCTTACAATTTAAAACCTGGTTCCTAAGTCTCTGTCTTACCATTATATAATCTGTCTGATACCTTTTAGTATCTCCAGGGTTCTTCCATGTATACAATGTTCTTTGATGATTCTTAAACCAAGTATTAGCTATGATTAAGTTATGCTCTGCGCAAAATTCTACCAGAAGGCTTCCTCTTTCATTTCTTACCCCCAATCCATATTCACCTACTATGTTTCCTTCTCTCCCTTTTCCTAATGACGAATTCCAGTCACCCATGACTATTAAATTTTCATCTCCCTTCACTATCTGACTAATTTCTTTTATCTCATCATACATTACATCAATTTCTTCGTCATCTGCAGAGCTAGTTGCATATAAACTTGTACTACTGTAGTATGCGTGGGCTGCGTGTCTATCTTGGCCACAATATTGCTTTCACTATGCTGTTTGTAGTAGCTTATCCGTACACCTATTTTTTTTTATTCATTATTAAACCTACTCCTGCATTACCCCTATTTGATTTTGTATTTATAACCCTGTATTCACCTGACCAGAAGTCTTGTTCCTCCGGCCACCGAACTTCACTAATTCCCACTATATCTAACTTTAACCTATCCATTTCCCTTTTTAATTTTCTAACCTACCTGGCCGATTAAGGGATCTGACATTCCATGCTCCGATCTGTAGAATGCCAGTTTTCTTTCTCCTGATAATGACGTCCTCTTGAGTAGTCCCCGCCCGGAGACCCAAATGGGGGACTATTTTACCTCCGGAATATTTTACCAAAGAGGACGCCATTGTCATTTAATCATACAGTAAAGCTGCATGCCCTCGGGAAAAATTACGGCTGTAGTTTCCCCTTGCTTTCAGCCGTTCGCAGTACCAGAACAGCAAGGCCATTTTGGTTAGTGTTAAAAGGCCAGATCAGTCAATCATCCAGACTGTTGCCCCTGCAACTGCTGAAAAGGCTGCAGCCCCTCTTCAGGAACCACACATTTGTCTGACCTCTTAACAGATACCCCTTCGTTGTGGTTGCACCTATGGTACGGCTATCTGTATCGTTGAGGCACGCAAGCCTCCCCACCAACAGCAAGGTCCATGGTTCAAGGGGGTGGATTTCTCGGTAGAATTGCTTAATGAAACTAGTGGCTTGGATAGTAATCAGAGTAGAATACAAATGTTGATGTGATGCCAGACTGTATCTGTCCATTTATCAGTGGAATAGAAGTTGTAGTTGTGATTGTAATAGTGGTGGTGGTGGAGGTGGAGATGGTAGTAGCAGTTGTATTATTATTATTATTATTATTATTATTTCCTTCACTTTCTCAGACGTTAAGTCCGGTTAAAAATGGAGTGACGCGGACCTTGATCAAGCATCACTTCCTTTTAACTGTATAGTATGTGTTATATTGCATTTAGGAACTTTCGGGTAATTGAACATGTATCAATGATTACGGATTTCTGTAGTTGTATATATATGTTTGGATGTAGCTGTATTGCATTGATGTACTGGTGGATATTGTGTGGTATGACTCCTGTAGTTGATAGTATAATTGGTATGCTGTCAACTTTATCCTGATGCCACATGTCTTTGACTTCCTCAGCCAGTTGGATGTATTTTTCAATTTTTTCTCCTGTTTTCTTTTGTATATTTGTTGTATTGGGTATGGATTTTTCGATTAGTTGTGTTAATTTCTTCTTTTTATTGATGAGTATGATGTCAGGTTTGTTATGTGGCGTTGTTTTATCTGTTATAATGGTTCTGTTCCAGTATAATTTGTATTCATCATTCTCCAGTACATTTTGTGGTGTATACTTGTATGTAGGAACGTGTTGTTTTAAAAGTTTATGTTGTAAGGCAAGCTGTTGATGTATTATTTTTGCGACATTGTCATGTCTTCTGGGGTATTCTGTATTTGCTAGTATTGTACATCTGCTTGTGATGTGATCTACTGTTTCTATTTGTTGTTTACAAAGTCTGCATTTATCCGTTGTGGTATTGGGATCTTTAATAATATGCTTGCTGTAATACCTGGTGTTTATTGTTTGATCCTGTATTGCAATCATGAATCCTTCTGTCTCACTGTATATATTGCCTTTTCTTAGCCATGTGTTGGATGTGTCTTGATCGATGTGTGGCTGTGTTAGATGATACGGGTGCTTGCCATGAAGTGTTTTCTTTTTCCAATTTACTTTCTTCATATCTGTTGATGTTATGTGATCTAAAGGGTTGCAGTGGTGTAGCCGATGTATTTATATGAGTGATTGCCTTGTGTATTTTGCTAGTTTCTGCTTGTTCTAGAAAGAATTTTCTTAAATTGTCTACCTGTCCATAATATAGGTTTTTTATGTCGATAAATCCCCTTCCTCCTTCCTTTCTGCTTAATGTGAATCTTCCTGTTGCTGAATGTATGTGATGTATTCTATATTTGTGGCATTGTGATCGTGTAAGTGTATTGAGTGCTTCTAGGTCTGTGTTACTCCATTTCACTACTCCAAATGAGTAGGTCAATATTGGTATGGCATAAGTATTTATAGCTTTTGTCTTGTTTCTTGCTGTCAATTCTGTTTTCAGTATTTTTGTTAGTCTTTGTCTATATTTTTCTTTTAGTTCTTCTTTAATATTTGTATTATCTATTCCTATTTTTTGTCTGTATCCTAGATATTTATAGGCATCCGTTTTTTCCATCGCTTCTATGCAGTCGCTGTGGTTATCCAATATGTAATCTTCTTGTTTAGTGTGTTTTCCTTTGACTATGCTATTTTTCTTACATTTGTCTGTTCCAAAAGCCATACTTATATCATTGCTGAATCCTTCTGTTATCTTTAGTAATTGGTTGAGTTGTTGATATGTTGCTGCCAGTAGTTTTAGATCATCCATGTATAGCAAATGTGTGATTTTGTGTGGGTATGTTCCAGTAATATTGTATCCATAATTTGTATTATTTAGCATGTTGGATAGTGGGTTCAGAGCAAGGCAGAACCAGAAAGGACTTAATGAGTCTCCTTGGTATATTCCACGCTTAATCTGTATTGGCTGTGATGTGATATTATTTGAATTTGTTTGGATATTAAGTGTGGTTTTCCAATTTTTCATTACTATGTTTAGGAACTGTATCAATTTAGGATCTACTTTGTATATTTCCAATATTTGTAGTAACCATGAGTGGGGTACACTATCAAAAGCTTTTTGGTAATCAATGTATGCGTAGTGTAGCGACCTTTGTTTAGTTTTAGCTTGATATGTCACCTCTGCATCTATTATCAGTTGCTCTTTACATCCTCGTGCTCCTTTGCAACAGCCTTTTTGTTCTTCATTTATAATTTTGTTCTGTGTTGTATGTGTCATTAATTTCTGTTTAATGACTGAAGTTAATATTTTGTATATTGTTGGTAGGCATGTTATGGGGCGATATTTAGCTGGGTTCGCTGTGTCTGCTTGATCTTTAGGTTCCAGATATGTTATTCCATGTGTAAGTGTATCAGGGAATGTGTATGGGTCTGCAATGTAACTGTTAAATAATTTAGTTAGATGTGAATGTGTTGAGGTGAAGTTCTTTAACCAGAAATTTGCTATTTTATCATTTCCAGGGGCTTTCCAATTGTGAGTAGAATTAATTGCTTGGGTGACTTCATGTTGCAAAATTATCACTTCAGGCATTTGTGGTATCATCTTGTATGTGTCTGTTTCTGCTTGTATCCACCGTGCATGCCTGTTATGTTGTACCGGGTTTGACCATATGTTGCTCCAGAAGTGTTCCATGTCTGTTATGTTTGGTGGATTGTTTATTTTAATGTGTGTGTTATCTATTGTCTGGTAAAATTTCTTTTCGTTTGTGTTGAATGTTTGGTTTTGTTTCCTTCTATTTTCACTTTTTTTGTATCTTCTGAGTCGTTTGGCTAATGCTTGTAATTTCTGCTTCTTTTCGTCTAATTGCTCTGTCGCTTCTTGTTGTGAGATTTTACATAACCTTTTTCGTTTTTTTTCCGAGATTTCATTTCTTATAAATTGTGTTAGCTGTCCGATGTCTTTTCTCAGTTTTTCTATTTTGATCTGTAGCCTGTGTTGCCATGCTGGTTTTGTGGGTTTCTTCTGTGTGTTGGTTGGTTCTGATCTCTGCCTAGTGTGTATATTTAGTGTAGTGAGTGCTCCTATATAAACCAGTAGTTGTAACTCTTCCATAGCTGTGTTTTCATTTATTTTGTTGTGTATGATTGTGTTGATAGTTTTTATTGTTGTTTCGACTTGTGGGTTATTTGGTGGTCTATGCAAGAATGGTCTAATGTCTGTATTTGTGTCTTTGTATTCTATATATGGTAGCTGAAATTTTTCTTCTATATCTAACAACTGTGTCACTTCGTGTTCTATTTGTGCTTGTTCTGGTGGCTGTCTTAAGATTTCGTTTTCCTCTGATTGTTTAATTGGTGCGTGTTGTTCTTTGTTTGTTAGCTCTAGGATGTTTGAGTCCATTACTGTATTTTCTTCTTCTTCTGATTGCACATTATTTTGTTCCAGTATTTTTTGTACTTGTTGTTTGATGTTTTCTAATTCTGACTGGGGTATCCTGTTATTTTTTATTATTACACGGATCTGATCAGCTAGTCATTGTTCTGTTAAAAATTTTAATTCTGGGTATCTGGTAATAAATGTTGTGTATACATGTGATCTGTATCCAGTTGTGTTGGTTCCTAGGTTTGTTGCTTGGTAATAACAGAACATGAGGTGTCGATTAACTTCATCTGACCATCTCATCCTCTGTCTTTGTTTTCCTTCTAGGGTGGTTGCAGGAAGCATATCCTGCAGAACACCTCTATTTGGATTTAAATCATTTTCCAGTTGGCTAGCAGTGTCGTTACCATTGTGGGCGGGCATAGGGTTCAAGCGTCGTCCCCGACCATGACGGCGCTTGTCCGAGGCTTCTTTAGTTCTGTCCTGAACCAAGTAATCACACTAAAAGGGGGGTTAGCCCTATTAGTGGTTTGTTCTTTTCGTCGCCTTTTACGACTGGCAGAACATACCGGAGGCCTATTCTTTTCCCGGGCCTCCACGGGATTTATTATTATTATTATTATTATTATTATTAGTAGTAGTAGTAGTAGTAGTAGTAGTAGTGGTAGTAGTATCCTTTGTATCCACTTCTAGTAGTAGTAGTAGTAGTAGTAGTAGTAGTAGTAGTTGTTGTTGTTGTTGTTGTTGTTGTCATTTTGGTGGTACTAACATTAGTGCCAAGTGAAATATGTAGCAGTCAGATTGCTGCAGAAAAAAAGAGGTACACAGAGATGAGAAGCAGGTCAGTAGATATTTTTCTGATCCGGCTTGGCAATGAGTGTGCTACAGTGCAGAGTTTTAATTGAAATCTATTACTTTCATATATACCTGATGGCTGAAGAATGTGTTTGTGTACACTGCTACATGGTCTACTGAAAAGCAGGCATTTTCAGAGGATGAAGAGACAATTCTGTTGGACAAAGGTTGCTCAGAAACCAATATTGGAGATCTGAGTTTGATAAAGTTTCTGTCATTTGTAACATTTGTCAAGGGGAACAGAAGGAACTGTAGTAGTTTAAAAAGAGAAGGGATTAAGATGAAGCCAAAAGTAGGAGGGTTTTCAGACTAGAAATAAATGGGAGGCATGTGTCTTAATCAGCAGTGTTTTGAGGCAATTTTTCATACACAAGCAACAGAAGAGTTGAAATGGAAGAATTATGGGTAAGTTAAAATGAGAACTTGCTGAGAAACTTGAAAGAACAGGCAACAGATAATTTTAGTAATAAGATATATAAAACATTCGTGCCACTAAAAGAAAAAAAAAGATGAGTTGCAATCTCTGTAAAATCCATATCAGTGAGTACTTTCAGTGTATGAAATATTACTGTTATTATTTTTTTTCTCCTCTTAGTTCAACCAGCAGAAGGACCAGGCAAAGAACGATGGCTTACATAGCTCTTTAGGATCAGCATGTAAGCATCCACTGGATTCTTCCTAGATTCCTGAAAGAAGACTGGAGCTTGAAATTTTGTGAGTTGAGTTTTTGTTAATCGGTTTACACTGAGGTGACAGAAGTCATGGGATACCTTATAATATTGTGTTGGACCTCTTTGGCCCAGCATAGTGCAGCAACTATACGCAGCACGAACTCAACAAGTCGTTAGAAGTCCCACTGCAGAACACTGAGCCATGTGGCCTCTATAGCTGTCCATAATTGCGAGAGTGTTGTCGGTGTAGGATTTTGTGCACCAACTGATTTCTTAGTTTTGTCCTGTAAATGTTCGATGGGATTCTTGTTGAGCAAATTGTCCATAATGTTCTTCAAACTAGTCACGAATAATTGTGGTCCTGTGGCATGGTACTTTGTCACCCATAAAAATTCCATCATTGAGTGGCTGCAAAAAGTCTCCAAGTTGCCAAACACAACCATTTCCAGTCAATAAGTGGTTCAGTTGGATCACTAGATCCAGTCCATTCTGTGTAAACACAGCCCACACCGTTAGGGAGGCACCACCAGCTGGCACGGTGCCTTGTTGACAACCTGGGCCCGGTGGTGTCGTGGGCTCTGTGCCACACTGGAACCCTACCATCAGCTCGTGCCAACTGAAACTGGTCTTCATCTGGCCAGTTCACAGTTTTCCAGTCATCTAGGGTCACGAGCCCAGGAGATGTGCTGCAGGCGATGTCGTGCTGTTAGTAAAGGCACTCGCGTCATTCGTCTGCTGTCGTAGCCCATTAACACTGTATTTCACCACAGTACCAGAACAGATGTGTTTTTTGTACATCCCACATTGATTTCTGTGGTTATTTCACACGTGTTGCTTGTCTATTAACACAGACAACTCTACATAAATGCCACTGCTCTCGGTCGTTAAGTCGAGGCTGTCAGCCACTGCATTGTCCGTGGTGAAAGGTAATGCCTGAATTTTGACGTTCTAGCATTCTTGATGCTGTGGATCTTGGAATATTGAATTCACTAACAATTTCCAAAATGGAATGTCGCATGCATCTGGCTCCAACTACCATTCTGCATTCAGAGTTTGTTGATTCCTGTCGTGCAGCCATAATTATGTCAGAAACCATTTCACATGAATCACTTGAATACAAATGGCAGCTCTACCAATGCACTGCCCCTTTATATCACTGCTGCTATCTATATATGTGCTTATCACTGTCCCATGACTTTTATCATATCAGTGTATGTTTTCTATCATATATCTGTCAACATTTTTCAACAAACCTGTGCCTGTGTCACTTTTGCAATTCATAGTATGTTATAATTACAACCAGATACAAATCTCACCTATTTCGAGAGTATTTCAGTATGTATCATACATGTGTTTTTCAAACAGGTTCTGATGCAGCCATGAAATCCGAACTCTTCACTGTTTTTGTGGATGAAGATGATATCTCTATAAGGTGTCTGTGGTGCTCCCAGCCAAATGACACACCATCTTGTGACATAGTCTGAGAGCATGCTACAGCAAATGGAGTATCGTCATCAAGGCAAACCTGATTGCTGTCCATTAGTTGCAAATGATAAGTTGAGACTGTGAATTATGCTCTGTATCAATCTTGTATATATTATTTCTCTACACACTTTTTGTTTGTTTTCTTACTCTTGTTGTATGATAAATAAAGTGCATTTCATAATCAATTATTGCAGAAAAGTAAATGCAGTTTGCATACAATGAACTTAATGGTGTGACTCATAAGAAAACACCAAGTTGATCACAATTATGTCTCAGTGCCACAAGCCTGGCCCTGCAACAGAGCAGCCGAGGAGAACCAAGTAACATTCAATCCCTCCCAGTACTCCATTTTTCCCACCAGATGTCAGTTGCACAGAGTTAAATTTTGGACCCCACAAATGCAAGACTATGTTGTTATTGTAGTTTTGATGTGATCTTCAGGCGAAAGACTGGTTTGATGCCAATCTTCATACTTTTGTATCCTTTGCAAGCCTCTTCATCTCTGCATAACTGCTTCAACCTACATTCATTTGATTCTGCTCACTGTATTCAATCCTTGTGTCCCTCTACAAGTTTTGCCCCACACAGTTCCCTCAATTACCAGATGAACAAGACAACGGTTTTGGGTTTTGCCTCTGAATGTATCACATATACCATCCTTTTTTTGTCAAATTGTGCCATGCAGCTATTTACTTCTCAACTTAATCCAGTAATTCTTCTTAAGTTACTTGATTCAACCAACTAATTTTCAGCATAACAATTCCATTTATTGAATGGATGTGACAGTTCTGCACTTAGGCTATATCTTTTAGATGTTAATATATTTCTCTTTTTCAGAAAATACAGAAAGGAAAGCTCTGGCAGAATCTACCGTATTTTCTCGAATCTAACCCGCACCAGAAAAATGAGACTCAAAATCAAGGGAAAAAAAATTTCCCGAATCTAAGCCGCACCTGAAATTTGAGACTCGAAATTCAAGGGGAGAGAAAAGTTTTAGGCCGCGTCTCCAAATCGAAACAAAGTTGGTCCATTGTAATATGAGACACAATTTAGGTCGAATGAATGCCGATACAGCTACAGTAGTTTGGTTCGAGTCGTAACCTTAGCAGTCAAGCTTTAGCAGGTAGCCATTGCTATGCGTCAGGCGCTCCGTCCGTATTTATACGGGTACCCTTCCTTTTTCACGTGCTTCGTCTGGTTTGAATCGATTGCTTATTTTTCTTTGATCTGATAAGCGCCGTTTTCTTTGTTATAGGTGTTTACGGCACTCTAAGCTGAAAATGCATTACTTTACTGTGTCATGCATTGTTTGTCGCATTCAGATAGTGCTTGTTTACGGCCTGTCGCCGCTCGCGGCATGGCTTGCTTTTGTGCACAGTGCGCACTGCGCACTAATGCCGCTTACAGTTTAAAAAAAAAGAGAGAAATCGTCTCATTAGCGAAACAATGGCAAGAGATTGCTATTTGTTGTTACTTACACTGCTGCTTTCTTTGATAATGATCAACAAGAACCAAATAATCCATGCAATGTACATTGTCTCTTGATGAATAAACTACTACTACTACTATTGCGCATGATAGAAGATGTTCTGAACGAGAGTTAGCGAAAATTTTTCTCCGTTTCCTATCTACTTAATTCAGAAAAGCTGGTGCGGGAGGGAAGAATCCAGAGGCATGAGTTATGGAGCAGCCATTGAACTTGAGCATGTTGTGCTCAGCAACATGTCGTGCCACAGGTTGGTCAACTTAGTATTCGGCCACAGCTTGATGATGGCCATTCCTTCTGGTGGATAGCTGTTTGGTTGTCATGCCAAGATAAAAAGCTGTGCAGTGATTGCAGCAGAGTTGGTAAATGACATGCCTGCATTCACAGGTGACCCTGCATCTGATGGGATATGATAAGCCTGTAACAGGACTGCATTCCAACTACATACAGAGATCTCTAAACTCAAAACCCTTGCTCTCCAACACCTAGAAGAGCATTCCAGATATCACTTCCATAAATCATCCAATCTTTGACACTCTACATACACAGTGGAGCACCTTTACCAATCAGCACCACCGATACTACCCACAGTGAATCTCCTTGTCAATCCCTCAAAACACCCAGACCCTGCCTGGTTGACCTTTTCATTTTGTCACATCCTTCTAAAATCTCTCTCAGCAGACAAACCCAAACAAAAACCTTTCCACTTAAAACATCAGTCCTAAAGAAGTTTCAGTCTTATCCAAACACCTCATCTTCACCCACACACCAAAGTTTAGTAATGCTGGACTGGTCAAAGATGTCTCTCCTTCTGGCAATCCCTGCAGTGGCAACACTTGTTTGTTACCAATACCTCTAACCAAAGCCAACCTAGTCCCAACATTGGACCTCGCCTCTCCCAGTTCATACTATCATCCAACCATGACCCTCCCACCTAATCACCCCTGGTCACCTTCCAGGAATTCCCTGCCTCCAACTTGGCTTCACCATTCTTCCCCAGATCCCTTCCAGCCACAAAAACCCTTGCCCATTATGCTGAAGATCTCATGAGGGGCTTCACAGGCAGGCACTACCCCCAAACCTAGCCCACAAACAGATTACCTGTGCCACACCCTAATCCTCTCACCATGCCCAAGAATTAGCCACACAGGAGTGCCCTCCCCATCAACCAGTATCACCGTGGACTGCAGCAAGTGAACGACATCCTTTGTCACAGCTTTTATTATCTAACATCATGTTTGGAAATGAGGGACAACCAACCGAAGAACCTTTCCACCTTTCTTA
Source organism: Schistocerca serialis cubense (assembly GCF_023864345.2). Lineage (NCBI taxonomy): Eukaryota > Metazoa > Arthropoda > Insecta > Orthoptera > Acrididae > Schistocerca > Schistocerca serialis. The sequence continues at coordinate 35,024,216 of NC_064638.1, forward strand.
AAGTGGTATTCCATTGCCCAGCCTGCCTACACAATGCACTGGTCCATCCTTATGCCTCTTCTACTCCCAACCCCTTGCCACAGGGGTCATACTCCTGTGGAAGACCCAGGTGCCAGGCTTGCCTGATTCACCCACCCAGCACTCCAGTCCTTCTGCAGACTTATGCTATCCCATTAGAGGAAGGGCCACCTGTGATAGCAGCCTTGTCATATGCTAGTTCTGCTGCTGTCATGTCATATACCAACTCTGCTGCGATCACTGCACAGCTTTTTACGTCAGCATGACAACCAACCAGCTGTCCACCAGAAGGAATGGACACTGCCACAATGTGGCTAAGAACAAAGTTGACCACCCTATGGCACAACAAGCTCGACTCCAGTGGCCATGTGGATCCTTTCCCCCAGAACCAGCCTTTCTGAACAAAGTCGATAGTAATTATCATTGCAACACATCTTTCACTCCCACAATCCTCCTGGTTTTAATCTACACTTACCATCCGCATACCCTCAAGTCAATAGTTTCCCCCTCCTCTGTCCTGTCGCCCCTCCCAATATAGGACTCAATGTCACCATCATGCACAGCCCTTCATAGGCTTTGGTCCTTTCATTCTTCTTGTCCTAACTATTGTTTCCCCTACTATTTGATCATTCTGACCATATTTATCCTGATCATGTGTTATAAATCTTTGCCCTTTCAACCTGATCTCTTGTGGCATTGTGCTCAACCTTCTGTACAATTAGGCCTTCACATCCATTCTCAGCAGCTGTGATGTTCATCTTATAAACTGTTTTTAGTAGATTATCCAATCTGTCCAGCTGAGTTTCAAAGTCTTTTAAGTCTCCTTCCACATGTTCACCTGAATTTTTGCTTCCTTTTATGCACAATATTTTGGCAGCTGACCCCACTGTATTTCACAGATACCACCAATTGTATTATCTGTACCCTCTGCCTGGTCTCCAACCAGACTGTGATCTATTGCTGGTTTTGCACTGCTATTTACACCCAAGTTTTATTTCTGGCATTGAAAATGCGCTTTGATGCTCTTTTGCTTTTCTGGCTGTACTAATATTCCCTGAAATGTATGTTCTATCAGCGTTTCCCAGTTCTGGTGGATGTGATGGCTGATAAGATCTCAACCGACTGAATACACTATCCTGAGCCTTGTTTAAACTGAAACTTCCATGTCAGATCAGATTTCATTTCATGATTATATTTGAGGCACTGGTCGGTGATAACTTATTTGCGTGGTTGTTTTAGTTGAGTTTATTGCTGATGTTTTTTTCATCCTTCCGTGACTATTCCAATAGTCTGCACCACGTTCGATGTGCCACATTCTCGTAAATTCAGTAAAAACCCAGATTTTGAAGATCTAAATCATCTTTAACATTACAAAGAAGACATTGTATCTTTGTTGAAGGGAGCGAAATACTCTAGATGACATGTCTCCCTAGGAGTCTACTGATCCATCTGGATACTGGGCCAGCATAAGGAAGATACAAGACTATGTGCCTCTCTTTCTCTGTCTCAGTCTCAACCTTTTTCTCAGGAGTTCTTGATTTTGACTGCAACAGCCTCTCATTTTGATGAGGAGAGGGGGGGGGGGGGGGGGGAGGGGGGAGACCAGCTGAATAACCATTTCTTCGGAAAAAAATTCATAGGGGTAGTATTTCTTGAGTGAGGCTCTCCTTGCCTGAGAGGGTTTGAGCTATATAGACCAGAGATGTTGGCACAGAATTTCTTTGTGGTGAATGGTGATGGCTGTAGTCGTGATGGTAATTGTGTATGGATTTACTAAATACTCTACGACCCAGGAATTCGTCTTCTTTTAACTGCTATTTTGAGGAAAGGTAGTTGGTCCTATTTCTCAAGTATCATGAATTTTGTAGTAGGATGAATAGAGTTCCAGGAATTCATGAAGTTTTATAGTTCCACATTGCCACACCACAAACGTGCCATCCACGTATCGAAAGAAAGCTGTTGGTTTGAACATGGCAGATTCTAGTGCCTTGTCTTCAGATTGTTTATGACAGATGAGATCGGACTACCCACTGCCACGCGATTGCTTTGCTCATAATATTTTACATCAGACAGGAAATGAGTTTCCATGAAAACATGCACAAGTAATAAAGTGAAACAAAAGTCGAACGTTTTCACAGTTAGTTCTAAGGAGTCAGAAAATGAATTCTCATAAAGATGGAGACTACATGGCGTCCATAATTAAAGTCCCAGTTTCAAAATGCTGTAGAAAGAGAACCAAATTCTCAGAATGACATCAAATTGGACATTGTGGCTGAGCGATTCTAGGCGTTTCAGTCTGGAACCACGTGATCGATATGGTCTCAGGTTCAAATCCTGCCTCGGGCATGGATGTGTGTGATGTCCTTAGGTTAGTTAGGTTTAAGTAGTTCTAAGTTCTACGGGACTGATGACCTCAAATGTAAAGTCCCATAGTGCTCAGAGCCATTACTGACACAGGGGGAAACGCAATGGAACAAAAAAGAAAATTGGTCAGTAGATGGTGCTATAAGCATCAGATATGCACAATGACAAATGTGCAGCACACGGCTGTTCCTCAGTTCTTGTCTGAGATGCCCAACATGACAGTCTCCATGAAGGATCGCATACTAGCGGTAAAGCTCTTCTACAAGGATGCTGACTTGTGTGCCAGTAACTATGCAGAAGTTCTGTACACTCAAGGGTATGAAAAAAGTCGTTGGCTAGATGTCTGCTAGGGGTCGGGAGAAAATGATTACAAAATTTGAAAAGACAGGTTCTTTTGAAGTGCAATGTAGCAGAGGGAGGAAAGCAGTTGATTTGATGTCTGTCGAAGATGTGGCTACAACACTGCAGGATGGGTCAAGTGGTGGTGTGCAAACATGCAGTGCACAAGAAATTGCCCAAACATTGGATATGGATGCAAGTTTGGCACATAAAATCCAATAAAACATTCTACACTGCTGTCCATACAAAATCACCCTCGTTGAGGCGTTGCTTCCTGCTGACAAGCAGCAAGACAAATGTTCGCTCTGGAATTTCTTGGTCCCGTGGAAGTGGACAGTGAATGGGCATGGAACATTCTATGTGTTGTGTCGGTAGCTGGGCCGACACCGTGAAGTTGAGATGGCTGCAAATGAACTCTAGACTAACGCTGTAGCCGATAGGGCACGCAAAGCTAACGCCGACGGGCGTGAAGTCTGGAACATGAGAACTTATAATTGAATAAGAAGAAAAGTATGTAGATGCTTATTACTTATCTTTTTATTAGTCCTTGGAATACATCTCTCTTGAATACTCGTAAGCTATAGGCAGTGATACAAATGGCGCCTTGCTAGTTAGTAGCCATTAACTTAGCTGATGGCTATTCTGTCTCTCGGCTAATGAGAGAGAAAGGCTTCGTACATCTGGTCGGTAGCTAGGTTCTCGTACAACTGGGCGGTAGCTAGGTTCTCGTACAACTGGGGTGAGTGCTCTCTCGTATCACGAGACCTGCCTTGGTGGTGGCGCTAGGTCTGCGATTACACAGTGGCGACACGCGGGTCCGACATGTACTAAATGGACCGCGGCCGATTTAAGCTACCACCTAGCAAGTGTGGTGTCTGGCGGTGACACCACACTATGGACATACAAAGACAATTTTCACCTCCAAGGACATGCCAATACACACGATTGCAGAATATGGGCAATGGAAAATCCTCATGCACATCAACCAGTACCATTTCATTCCACAAAGGTGACTGTGTGGTGCAGGTTGGCATCATTTACCATAGGGCTGTAATTTTTTGAGGAAATGAATTCTGTGGGTCCTGTTACATATACTGTCAATGGTAAACATTAGAGTGTCTTTTCCACACCAACACCATTCCAGCCCTTCAACTTCTTCAACAGCGTGGATGCTTGTTTAGTGTAATTTTCATGGAAGATAGCATTCCTCCGCACATCGCACAGCAGTGAAGTGGCTGCTGCAGAGAAATTTTGGAAATGATAGAGTTATCAGCTGTCATTTCTGTACAGCTTGGTTGCCAAAATCACCTGATTGTAATCCGTACAACTTCTGACTGTGAGGTAATCTGAAAGATGTGTTCAGTGCTGTAGCTATTAGTGCAACTGAATTGATGGCACACATGACACAACACATTCTGAATGTGACCCCTGAGACAGTTTGATCTCTTGTGGAACGTGCTGTTTCTCGATTTCAACTTGTGGCAGAAAACAGTGACAGCATATTGAACATGTCTTATGCCAGTCCCACAACAATTAGAAACCAATGTCATTTTGAATTTTATGCAGTTTTTGGCTTCAGGACAATTAAAAACTGATATGATTTTGCTTTTTATGTGGCTTTTGGCACCAGGACAATTAAAAACTGATGTGATTTTGCTTTTTGTATGGCTTTTGGCGCCAGCACAATTAAAAACTGATGTGATTTTGCTTCTTATGCAGTTTTTGGCCACAGGACAATTAAAAACCACTATCATTTTGCTTTCTATGCAGTTTTTGGCCTCATGATGATTAAACACTGAGTTCTTCCATCCAATGTGGTATGACATTGCAGTGGTAGATTGGGGTTACTTAAGTAACAGTGTCACAACTGTTGACTGGCAAACTCGTGCAGTCATGGACATTGAACATTACACATTGTGTAATGTGCGTCTCAAACCATAGCTGTTGTATTGCAATTCATCTGTCATTTGTAGACAATCACGTTTACATTAAGACATTTGCAGTGCCATCTGTTGGTAAAATTTTCATAAATTTTTTAAAATTTTTATGATGCATCATAATATGCATTGACATCATTCTGAGCAGTAGTTCTGTTTCTACAGCATTTTGAAACTGGAGCTTTAATTATGGACACCCTGTACATACAAACTGACCATAATATAAGCAGCTGACCAAGGCCATGTAAAAAGTGAGCAGAGTTGTGAATGTGTTGAAAAAGTCTGCATGACAGAAATCAAAAATTAGGATGCAGACTGACAATAGCAAGAAGAGCATAATTCTGAAAATAAGAAATTTGTTAGCATGAAGTATAAATTTACTGAAATAAATTTACTGAATATTTTTGTCTGGGTTATGGCCTTGTACAAAAGTGGAACATTGATGATAAACAGTCTAGACAATTTGAAGCTTTGAAATGTGCTGTTACAGAAGAATGCTGAAGATTAGGTAGTTAGATTAGATAACTAATGAAGAAGCACTTAATCGAATAAAGAAATTTATAGCACAACTAGACTTAAAGAAGGTACTGTTACATAGTATACATCATGTGAACGTCCAATTTGCCAAAAAGGAAAAGTTTTTGTGGGGGGGGGGGGGGGATGATAGAGGGAGGCCAAAGCTTGACCATAATAAGCAGTTTTAAATGGATGTAGATATCAGTAGTTACACACAGAGATGAAGAGGCTTAAGTAGGGTATACTAGCGTGAAGAGCTATCCTTAAGCCAGTCTTTGGACTGAAGACCACAACAATAAGTGCGAAGGGCAAAATAGAAGCATCAGTATGATAATACTATGCTTTAAAAGTGTCGTCGTCCCCAGCTCACCAAGAACCTTTTGCTAGTCTGGCCTTGTTTCTGGGAATATTTGAAACGTCACAAAAGAGAAAGAAAACTAGCAATCACTCCATAACAGCACAACGGTTGGAACTTTAATAGTAGTTACTATTTATGAGGGCTATTCAGAAAGTAGGGAATGTTTCTGTGTGATGCTGCTAGGCGCATGACGATCGCATGTATTTTGCTATGTGCGTGCTTGGCAGCTCAGTCGGCATCCATCCATGACAGCGGAAACGTCTCTGCGTGTCTGTTTTTTTTAAATATTCGAATTTGAAATGTGTGGTGCAATCGAAAACCCCACCAGTTGTGAGGTGCGATCTGTGATTCAGTTTTTGTTGGCAAAAAACCTAAAACCTATAGAAATTTATCATGAAGTGTGCAACAGAAACAACGTAATGAGTGAATGTTCCTTCCGGAAATGGCGCATTCAGTTTAAAAATGGCCGAACCAACGTTCATGATGAAGAGAAGAGTGGACGCCCGAGCATTGTGACTGACGATCTTGTCGCTAAAGTTGATGAAACGATTTGTGAAAACTGTCGCTTCACAAAAACGGAGCTTTCACTTTCTTTTCCACAAGTTTCATGGACTTTGTTGTTTGTTATTGTCACTCAAAAGCTAGACTACCACAAATTTTGTGCACAGTGGGTGCCCAAAATGCTTACAGAGCACCATAATGAACAGCGAATGGGGGCAATGTTGACATTTCTGGAGGCCTACCACAAACATGGTGATTCATTACTTGATCGAATCATAACTGTTGATGAGACTTGGGTGAAACACATCAATTGCGAGACAAAATTGACAGTCCATGGAGTGGGGCACATGTGGTCCCCCCAAAAACTGAGAAAATGTTTGGAAATCTTGTCAGCAAGGAAGTTGATGGTGACAGTGTTTTGTGATAGGCAAGGTGTGCTTCTTATTGATTTTCTGGAATGTGGAGCTACCATAAATTCTGCCCGGTACTGTCAAACTTTGCACAGCCTTAGAAGAGCAGTTCAAAACAAATTCTGAGGAAAGCTGACATCCAAAATTTTGTTTTTGCATGACAGTGCCTGACTTCACATGGGAAACTGCACTAAAGAACTTCTTAATTCATTCAAACAGGAAATTTTCCCTTATCCACCCTACAGCCCCGATCTTGCACCAAGCAACTTCCACTTGTTTTCGAAGATGAAGAACCGGCTTACAACACAGCACTTTGGTGACGATGCGGAACTCCAGACGGTTGTGACTCACTGGCTGAAGTCTCGGGCGGCAGAAATTTATGACGGAGGTCTATCAGAGCATGTCTACTGCTATGATAAGTGCCTCAGTGTGTTAGGTGACTATATGGAAAAGTAGTATATCAGTCGCTCTTTCGGATATATATAACAAAATGTATTTCTTGTACTTAGTTTTTTTGAATGCCAAAATGCTCCCTACTTTCTGAATAGTCTTTGTATTTACAACTTATACATAATAGATACATGTTTCAAAGTTTTTCCATTGATAAAGGTAATCACCAGTATTGTGTAACACACATTGCCAGTGATATGGAAGTCACAGAAAACCCTTAATGGGACCAGTTGTGTTGATAGTTCAAGTGGAGTGGTCAGTTGCTTGATGAGTCTCTGTAACAGTTCTGAAGGAAATAACATGAAGTGCTTCCTTCAATTCAGGAATGTAGCTGAAGCCACAAAAGCCCAGGGAGTGTGGTAGGTGATGCAGCATTCCCAGCTTCATTAGACAAACAAATCAATCACACCTTGCACCATATACACCTGAGCATTGTCCTGTAAAGTGATGGGCAGGTTGTGCAGAAAAGGTCACCTCTTTCTTAAATATGGTCAAAGCCTATGTTCCAAAAATTAACAGTTTAGAGAGAGAAGCAGCGACACTTCCTGCATGACCTGGCCATCATTTTGCAGGACAATGCTTGGGTGTATGTGATGTGAGCTGCAAGTAATTTGTTCAGTCAAAGGGGCTGGGAATGCTGTATCACCCACCACACTCCCCAGATTTCAACTAGTCGTAAATTGAAGGAAGCAATTGATGGCATTCGCTTCAGAATTATTATAGAGGTTTGTCAGGCAATCAACCACTCGATTCGAACTATCAACACAATTGGTGCTGCTATGGGTATCTTATGATATCCGCACCACTGACAACAGGTTATATGCAGTGCTGGTGACTTAAATTGAAAGACAGAAAAACTTTAAAATGTGTATCTGTTTTGCATAAGTTGTAGATAAGTAGATGCTACTAATAATAAAGTTCCAACAGCCCTTACATAGAAAGGTTAACAAACTTGGGACAGTACATGAATGTAAAAAGGATTTTACTGTTTGCGACTGGAAAACTCATACTAAGCACCTAGAACCTGCAGGACAGTGGCACACAAGCTGAATGAAGCAAAACGAATGATTTTGCTTTGTTCAAGAGAAACTGTGAAGGTAAGAGGTGCAATTTTTACAAAATTGATTTGATTTTGACCAGCTGATACTTAGTAAAGAAAAGGTTCTGTTGTCTTATCAATCTTCGTGTTCTGCAGATGGGTATACTGATGAAGAATGTGAAGGTTTCTGACCTTGATAACTGCATAAAAAGTATTACAATGTTGCTGTTTGACAACTGATAATTGCAGGAACAATACTCGTTCTTTCTCAAAAGTTTGTCACTTACTTTCACTTTCCACATATGTTCAAAAATTGTCAGAAATCCTATTTTAGTAATTTAATAGACGCTATGCAAGCCATAGAACATTCTTTACCTTTTTTTAAAACAAATGTCTGTCAAGCATATATTTCAAATTAAATGCAAAATAATTAAATGTAAGTGCTTTCATTATGGTTCTATGCTTCAATCAGTAAAAATGGAACCCTTATGGGATCATTTTGCTGTCTCTCTTTCTGTCTGCTAAAGACTGCCTTTTTCTCAGGTACTGTTAGAGGTATTAAACTGAAATTTCTGTCAAGTTCTAAGGTCTACCTTTGGTGCTGTAAAAAAATTTAAACTTTTAAGTCAATGCAATCAAAAGATATGGGCATTCATGTCATATTTTAATACTTACTAACTTACATATCAAAACATATAGACATAGAATCATGAAACTTGGCAAGAAGCAAGATTTCATAGCACAGATAAAAGAAAAACATCTGGAAATTGCTAATTTGTAATTATATCACATGAAAAAACACTTTTTTGCCATTTGTTGTCCCTCCATCTGTCTGTCTGTCTGACTGATGTAAAGTTTACGTGTAACACATTTTTCGTGCTTTGTGGAAAAAAAGAAAGAAATAGCACAATGAGAATGTTGGGATGAATTTGAACCTGTGCCTTCATTGAATCATGATCATTCTGAAAGTACTTGAAAAGCAGTACCAATTCGTGTATAATAAGTACCTTACCTTTGTATCTTCTCAAATTTGTACATCCCACATCATCGGTTCACATCTCTTTGCTAAGTCTTCATAGAATTCTTCAAAAATGCTGTGTGACAGAGACCACTTCTGGTGACACAATTTTGCACATAGTTGGCTCTTTTGCTTTTAGGAAAAGAACTGTGCCAGGTACAATGGTTGTGAAGTGGACATTGAAATGTTTGCATTGTGTGTTGTTTCAGAAATGCTTGTACTTTGACTGCTATTTGAACAGACATGTTGTCATGCTGAGTACTGACTTGTACTAATTTTTCTTGGAGTATTTATGACAAACTACGCACACTGCTATGTTAGATGGCGTAATATCTAACAACAGCAGATCTTTGTGTTATGGTGAAACATGAAATTTCTTGCTCTCTAATGGAATACACATAGATATGAATGGGAAACTCAACTTCTCTTAAAACTGTGTATCAAACCTGGAAACTTATCTTTTTGTGGGAATTGTCATTGAGATATCTGGACACCACCCGTAGACCAACACAGAGCTTGAATGATTTTATTTCTCACTGAAGATTTTCTTTCATGGGAGTTAACCATAATTGGCTACATTTTGTGACTATATATTCAAACAATACAGTGTGAAACCCTTAAAATGCCCTTCTGTGGATTTTGGTTAGATGACTGCTACGATAAACTGATGTTAGATGCTCCCATCTTGCCCAGTCTGTTTCTAAATTAGTTGTGAAGGGGACCTTTGTGGGCTTAAAGTGACAAAGTTAACCATTTACTTTTACCTGCCAGGTAGCCATCAGCATAATCTTTATCACTATTACCAGTTTATTATTTCAGTATAAGGAGTGTAGTTGTGTATAGAGTACTACTATCATCGGTGTTATAATGTAGTAAATTGTACTCCTTGCATGTTGCTGCTTTCTGAAGCTTTCAAATCAGAGCACACCTTTTTCTGGTGGGATCATTGTCTCGGTTTTAATGTCAACAAGGCCAAAGTGGTACTGCTCATGTGCATATACAGGGTGTCCCATTTATCTTGACCACCCTAAATAACTGTTTGTCCAGATGAAATTATAAAATGTTTCAAGCAAATGTTCTTTAGCCATTAGGAGGACATCAATCAGCATGATTGCCTTCATTGTAGCTTTGTTTTTTTTACAAAGATGTGAACAGCGGTATGACTTTTTTAAATGGCACCCTGTATTTTTTATTTGGTAATTTCTTTCCTCTCCTAAAGACCTATTCAAAAATGTATCACAGTGTACCATTTACTGAAACACAACGATATTAATTAGATAACACAACATTGACTTTGAGCCTGGGAATTGTTAAGAAAACAAATGAAAAAGAAGTAAAAACATAACGCAAAATTGACTTCGACTCTCCTGTACCATTGCACAGGAGTGCTCAAAGTGATGACCTTGGACACCAATACACTGGTGCTCTCGTTGAATGAAAGAATTATTTCCTGCTTCCAGTGTTGCCTGCTGAAGAGAATTACAAGCAAGCACAATATGTTCCTGCATGTCCTCTGGAGTCTTTGGAATATTGTGATAGACAACGTCTTTAGTGCATCCCCAAAGAAAAAAAAGTCCAGAGAATTTAAACCAGGAGACCTAGCAGGCCAAGTAACTGTTCCTCCTTGATTCCTCCTCGACCAATCGATCTGGCAGGATAACTTTGGTTCAGAACATGACGTGTACACTAGGCATTATGTGCTGGACATCCATCGTGTTGATACCACATAAGCATTCTTGTTCTTAGTGCCACTTCATCCAGAAGAGGAGGAAAAATTCGTCTGACGAAGTTGACGTATGCTGTGCCATTTAGACTACCATTGATGAAATAAGTGCCAATAATTGTAGTACCAAGCATCCCACACCAGACGTTATCTCTCCATTGATGCTGATGTTCCACCTGTCTAAGCCATTGTGGGTTGTCACTGGACCAATAATGCACGTTTCTTGTATTTATCTGTCCTTTGACAAGGAACATTCATCGGTAAATAGAATATGGGCGAAGAAGTGTGTGTGGCGAAGATTTCCTGCTGTGCCCACTGACAGGACTGTACACGATTCTGGAAATCATTCGCATGCAATTCTTGACCTAGGGGCACATGGTAAGGATGGAACCGGTGATGTTAAAAATACGATGTACACTGGTTTTAGGAATGCCAATCTCGTGTTCAAGCTGTCGTGTGCTCACATATGGATTCAAAGCAACAGAAGCGAGAACAATAACTTCGGCAGCTTTGTCATGGGTTGAAACTTCCTGTTTCCTGAAGAATCACAACAAGATGAAAAAACATCCATCAGGAAGGTGGGTTCTTGTCAGGATATCGCTCTCTGTACTGTTCCGCTGCCTGTGTAGCATTTCGCCTAGCTTCAAAAACAACAATAAAAGAAACGTTATGTCGATGCAGTTTGTAGGAAGGACAGCCTTTACTGTGTGCCTACTCTACACAACAGGACTAAACTACTGTACTAAATTTACACGTACATGAGAAGACAGTAATGCAATTACTGTTCTGCTAACTTACATTCCCCACAGATGAGTAGTATTTCTACCTTATCTCTGTTAGTGTACATTCTACTCACACATCTCTTCAACTGACGATGGTTGACGGAATGATGTGCATTCTACTTATGTTCACATCTGTCCTCTGTCAACGTCAGTCCACATACAGAGAGAGTAAAAAACATGTCACTGCAAAAAGGAAACTGAGTGTGATACAAGAACCCATAGCATCTTGGATTGCAGCCAACTTGATGATGCACAGAGAGTGTGGCACAGTTTCAGCTGCGTACCCTCACACAACAACCAACTGTTGCAGAAATAAACCTGTGTTGCAAGAGTGCCAGGTATACATAGTTTAAATTTGCTGTTGTAGATGAAACTTTCAAACTGTTCTGTGTGGATAAAGTTAGTTATGATTCTGTTTTGTATCTTTGACTCCCAAGTGTAAACATTTCGTTATTAAAAGAGCAAATACCAGTAGATAATGTTGTGGCAGCTTGGTACGGTGAAGAGAGAGAGTATGGTAGTGCAAGATTCAAAGATTCTGGTTTTAAGGACATGACTAAGGAAGAACCCTAGTCAAAAAATTAACAGCAGAATTAAGCTTGAGGAAAAGCTCAGCACAACAGATACATAAACGTGAAGCAGGAGAAAGACCCCTACCTAGTGGTACAAACAGACATCAGTCATACACAGGTATCATTCGGCTGGATATAGCAGCCCTGTTTTATGCAATAAAAGAATTTGTGAAGGAAGAAAAGGAAAATCAAGTAATTTGTGAAGGAATTAAAAGAATAATTAAAATAAATATTTAAGGAGGAAATGAAATCAATATTTAAGGAAAGGTGAGAGGAAATCACAAAGGTATTTGAGGAGGTTCGAGAGGAAGTTGGAGAAGATATTCAAGAAGGGTCAAGAAAAGGAACACTCAGATGCGTGTAATGAGATGCAAGAGACACCTATTACTTTTCTGGAATGTCAGCATCTACTGAGTCACAGTTGAAAGCAGTTTTAGACACAGACTTGTTAATTTAGATACCTATTTCAATTCTTGGCATGCCAAGCATATTGCATGCTACTGTGATGTTAGATGATGAAATGAGCAGCACGTGGACAGATGGTGATAGTACTGAATCAGATGCTAACATTTTTGTTATGCATTCACGTGTATTGTCAGTGGAATGGAAGATTCAGACAGAGCATGTGTCTATTATTGTTACCCAGATGTTGAGTGTTGTGAAACAAAAACAATATTTAGAAGAAAACTTATTGTTTGTTAGGTTGTGAGCAAGAAAAAGAAAACTTGTCATATGCAGAGTTTGTGACGATGCTCCTGGCAAAATACTGGTATAAAAAGATGAAACATGAGAGGTTAAATTTGATTTGCAACTTTCCATAGAACCACAGGTATGATGAGATGTACTTTAAATTTTTGGAAAAGGAAAAAGAGAGAAATCAGATAAGTTTTTGCTGATTGTTACTGTATTACAGTTTAAGTGTTTTGTAGTGCTGTTTAATTTACTGTAATAGTAGGTTGCAAGTGACAAATGTGGATGTTGCCATAGGTTAATTGGCATGGAAAAAATATGTCAGAACTGTAGGTTGGTATTTCACTGCAGAGAATGCAGTGGGAAAGCTAAAAAAGTGTCAGATAAGGCTCTGCTGTGGAGGTGTAGATTATGTAAACAAGACAAGAAAATTGTGGAACAGGGGAGAAAGATTTGTGCTCTCCAGGCAGAATTAGAAATGACATATTTTGAATTAAATAGGATGAGGGGGAAAAGAGATAGTGGGAGTTGGGAGAATGTGAGAATTAGTAGGTAAAAGGAGAAAACCTCGTATCACATTTCAAATTTTTGTTAGCAGTCAGTTTGAATTTTTACCTAAAGTAGGAGAGGAGCCTCAACCAGTTTTTGAGTTCATTAGGATACAGCAGATTCAGGGGCATGACTTTAAAGCTAGGTCTGTAAAAAGTCTCGTACAAAACAAAAGAGTCTTGTTAGTAGGGAGGAGTAATGGGAAAGGTGTAGGGCAGTTGCTACAGGAAAAGGTACATGTCAAATACCAGGTCACAAGCATTGTGGAACATAGTGCAAAGCTTAGCCAGGTGACAGAGAACATATGGGCTTGTGCAGAGATTTTGATGGCTAGCATAAGGTACTTATAATAGGAGAAGAAGGAAAGAGCCTGACTGCAACATAGAACAGAGCATTAAAGGTGACCTGGAGGAAATAGGAGCAGCAACAGCACACACTTACATGGAGTTTGTCAAGGTTTTGCAGCCCTGGAGTAACACAGCTGTTAGCTGTGTGAACGAAGAGCTGAGTGAATTGCTTTTGACTGAAACAAAGACTCATGTGCACTGTGCCTGTGGCTGCAATTGGGAGATGGGGACACACTGATCATGGCCTGCACCTGAATAGGAGGACGAAGAAAAGATTAGTTGATCACCTGGCAGAAATTGTAATTTTTTTTTTTTTTTTTTTGGGGGGGGGGGGGGGGGGGGGGACAGGAGCACAAACACACAAGACAAAATCCCTGTGGTACAAGCCTATAACACATGTAACAATTTACAGAAAAATAGAATTAGTTTCATCAGAACATTAGAGGGTTGAAAAACAGGTTAGATGACTTTATTGAATACTTAGAAGATGTGGAAATTCTGAAGTGATAGATGTTCTGTGCCTCTCTGAATACCATATAATCGCAGAGATAGAGAAGTTAAATGTCAGCATTACAGAGTTGCATCATTTTTGTGTAGTATTAACATGGAGAAAGGAGGAGTTGCAGCATGTGTAAAAGTTGGACACACGGTTGGAATTATTGAAACAAATAGTTTGTGTGTTGATCAGAACCTAGAAGTATTTGCTTGTGAGTTGTTACTGCAGAATACTTCTCTGGTAATTCTGACAGTCCATAGATCACCTCTAAGAAACTGTCAGCTATTTATGAGAAATCTAAATGCAGTATTGAGCCACCTGTCAGACAAGAAGAAACGGTTAGTAGCTTGTGGAGATTTCAATGTAGATTTCATACATGAACTAGGGTTACTGCTTGGGTGTTTCAATCTAATTTCAGTAGTCAATTTTCCAACTTGTGCACAGAAAAATAGTAGGACACTGATTGACATCATTTTTGTAGGTAGTACTCAGGCTGAGACAATTAATGTGTACTCAGTTGCTAATGGACTATCTGATAATGTTGCACAGTTAATGAAAGTAAACAGTATGGCAACTTACAATCTTGAGGCAGGTGCATACAAAGAGAACATGATACAGTGTTTTAAGAGTAAGCTAAAGGGTGTGGTATGGGATGAAGTATATGTAGAAATAGAAAAAAAGCAAGCCATGGCTAACTAAGAGAATTAAAATCTCACCTAAGAGGAAGAGGGAAGTGTATGTAAAAGCCAGTGATCTGACGCTACTTGCATACTACAGCAGATACTGTAGTATCTTAAGGAAAGTTTATTTATTAATTTACATTTTCTTTGCATGGAGCCATCATAATTATGGCTTTTGCAAACATCGTACTGAATACTATGGTTATATTTACACTTATAAAATGCACTATATTCTGTAGCTGTTACTTCTTATGCCTATTTTTTACATTTATCACATTACAACTGATATGCTAATGCCTCATGGTACAATCACTATCTTAAAATTCGTTGAAAGAATATAAACATTTTTCTATTAGAAAAGATTTTAATTTTGTTTTAAAAACATTTCCCGTGTACGTTCTTGGAGCGTTTGGTACCTTGTTATACCAAATCAAACCACTGATATATGGACTTCTAAAGTCATTAAAATGTCCAGAAGTATGCATACCCTGACAGAAATAAATGATACAGATACTGAAATAAGATCAGAACTATGTGGGACATTGTCAAGTGGGTGATAGGACAGCCAGTCAGTGCATAACAACTAAACAAATTGACAATGTTGTGATTGATAATTCACAAGTTGCAAATGCTTCTAAGAAACACTTTATAAATGCAGCTGCAAATATAGGATTAAATGGTTTAGTTGAAGTAGCATGAGAATAGATTAAAAATGTAATTCTACAAAACTTTAAGCAACTGGAAGTAGCACCAATATCCTCCACTGACATTAATACAGTTATAAAAATTCTAAGGGACAAAAGCTCTTGTGGGGTTGATGTAATTTCAAACAGAATTCTGAGAAGCTGTTCCAACTCAATGAGTTAATGAGTAATATCCTTAGTGATGCAATGCATCACTTGCATAGGGTACTTTTCCAGACAGATTAAAATACACAGTTGTTAAACTATTTCATAAGAAAAGTGACAAGACAGACTTAAACAACTATCATCCAGTTTCCGTACTGACGTCTTTTTCCAAAATATTCAAAAAAGCAATTTACTGAAGAGTAGTTGCACACTTAAGTGGAAACAATTTACTTAGCAAATCACAATTTGGATTCCAGAAGGGTGTTCAACTGAAAATGCTATTTATATATTCACTCATCAAATAGTACAAGTCTTAAATAATAATATATAGCTGATTGGTATTTTTCATGATCTTTCCAAGGTCTTTGATTGTGTAGATCATGTTACTCTCTTTAAGAAAAAACCTCTAGTTTTATGGAATTGATGGCCTTATGTATAGCTGGTTTGAGTCATACTTAACAAACAGAATGCAAGAGGTTGTGCTGCTGTATAATTCAAACAATGTTGGACGACCTTTTTTTTTGAGGGGGGGGAGGGGGGGGGGAGCACAAAGGGCATGACCATTAACTTAACATTCAACAAATGAAATTGGTACTTCTTGCCGATGACACTAGTGTTATAATAAATCCCATGAGGGAAAGCAAAAGTGCTGGTAAATGACATTCTCCAAAAAATTATTAAGTGGTTCTCTGAAGAAGGACTCTCCCTAAATTTTACCAAAAGTGCACTATATTCAGTTCTATGCAGCAAATAGTCATACCAACAAGTGATGTAGCACAAGAGCAGGAATTATTAAGTAGGGTAGAATGCTCCAAATTTTTCCATGTACATATTGATGAAAACTTGGACTGGAAGAAGCACATTACCGAGCTTCTCAAACAAAAAAGTTCAGTTAGTTTTGTTCTTTGTATACTTGCTAATCCTGGAAGTGAACTTATCAACCTCCTGAGATATTTTGTGTATTTCCACTAAATAATACATGCATGTCAAAAGGAATAATGCATCGTTTTTCTTAACAATACAGGCACTGTAGATCGTACTTATCTGCCAATACCAGGCAGCAACTTTCAATAACAGTGTCCTCCCCTGAACAGGAATTACATAATGTGTGTACAAGTACAGGTTATGATGCAGGAACAATGACATATAGAAGTTTGGGTCCACTGTGGGTCATGCAAAACTAGCCACAGCAGTAGGGGCAACCACTCATGTAAAGCAGGAAATCTGGATTCAAGTACCGGTCCAGAACAAATTTTCATTGTCGCCATTCCCTTATACAGCTGACAGCTGTTCGTGTTCACAACTGTGAATACATTTCATCTATATTATTATTTAAGACCTGTACTATTTGATGAGTGAATGTATAAATAGTATTCTCAGTTGAGCTACCCTTCTGGAATTCAAACTGTGATATACTGAGTAAATTGTTTTCACTTGTATGTGCAAATGCTCTTGAGCACATTACTTTTTCAAATATTTTGGAAAAAAAGATAATTGTCTAAGTTTGTCTTGTCACCTTTCTTAGTAAGTGGTTTAACAAATGTGTGTTTTAATCTGTCTGTAAAAGAATGCTGTCCAGGTGATGCATTGCATAACTAAGGACATTACTTATTATGTTGGAACAAATTTTCAGAATTCTGTATGAAATTTCCTCAACCCCACATGAGCTTCTGTTTTTTTAGAAACTTCATAACATTTTCTGTATACCATGACAGTATCTGACTCCACTGCAGTACAGATTTGTTCTCATACTCCACATTTTATATTTTATGTTTCCTGTTTTTTTCCTTTACAGGTAGAGATGGGGGAACTTCATTATATTTGTTATACATGGCTGCTGACTTTTTCATTCAGTGTTGGCACTTCAACCCATCATAAATAGTGGAATGAAAACTTGAAAATGGAAGACTTTGGAAGCAAAGCAAAATTGTTGCTACAAAACTTGTTAGTGCAAATTAGTAGATCTGGTATTGGGGCAGACAACAGCAATTCCACTGCCTCCAATGTACATTTTACAAAGTAATTATTACAATAAAGTAAGAGATATAGCAGCCCATGTACAGACATACATAGATAGCTATTTTTCTCTTATTGTGAATGGAAGGGAACAGTGGGTGGCTAATACACAAAGTACCCTCTGCCGTACAGTGGCATGCAGAGCGTATATATAAATCAACTAATTTCCGCTTATTATCAAAGCAATTGTTTCTGTTTTTAAGCTGTTTAGTGCCATTGCATAAAGTCTGATTTGGTGAGAATGTTGTCTGTTGTGGATTTCTCTTTCTCCTCATGTCAATATGTCATGGGTAAATACTAATTCATTCAGTGTACAGTCAGTACTTTTATTACTCTACACATTAAAAAATTATGACATGTAAGGACAGTAGGCTTCTTTGTTCGACTCTATTGTTAATTCAAAATGAACCTGAACTTCTTCCTGTATTTCTACATATCTCTTAGTTTCAGAAGATAGGAGTTTTACTCAAGGATTGCTCATGTCTATTACTGTCCTACATCTTAATCATTAAAACATGGCAATTGCTGAAGAACCTTGGAAATGACCCAACAGCTATTCCCTCGGCCATCTCTGATATAACACCTAACCAGAGAGCACATCAGCTACTGAATGGCAAAGTTAATAAAAAATCGGTAAATCCAAAGATCCAGAGAATTACTGAGGAGAATAACTATTCCATTCTCATTGGAAGAATTAGAAATTGGAATATGCTCAATGAAGAACAATAAAGCTGCGGGGTTAGATGACTTGAGGATGGAACAGATAAAAATGTTTGGACCAGCAACCAAGAAGTGGATTCTAGAGATGATGAACACCTGTCTCTCAAAATTGCAAAAACCAAAGATCTGGAGAAAAACCAAAGTTGTGACCCTACTGAAAACGGGAAAACAGCCAACAGATGCCAAAAATTTCTGACCCATATGTCATCTATACAAAGTTTTAGAGAGAATGATCCTCAATCGAATCTCAGACCAAGTCAATCAAACACTGATCAGAGAACAATTTGGGTTCTGCCCCAGAAGGTCGTGTTGTGGACACATCTTGAACCTGACACAACACATAGAGGATGGATATGAATGCGGGCAGATCACCGGTGTCGCCTTTGTGGATCTTACTGCTGCACATGACACCGTTAATCACAGGAAAATGTTAACAAAAATCTATGCCATCACAAAAGACTTCCATCTAACACAGTTTATAAGATGCCTGCTACAAAACAGACAGTTCTTTGTTACTCTACAAAAAAAGAGGAGCCGGTGGAGGGCACAGAGAAATGGTATCCCCAAAGGAAGTGTGCTAGCCTCACTGCTGTTTAATATTTGCACTAACGACCAGCCAGTTAATCCTGTCACAAGATCTTTCATTTACGCAGATGACACAGCACTTACCACACTAGGTAGAACATTTGAGGAAGTGGAAGGAAAACTCACAATAAGTCTTGAGGCATTATCTAAGTATTACAATAGCAACTACCTGAAGCCAAACCCCTCTGAAACACGGGTGTGTGCATTCCACTTAAGGAACAGAGAGGCACAGAGGAAGCTGAGAATAACCTGGAGAGGTCAACAGCTGACCCACTGTGACACCCCAAAGTACCTCGGAGTGAAGTTGGACCAGTCCCTCACCTTCAAGGACCACTGTACAGATACAAAAATGAAAGTCAGTGCGAGGAACAACATTATTAGGAAATTGACCGGCAACAACTGGGGAGTACACCCACAGGTCTTCTGCACATCTGCCCTCACTTTTTGCTTCTTCGCTGCTGAAATTGCAGCACCTGTATGGCAGAACTCCAGTCGTGCCAAACAGGTAAATATTGCCCCGAATGAGACAGGATGAAATGTAACCGGCTGCTTGCGGTGGGCAACCCCTGTTGACAAAATCTACCACCTCATGGGCGTAGCACCTCCAGACATCTGAAGGAAAACAGCAGCTGAAGTGGAAAGAAAGAAGCAGGAGACTCATAAGAGACACCCCCTGTTTGGATGTGAACGTCAAACACCAAGACTCAAGTCGAGAAAAGCTTTCTTCGGACAATACAACCAATCCAGACATCACCTGCAGACCATAGGGTACAACTCTGGTGTAGCTTATCATCAGAGAAATATTGGGACAACCCCAAGGAAGAACTTGCTACAGGTCATCATCTACCATACACAACATGGAAGGTACTCAATAGACTGAGAACTGGAGTATCTCGGTGTAAGGAGAACATGAAGAAATGGGATACATCTCAGGGGACGAACTATGTGAGTGTGGTGAACCTCAAGACCATCAGCACCTACTCAACTGCAGGAAACTGTCGGAACCTGTGTCCATGGATCGCCAATGATAAGGCAGTCTATGCAGCGGAATTCTGGGCAGCACATGGAATATAAATATGCACATATTCTCTGTAATACTTGTAATACATATGTATAATATGCTATGTATGATAAATCATATTCAATATGTTATGTTCTGGACACACATAAATAAATAAATAAATAAAATCATTAAAACATTTTCCTTTGCAGTATGGTTTCTTAATTTCCAACAATATTATTCAGACTGTCTTGTTCCTCCTTTATTAGTTTTCAAAGACCAGCATTGAGGACCTAGGCTTAGGGTACACCTTTGCTGAAGCTGTGCTGCTGTCACCTTGTTGTTCACATGTTGCATCTCACTGCTCATCGGAAGTCTTGTTGCATTTATGTTGCAGGCACATCATGGTCACAGGTCACATAGGCATCTCACTCCTCACCAGAAACCTTTACCATGCATTTGTTCACATCACTAGTTGAGTGAATTACTTACAGTGTATGAATCAAAATGATATTCTTCGCATCATCTAATGACAGTAATAGTGGTTTGCCATGCCAAAAATAGAGTTATTAAAAAGGAGAAAGAAGAGAGATACAGATCTGCCCTTGCAATGTAGACTGACAACACTGCAGGTAGTTTCAGCAGTTCTATCAACAGATCAGAAATTATCAAATGGTTCAAATGGCTCTGAGCACTATGGGACTTAACTTCTATGGTCATCAGTCCCCTAGAACCTAGAACTACTTAAACCTAACTAACCTAAGGACAGCACACAACACCCAGTCATCACGAGGCAGAGAAAATCCCTGACCCCGCCAGGAATCGAACCCGGGAACCCGGGCATGGGAAGCAAGAACGCTACCGCACGACCACGAAGTGGGGACAGAAATTATCCACATCACTTCTAGAGATAGTTGAGAATGCCACAACAAATTACACAGTTGATTTTAAATATTACTGAATCAAAATAGAGTAAGATATGAAGATTTGACCCAAATCATTTAATGTAATTTCTGTGGAAGAGTGATTCGTAGGCCTACTCACTCAGAGATAATATTTCATCAGTTTTTATCCGCATCTACTTTATGTACTATACATGACAGTTACAGATTTTTGTGCTGATATTCTATTTTAAAAAAAGAAAATGATGGTCTAAGTGAAACAGAGAAACTAATTGCACCTAATGTTACCTGTCATGAAGAGTTTGTGATGATCACAAAGAGTCCCAGGTAACTCTGCATCCAAATAGGCTGAAATAGGGGCCTGTTTAAAATTGTCACTTGTAGTTCTTGTTTTTGAAAATATCTCATAAGATCACAACAAACATTATCATCTGTGTGTGGTGGTTTCGTTGGTCAGATACGTACTGTGCAAATCCAGTCAACCTACAAAGGACATTGTTTAAAAAACAGCATTTTAGAATATTGCTCAAGTGCATGGTGTCCATACAAAATAGAACCTTCAGAAGAAGGGCAGGACCAAAAGTTGCATATTTGATCCACTAGACAGTGTCATGGAAATGCAGAAAAATCTGAAGTTGATGTGAACTATTGCTCGTAAGACTCTCTATGAAATTTCATGCACCAGTATGAGGCGAGGAACGTAGGAATATTACAGCCTCCTGGATATTGTTCCTGCAGTGATTGCAGAGACAAGGTTAAACTAATTACAACTTCCACTAAAGCATTTAAGATGTCATTTTTCCTGTGCTCCATACACAAATGGGATGGGAAGAAACTTTATCTCACAGCACAGTGGGAAGTGCCCTCTGCCATGCACTTCACAGTGTTTTGCAGAGTATGGATGTAGGTTGAGATGGAGAAGTAGATGTGCAGTGCATGAGAAACCTCGGAATGAGGAACACTCAAACATGGCACAGCTGGACTGACCATGAAACAGCTAATCACAGCACAGGTTTCAGGATGTATGGCGATGGTCATGTAGCAAAACACAAAGCAGCTTCATATCGTCACCTGGTGAGGATCACAGCAAGCAGCAGGGCGAACAGTGATGGTGTAGGTTAAATACGACAGTAAGACTCTGTGGGCTTGATTCATCATTGCTGGGCCATGCTTCTGAGCAGTGAGGTGCCAGCGTAGATGCACTCTCACTAGGTTGGCCTAGATCCATGCTGTTCTTCCTCCACAAATTTCCTTTTTGTGTTCTCCAGGTTGCACTTGCAAATCATTGATACATAAGTGATCATATCTTTCAAATTTTCACATTATTATCTCCTGTTTACACTCAGTCATTGACTATATTGGTAGGTCCCCATATCAAAAACATTACCCTGCACATCCATAAGTTTTTAGTCTATTGATTGTATTAACCCACGTCAGATTATTTTTAATAGTTTTGTGTTACTAATCTCTTTTCCAGCCAGGTCAAGTTGCTTTGAGTTTCCTTATCTTTAGAAATGTGAGGTGTTTTGTCCTGTGTATCTTTACTGTACATCAGTATATCAGAATATGATCTCAGTTGACATAAAACCATTTCAGTTCCTGTTACTTCTTCATGTGGATGATCTGTTTACCTGATGGGTTCAGTACTATAATTCTTAACAGAATTATAAAAATGATAATGAATTTTCATTTTTCCTTTTCTGTTCACTAGATTTTCTTTGCACTTCTGTGTCATGAATGAAACTGATGTTTTTGCCTTCAAGTTTTTCTTTATCTAAGCTAAAAGTATTTTTTCTACATTCCTACTTGATACAGACCTGATTTCACATTGGAGTGCCAGTTTTTACATTATTGGCCCAGCAAGTCATTTATTTTGGTTTCTTATGTGATTCTGTCCCATTAAAATTTACCTGTTGCCCCATCATGCTTTTTGAGTTTATCACAATCTTCATTTAGAGATCTCATTTCTTTGTTCTTCATCAAGACATTCAGTAAAATTATTTCACTATCACCAACACTCTTCCAACTTTCTTAGTCTTTCAGAATAAAATCACTGGTTGTTCCACTTTTGCAACCACCAAACTGAGCCAAGTACTTCTTACAACCAAGCTGTTTATCATGAATCAGTCTAAAAGGCAATCACCCGGATTTATTTTGACATAGCTGTGTTGACTGATTGCATAAAAGCTAGACACTGCCATATGTGGACAATGGAGCCATTATATGGGGCAGTGAAATATTGGAAAAACATTTTATGCAGTGATGAAGCACATAATACAATGCTGTGCTTCGATAGAAATGTGCAGAATTGAGGAAACCCAATCGGTGACATCTATATGTGAATTTAGTCCCTTCAGTGAAATTTGTGTTACTTATTATTTTTGCCTGTTTCTCAAGTAGAAAACTTAGTAGTCTTATTGTTTCATGAGGAGAGAGCTACAAATTTTTAGCACAACTTATACTGAAACAAAAAGCCATTCATTTGCAGTACATTGTTCGTGAGAGAGTGATTTAATAGCTAATCATGAGACAGCTATGGATATCAGTGCTTGGAATCTTGACTCTACAAAAATTCATAGTGTGTTTTAGAATGCCAACTTCACTCCAGAAAATGATGACTCATACAATTATTTGTCCACATTGTAACTATCCACAAACTGTTTTTCTTTTATCAGAAACACATTTTTATGAGTTATCAAAGGTCCAAGCATAATAATAATAATAATAATAAAGATTTTATTGTCTTTAGGCCATTACCGCAATTGATAACATCAAATGAAGTTACAATTTATAATACAGTGCGATAAGGTATTGACTACTGAAATATTTTAGCTTGTATTACAATAAATATACAGTGGGTCATCTGTTGGATTACTGCATTTTACAGTTGAAGAATTCATTGATATCATAGAACGGGTGGGCAATAAACCATTCATGCAGTCTTTCTTTGAATGTATGTTCAGGAAGATCCTGTATGGCATGTGGCAGCTTATTAAATAGTTTGTGCCCTGTGACTTCATAGCTATTTATTGATTTTGATAGTCTGTGGTTAGGCGTGTGTATGTGTTTGATGCTTCTTGTGTTGTAACAATGTACATTTTCTCTACGTTTCACATCTTGTAGGTTCTTCTTTGTAAAGATTAAGACATTGTATATATAGAGGTTTATTACAGTCATAATTTTTTGTTTAGTAAATAAGGGTTTGCAGTGAGCCTATACAATAGGTTCTCTGATATGTGTGTGATTAAAGAGACTTCTTAAGTAATACAATCCAGTACATTGTCCTGGATGGTGAATGTTCATCGGAGATGGAGAGTATCATCAGGAGTGCCTCACGAAAGTTTGGTAGGACCACTCTTGTTCTCTATATATGTCTGATTGATATGGTGAGTAGCAGTCTGTCACTGTTTGCTGATGACACTATTGTATGGGGGAAAGTGCCATCATTGATTAACTGTAGGAGGATCCAGGATGACAGAATTTTTATTTGGTGTGATGAATGGCAGCTTGTTAAATATGAAATAATGCAAGTTAATGCAGATGAATAGGAAAAACAAATGTGTAATGTTCCAATACAGTATTAATGCTGTTCTGCTTGATGCAGCCACACCGACTAAATATCTAGATGTACTACAGCAAAGGAAATAGAATAGGTGCATTAGGTTGGTTAGTAGGGTTGGTCAGTGGACAACTTATATTTATTGTCACAATTTTAGAAAAGTGTAGCTTATCTGTAAAGGAGACTGCATATAGAACATTAGTATGACTCATTTTTGAATACGACTCAAGTGTTTGAGATCCCAGCCAGATCGAATTAAAGGAAGATATCAAAGTAATTCAGAGGCATGCTGCTATGTTTATGTTACCAGTACATTAATACATTCAATCAGACATGAGAAGTACGGATATGTATTGGGAACTAAATGGGTCTCTCTGGACGGAAGATGACACACTTTTTGTGAAATACTGTTGAGAAAATTTAGAAAACCGACATTTGCGGCTGCCTGCAGAACAGTTGTACTTCTTGCGTAAGGACTATAAAGACAAGACAAGACAGATTTTCTTAAGAAGACATATAGATAGCCATTTTCCCCTCACTCAGTTTTCAAGTAGAAGAGGACAAGAATGACTAGCAATGGTACGAGGTAGCCTCCACCATGCACTTTATGATGGCTTGTGTAGCATGTATGTAGATGTAGGCAGACACACTGACTTAATCCCTTACAGTCTTTTTAAACAGTTTTTTCCCAGACAGTAATTTATTACAGTGGAATGGCTCAAATTTTCTTGGGCATATTTAGCTGTGTCCAACTACTACAATATAAAACATAAAAATAATTCCAAGTAGATTTTACATCATTGTCAAGGGTATGAAGTGGAGTTCTGTAGTGTCACGCAAAATCTTCGGAGTCTGACATAAAGTAATTAACTGAGAATCATTACAACTTCAAAGCAAAATACTTATAAATTATTAGATTGTATAGATTCAAGGGGTGAAGACAAGTTAGATGCATGACAAAGTGGCAACATATTCTGCACTGTTAAATTGTTAAAAAAAGGTACATCAGTAAAATCAATCATGCTGTAGATAAATCCAACTTTCCGCTATATTGCTACTCCCACAGGTGTCAGTTGTGGGACAGCATTTGTGGTACTTGGATGAATAGAAAATAATAAGTGGTAAGTTGAAGTCTAGGGTCCATGAGGTATGCTTAGATAATGCTACTGGCTGAACACTGTCTGCAAAAGGCAGATGTCCAGGTCTGAGTTCCAGTCTAGCACATAGTTTTCACTTTTCCAAAATTTTGATGAATTAGCTAATCAAAAACAAAAAAGTGAAGAGATAAGTCGAATATGTTTTAAGAATTAACAAGAAAATGGTACTGATGTGTATGAAAAATACAAGTTAGAGAGAAGTGGTAGGACAGATAGAATGTCAATTTCAAAAGCATAGATAATACATTATTAACAGAACTGGAATATGCTGTCCTACAGGAAGCTGAAAAATGGAATGAAATGGAAAAGAACTATGCTAGCCAATTACCTGCAGTTTCCCAAGAGGAAATAATATTGATAATGCTACAATTGTGTTTAAAATTTATTTAACCTTCATTGTGTACAAATGAAAGGAAATAATAATTGATAATATATTGAATTTAGCATGTTGAATTTATTTATCTCAGAATCTGTACAAAATATTTTGACAGTATGTAACTATCAGCAACTACATCATTCATTTAACTTGAAAAAAATAACAGCTTTTGAATATTATTTTACATCATTATTACCAGATAACTGGAGTTACTTGTACAGTATTATAAACAATTGCAACAACATAATAGGCACATTACAAAATATATACAATATCCTTAACAAAAATAAGTGTGCATTTATGTAAACAATGTCAGCACTACCATTACAACTGGCTGTCATCACTTTTACATTCATTTCAATAACAAAAATTTAGCTTTGCAAAGGTAACAGCTGTATTTCACAGTGATGTTAGAATATGATGCTACTCACACAGGTTTTGTCTTTCTTTACAAGAGGAGCCGTGCAAACTCTGAAATGAAAGTGAATCAGTGTTAATTTGACACAATATTTTTCTTTGTTATGTACTAATAACTGTAACATATTTTTGAAACAAGTTGATAGGTTCTTTAGTATTTTGAATTTCATTAATGTATAAAAGTTCTGGTTGAGAATTAAGAATTGCTTAGGAATAAAGGAAAAGATTCACCAAAAGGCAGAAGTTCTGCATTGTTGATAGATATCCAAACAAAAGGTATGGAGCTTTGCTAGCTTTTGGAATGAACTTCCTTTTTCAAGCTTGTAGGAAAAACATGCACACACACACACACACACACACACACACACACACACACACACACACACAGAGCTGTCTCCCAACACTGTGCTTAGTCGGCTGACAGCACTATCCTGGCCCATGGTGAATGTACTGGTGTGAGGTGGGGGTGTGGAGTGGGATGAAGTTAGGAATGGAGAGAGGTGAGAGGCAGGGAGGGGGTTGGGGAAAAGCATCTGGCAACTCGTAGAAAAGTGAGGAGCCATCTGTGGGCTAGTTAAGAGGCAAAGGTAGAGGGGGCAGGTGGCAGACGGCTGACAACTAGCTGACACAAACTGGGTAGGGTACTGGGGCAGCGGCTGGTCCCCCCCCCCCCCCCTCCCCACTCACACACACAACTGTTTGGTGGGGGTGGGGGGTGGGCAGCAAGTTAACTATGTTTAGGACAGGGAGGTTACAGGAGTGAAGCATGTGCTGTAAGGATAGCTTTGATCTGCGCAGCACAGAAAAGCTCATGGTGGTAGGGAGGATGCAGGTGGCACAGGCTGTGAAGCAGCCACTGAAATCTCACATGTTGTGCTCTGCTGCTTTTTGTGCGTCTGAGGGTCCATCTTGCTTTTGGCAAAAGTATGGCAGTGGCCAATCACTCTAGTTGACAGCTGGTCGGTTGTCATATTTATGTAAAACACTGTGCAGTGGTTTCAGCAGAGCTGGTATATAACATAGCTGCTTTCACAGTTGGCCTGGCCTCTGGTGGGGTAGGATAAGTATGTGACAGAACTGGAGTAGATGATGCAGTTTGGTGGATTGGGCATTTTGCATCTGGGCCTTCCACAGAGGTGTCATCCCTGTGGCAGGGGATTGGGAGTGGGAGTGGCATAGGGATGGACTAGGATGCTGTGGAGGTTGGATTGGCGGCAGAACACTTTGGGAGGGGATGGTAGTATCTTGGCTAGGATATATCTCATTTCGTGGCACGAGGAGACCTAATTCACAGACATACCGCCCGTGTCATATGCCCATACATACCTGATCCTTACATCCACTGCTAGAACCAACCACAAAAACATGACCTCCTTGTCACCCAACACCATTCAGGACTGGAATAATTGCACCACATCCTTTGTCAGGGTCTGATCATTTATCATCTCTGAAATGAGGGACATCCCATCCGAGATACTTCCTTTCCCTCCCAAAGTGGTGTTCCGCTGCCCACCCACTCATCCTCCACAATATCCTAGTCCATCTCTATGCCACTCCCACACCCAGTCCCCTGTGACAGTGATCGTAACCCCTGGGAAGACCCAGATGCAAGACCCGCCCAATACATCCACCCAGTGCCACCTTCTTCAGTCCTGTCACAGGCTTATCCTACCCCATCAGAAGCCAGGTGACCTGTGAAACAGCCATGTTGTATACCAGCTCTCTTGCAACCATTACACTGCATTTTAGATTAGTATGACAACCAACCAACAGCTAGAATGAATGGTCACCACCAAATTGTTGCCAAAAACAAGGATCCTCCCCACCAACACCAGCTACTCTCAACTGTGCAACTGTGCAACTGGGAGCTATCCTTTACATCACATCCTTCCTGGCTAAACCGAAGGTAACTTGCTTTTCCCCCACCCCCACACTCAATTGTGTGTGTGTGTGTGTGTGTGTGTGTGTGTGTGTGTGTGTGTGTGTGTGTGTGTGGGCGTGCACATGCATGCATCTGTGTTTTGCCTACAAGTTTGAAAAAGGAAGCTAATTCTGAAAGCTAGCAAAGCTCTGTATCTTCATTTGTGTACCCATCGACTATGCAGCACTTCTGCCTCTCGGTGAATTTCATAAATGTGTAACTCGACAGACTTCATATGTTATAACAAACAATGTTCTATGTCTTGTTCCTAATGCCATTGAGTGGCACACTGTCATAGATTAGATTAGTACTTGTTCCATAGACCATGAATACAACACTTCATAATGATGTGGAATGTGTCAGGTTAATAAAAGGTGTCTACACAAGATATTACATTACACAAAATATTACATGACATATATGGGGGGCAGGAGGGGGGGGGGGGGGAGCAATTGGGGAAATTACCCATTTACTATGTCCAAAAATTCATCTAATGAGTAGAAGGAGTTGCCATTAAGAAATTCTTTTAATTTCCTTTTAAATGCTATAT
The DNA here is from genome assembly GCF_023864345.2 of Schistocerca serialis cubense. Taxonomy (NCBI): domain Eukaryota; kingdom Metazoa; phylum Arthropoda; class Insecta; order Orthoptera; family Acrididae; genus Schistocerca; species Schistocerca serialis. The sequence goes on from NC_064638.1 coordinate 35,053,056, forward strand.
GGCTACCTGTCAGACTTTTCATGCTACTAGTTATGTGACCAAAGACTTTTGTGGTTGCATAATTTACCCCCTTCTGAGCCAAAGTTAGATTTAACCTTGAGTAGTGAAGATCATCCTTTCTCCTAGTGTTGTAGCCATGTACACTGCTATTACTTTTGAATTCATTCGGATTGTTAATAACAAATTTCATAAGAAAATACATATATTGTGAGGTTACAGTGAAGATCTCTAGCTCTTTAAATAAGTGTCTGCAGGATGATCTTGGATGAGCTCCAGCAATTATTCTGATTACACACTTTTGAGCAATGAACACTCTTTTACTCAATGATGAGTTACTCCAGAATATGATACCATACGAAAGCAGAGAATGAAAATAGGCATGGTAAGCTAATTTACTGAGATGTATACCACCAAAATTTGCAGTGACCCTAATAGCATAAGTAGCTGAACTCAAACATTTCAGCAGATCTTCAGTGTGTTTTTTTTCAGTTCAACCCTTCATCAATGGACACACCTAGAAATTTTGAATATTCTACCTTAGCTACCGATTTCTGATCGAAGTCTATATTTATTAATGGCGTCATTCCATTTACTGTGTGGAACTGTATGTACTGTGTTTTGTCAAAGTTTAATGAGAGCCCATTTGCAGAGAACCACTTAATGATTTTCTGAAAAGCATCGTCTACAATTTCACCAGTTAATTCTTGTCTGTTGGGTGTGATAGCTATACTTGTATCATCAGCAAAAAGTACCAGCTTTGCATCTTCTTGAATACAGAATGGCAAGTCATTAATATATATTAAGAACAGCAGAGGACCCAAGACTGAACCTTGTGGCATCCCATTCTTGATTGTACCCCAGTACGAGAAATCACCAGTTTTTTGCATATTATGTGAACTGCTTATTTCAACTTTCTGCACTATTCCAGTTAGGTATGATTTAAACCATTTGAGACTGTCCCATTCATACCACAGTACATGAGCTTATCTAGAAGTATTCCATGATTTACACAATAAAAAGCCTTTGAGAGATCACAAAAAATCCCAACGGGTGACTTCTGGTTACTCAGAGCATTTAATATTTCATTAGTGAAAGTATATATAGCATTTTCCGTTGAGAAACCTTTCTGGAAACCAAACTGACATTTTGTTAAAACTTTATTTTTACAAAGGTGTGTAGCTACTCTACAATACATTAATTTTTCAAGAATTTTGGGTAAGGCAGTCAGAAGAGAGATTGGGCAGTAGTTGTTGACATCAGACGTATCCCCCTTTTTATGCCATGGTTTAACAATGGCATACTTCAGTCTATCTGGGAAAATACCCTGCTTCAGAGAGCTATTACATATGTGGCTAAGAATCCCACTTATGTCTTGGGAACAAGCTTTTATTATCCTGCTGAAAATGGCAATTCCATGTGAGCTTTTATTCTTGAGAGAGTTTATTATCTTCCTAATTTCAGAAGGAGAGGTGGGTGGAATTTCAGTTGTATCAAATGGTGTGGGTAAGGCCTCTTCCATTTACTGCTTGCTTCTTCTAATGAACATTTAGGTCCTATTTTCTCTACATCATTTAAAAAATGATTATTCAAAATGTTTTCGACTTCCGGCTTGTTGTTTGTCAAGTTTCCATTTGCTTTGATGGTAATGCCATCATCCTCTAATCTTGGTTGCCCTGTCTCCCATGTAATAATATTCCAAATTGTTTCGATTTTGTTATCAGAGGTATTAATCTCAGACATGATGCACATGCTTCTGGTCTTTTTAATAACCTTTCTCAATGTAGCACAGTAGTTTTTATAATATTTAGCTGTTTCTGGGTCATTACTCTTTCTTGTTGTTAGATACAGTTCCCTTTTGTGGTTACAAGATATTTTTATTCCTTTAGTAAGCCAAGGTTATTTGCATGGTTTCTTATAATTAGATTTAACTACTTTCTTGGGGAAACAGTTTTCAAATTCTCTTACAAGTGTATCATGAAATAAGTTATATTTTAAAGTAGCATCAATTTCCTTGTACTCCTCATCCCAGTCTAACTGCTGAAGGTTTTCTCTGAAATTTCTAATTGTTGAGTCATTAATTGAATGCACAACTTTGGAGGATAGTTTTGAATTACTGAATGGAGCTATGTCATGTACTGTAACTAGCTGAGCACCATGATCAGAAAGGCCATTCTCAACAGGACAATAATTTATGTTTTTAAACTTATCTTGGTCTATAAAAGTGTTATCTATCAATGTGCCACTGTCCTTTACTACCCGAGTAGGAAAATTAATGACAGATGTCAAATTGAAAGAACCAAGCAAGACTTCCAGGTCATTCTTCCTACTACACTCTTTCAGTGAATCAACACTGACGTCCCCACAAATAATAATCTGCTTTCCCCTATCTGACAGATAGCACAACAAGACATCCAAGTTTTCCAGGAATAAATGAAAGTTTCCTGAAGGGGACCTATATACTGTTACAATTATAAAAGGGTCCTAGTTTAAGTTGACAGGCACATGCTTCTCTATGTTGCTCTAGACAAAACTTTTTTGTATCTAAGCTTTTTACACAGTGATGACTTTTGACGTATATGGCAACTCCTCCTCTCACCTTATTCTCTCTACTCATATGTGCAGCTAATTTATAACTACTGATATTAACCTTCTCCATATTAGACACAATGTGATGCTCAGACAGGCATAGTATATCTATAACATTTTCAGATTCAATGTCATCTAAACAAACCAGGAGCTCATCTACTTTATTCTTCAATCCCAGAATATTTTGGTGAAAAATGTTAACATTATTTTTTACTTCACTTTTGTGTGAATCTACTTTTTTCTTCAATCCACCAATATTTTGATTAAATATGGTAAAATTATTATTTACTTTCCTATTGTGAGAATCTTGTGGGTTTTGGACCTCTTTAACACCTGCTTGCCTGAACTTCTCATTGGACACTGATTTTAGTCTAAAAAAGAGGTACGTCCATGAGTACTAGTGTCTCCTATTAGGGATTTCGCCAACAACCCTGCCAGTTTACCCTTCCATTTCCTATTGAAGTGTAGGCTATGCCTTGTGAAATCCCCCCTATCAACAGCCTCGACAGGAACCATTCCAATGTCTGACAGAGTGGCCAGCCTACGCAACTGATCCAACTCCATATTTACTTTCCTGACAGAGTGGTTCAACTGGGGCTGCTCATGCCGCACGAAAGCAGGCACCAGCCCAACATTGGTATGGGTCATTGCAGGGGCTATTTTCACCAGGTCACACTCAATACTGTAGCCCTGATCCCTATCAATACTGTTTCACACTCCACCCACTATCATCACACATATCCTGAAGAATGCTTTTAGCTGTTAAACAATAGTAATATTAGGAATACACTATTTTTATCACAAAAAGAGGATTTACATAGACAAAAAAGTTGTTGTACTGTGTGCTTATTCACATGTGATGAAAAAGATCAAATTTTATTTGTCCTATTTTTTAAATTTAATGTAATGAAAAAAAATCACTTGGTCATTTATAAACTTATTGATGTGCTAAACCAATGTAATTGTCCTCCTTCTCATTATGTTTACTTATGTTTTATTTTGATTAACTAATTTTCTTGTATTATGGATTTTAAAAAAGCATTATAATACAGGATACTTAAATCTAATTATATTTATGGGTATGGTTATATTTCCACAAACTGCTTGAGTGGAACCCATAAAAACAAATCTTAATAGTTTTGATTACTTTTTCTATTTTTTAAACATCTCTGGTCTTATATGAATACCTTGGTTTCATGACTTTGAGTCCTAGTTCTGCTAATCTGTAATGCACTGATGTGAATAGGCTTGTTGCTTTTTTAGTACCATAATATCCCTGGAGGTGTTTGGAGTACCAGTGTGCCTGCAATCGGTGTGGTGTTGTCAGTTTGTCCTGGTGTCTGACCTTACAGACTGTCAACAGAGAAAATTGTTGCTTTTGCTCTGCTGGTGTACTCATGACTTTGGTTGGAAATCCACTAGGCATTTCTAGAGCTGATGTATCTAGTGCTGCCATGATACTACTAATGGGAAAACTTTTCTAGACTTCCTCAGAGAGACAGGAGAGTATTAAGGAAAATTGTTACATCCAATAGGAAGACCATTACCACTAAATGAACTACTGATCTTAATATGTGTCTAGAGAATGAAAAGTCAATAAAAATAGTGTGACAGTAACTTCACAAAAAATACTTTCATGGAAGACCTGCTGCTGCCGAACCCCCAATCTTTTCAAGGGCAAGTTGAAAAATTTGTTAATAGAAAGATGTTTATACTCATTAAAAGAATTCTGAGCTGCAGTACTGTTAGTTTATTCTTTTACATACTGCAGTACATTAGTGGTGATATTGATATAATTGGCTAATTGATGTATATAATCATTATATGTATGGAGTGATATATAATGTGCTACTTGATGTATATATCCATTCTTGGAATGACATGATATTGAAATAATTGTACAAAAAACGACGATGTCCAAGACTGCAAAGTTAACATGGACAAATAAACATTATTATTATTATTATTATTATTATAAATCTGGTGAATGCAATGAAGAGATTTTAGTAGTTCAAGGAACATGACAATTCTGTGACTAGCAATCTGTACGGCACTATAACATTGTCCAGTGAGTGTGCTTTTGTATTAGTAGGGCTTGTTTATGTATAATGAACACACAGAGCTCCATACAATCCAGATAGTATTTTTCAAACTGTGAAGCATGGTGGAGGTTCTCTATGATTGTTTGAACTGTCAAATAGTTATTTTTAATGGACCCTAAGTTCACACAGAAAGAAAATCTAAATTTATGAAACATTAAATGTGACCATAGTAATTCAGTGATGAATTAGGAGATTACATATTTAAAAATGTTCCCACTCACAACTGAAAATACCCCATGCTGTGATGATAAATATGGTCATAGAACATTAGTAGGCCTCTGAAATCACTAAATGTGATACTAATGAAGCCATTGTAGTCACAATTAGAAGAGGGGTAAATGTAATGGTATAAAAGCTCATTAATCACAGTTAAAGACTTAACTGTGGTTGCATTGAAGAGGACTCGAGATGTTTTGGATCCCGGAGGTGGCCCAGAGCATCAGTTATATGAGGCATGTAGTCATATTACTGAAAATTCATTCTATTGTTTGTGTTCCACTCAAGATTTTCCATTATTATGTTCAATGTTGTTTCGGAAAAGTTTACTAATGTACAACAAATGTCTGTCAGCTTCAAACAAATCTGAGGCAGTACTCCAGGACACAAAATGATACATTACCTTCATAGTTGATCCTGCCATCTCGATCTACATCAGCCATAGCCAACATTTCATTCAGGTCTCCTTCTGTTACTGTCTCTCCTATCATATCCATGGCTGACTTGAGCTCATCCTGGAAGAGATAAGGGGTATAGTTAATTCACAGATTCACATCTGTTAGTTACTGAGTACTTAGTTTATGCTTATATAACTATGAAAATAATCAATTTCTGACAATATCTACTATCAAAGTGGTGGCAGGAGAACATGCATATAAAAAAAGATTTTAATTATGCAAGCTTTTGGTGACAGTGGCTTCTTCTTCCATCAGAATGGTTGAAGGGGATGGAAGAGGGGTGAAGGGAAAGGGAGAGGCAGTTTTTGGAAAAGTCACCCAGAACTTCACATCAGGGGAGACTTATGAGACAGGATGAGAAGGAAACAGTGATTGTTGGGGACTGCACTGGATGAGATTTGAAAATCTTCCACCTTCAAGCTCTCAGGTTTATGCTTAATTTAATATGGTACTGGAAAGTCCTTCGTGGAATATAAATAATGGAAAAGTAGATGAAACAATACAGTATCGTTAAGTTCATGACAGGTCCAGAAACTAAACTGGAAGAGTTAAACTGTAATTTTGGCACAATGTAGCCATGGAGGGTGCTATGGCTGAGTGGTTGCCTTTCCCTTGTTTTATGTACCACCCAGAAATTTGCTTTACCACAAAAAGATAACACACGCGCACAATTTCCTTTACTCCTTCTGTTATTTATACTTAATTTAATTTAGTAATGAATGTAAAGTTCTAGATCTAGAATGAAGGAACTTTGTTATCCTGGACTGTTTGAGTATCAGCAAACTTTAATGGGTCTAGAACATAAAATAATGAAACATCCAAACAAGTCAGCCTCTCTGTACCCTTACCTTAGTGATGTAGCCATTGCAGTCTCTATCAAAGACCCTGAAGGCAGCAATCAGGTCCTTGGTGACATCGTCATCCCCCTCAGTGTCCTGTGTCAAGGCCTGGATGCGTGCCACCCACTGGAGGAACTCAGCCTCGTTGATGAGCCCATTTTCTGAAACCACAGAGAATATATTCTGAATGAGACTGATAAGTACTGTGTATTGGACATACTGTAATGATAGATTGGCCAAGGATTATGAGATGCAGGAAATGAAAGTAATAAACAAAGGAAAATCCAGGATGGAATAACAACAACATTATGAAAGGAATTAATTGCTCCTCTCCATACAGACATAGGTGCTTGTGTGAATGTGTGTGTATTTTCTATTATAGAAAATGTCTTTTGGCATAAAGCTTATCTGGATAGCAGTCTTTTTGTTGTGCCTGTCTGCAACTCAACCTCTTCTCAATATGGTTAGTAGCAATCAATCCTTTTTATAATAAAGTAAAAATAAAGGCACGTAACACTAAAATGTTAATGGCACACAGCAAAAATAAAACTGATTTTTTTTCTCTTCTTCCTCTGTCTAGAAGAAGAAGCAATATCAGATACGTTCATTGAAGCAAATGAAATCTTTATTGCATGGAACCTCTTCTATGCAGGCAGCATCAACTATCAGGAATTATTTGTGATTTTGGCCATTCTGTAGTGTGTTGATACAATATCATAAATAAATAAATTATTTATTGTTACTATTTTATCTACTCAACATATAGAAATACAATGATGGTAATGAAGTGAGGATATCTATAGGAACAGCTCATCAGAATAATCAGAGATACTTCCAAGAGCAGCCATATTGAGTCATGTACTGTAGTAACGAAAAATGCACCCTGCCTTTATTAATTTTATCTTTTGACAATCTTTGTTCTAGAGAGTTAAAGTATGTTGTAATTTACTTGAGATATGAAAACTGCTCAACTAAAAATATTAATACTATTGAATGTCCAGAATTTTGTGTGTTTGATTTATGCATAGTTTATGAGACATTTGTAGTTTCTTCTAAAGAAAATGATACAGAAGGGGAGCAATAGCACATTTATTGACAAATTTATGAAATAATTCTTGGCAGGCTCTTGACAATTGACCAGAGATGGTGTCACAATTACACAATCTTATTTTTATAACAAAAGTGTCTACCAAAGCCATTGTCATTGCCTGAATATTAATTCACAATGTAAAATCTAGACATTTCTGTGAGGCACATTTTAAATGATTTTTCTGGCCACAAGGACAGTTGCTGATACCAAAGTCAAACAGTGTCTCTCAAAATGCCGGGGCAAACCACATTAATAAATGATGAAACTCTTGAAATGTGACTAGAATGGAAAGAAACCATAATATGTGATACAGTGACAACTACTCTGTGCCATACTTCATTGTGGTTTGCAGAATCTGTACATAGATGTAGCATACCTTTTTTTATTCATAATGTATCTGTGCCATGCACTTCATTGTGGTTTGCAGAGTCTGTACATAGATGTAGCATAGCTTTTTTTTATTCATAATGTGACAATAGTGATAATAGTGATCCACATTACCAAATTAAGTTTTTTTCTGCACTATACATGAAGTGTCCAAATATTTCTGCAGAAAATATTAAGGTATCTTTTCCAGTTCTGTTGGGTCAAAAGCTGGTGTGTAAACAGTAAATTTTCCAATAGAAATAAATCACTAGTAAGATAATAATATTTCAACATATCTTTCCTCACTTTATGGGATTAAACACGAAGAGGAGGAAGGTGACTAGGAGACAATCTTTCAAGGTCACAGCTGCATAACAGTGTGTCCAATAAGGCTGCAGATCCTTGGTATGTACAGGGTGATTATAATTAAAGTTAAACTTTCAAAACACTGTAGAAATAACACCACTGGTCAGAATGATGTCAAATTGCAATGGAATATTATCGGAGAAGGGGGAAAACATACGGCAGAAGAAAAAAAATAGTGTGAAAATTGGTCAATAGATGGCACTGTATGTGTCAGAATAAGTAAATGGAAACACCTGTCATATGCACGACCCATTAAAGTTGGTATCAACACACCGGGTACATGGCATATCCTCCTTTCGCATTTGCAGCATTTGCAACTGTCTCAATGCAGTATCATGCCATGATGATGACTGTGCATGTGTCGCTCTGCAGAAGTTCCAGACATTGAAGGCATTGGTCCAATGACTGCTGTGGATCTGGAAAAAATGATTTGGAAATTCGAAAAGACGGGTTCTTTTGCCGTGCAACCTGGTAGAGGGAGGAAACAAATTGATTCGACATCAGGGGAAGCAGTGGCTACAGCAATGTGTGAGGAGGTGAGTGGTGGTGTGAAAACTTGTAGCGCATGGAGACTTGCCTGAACACTGGACATATCTGTGAGCATGGTCCATAAAATCCTACAAAACATCCTTCTTTGCTATCCATTCAAAATTACCCATGTGCACGATTTGCTTCCTGTTGACCTGGCAGCAAGACAGAACTTTGCTTTAGAATTTCTTGCGTGCATGGAAGTGGACTATGATTGGTCGTGGAAGATTTTGTGGACAGATGAAGCTCACTTCCATCTGACAGGATATGTCAGTACACAGAATTGTCAAACATGGGCAATGGAAAATCCACATTCAAATCAACCAGTACCACTTCATCCTGAAAAAGTCACTGTGTGGCACAGGTATACAGCATTATTTATCATAGGGCCGTATTTTTTAAAAGAGACAGGTGCTTCTGGCTGTTACCTGTACCATCACTGGTAAACACTATGAATGTCTTTTGTGCAACCACGCCTTCCAGCTCTCCAACAGTGTGGATGTGTGGATGGGATCATTTTTATGCAAGATGGCACACCTCCGCACATTGTAAATCCAGTTAAGCAGCTGCTGAAGTGTCATTTCGGAAATACTAGAATTATCAGCTGCCATTTCCATACAGCCTGGCTATCCTAGTCACCTGATCTTAATCCGTGTGACTTCTGGCTGTGGGCTACATGAAAGATGTTGTGTTCAGTGTTCCAATTCCAAACTTAGCTGCTTTGAAGGCATGCATTGCGCAACACATTCTGGATGTCATCCCGGTAACACTTCGATCAGTTGTGGAACATGCAGTTCCTCAATTTCAACTTGCAGAAAACAGTGGACAGCCTATTGAACATGTTTTGCGACAGTCACATGGAGATTAATAATCTGATTTGATTTTGATTGATGCATTTTATGTGATTTTTTGCCTCAGGGCAATTAAAAACCAATGTGATCAATGCTTTTTATGTGGTTTTTTGCCTCAGGACAGTTAAAAACCAATGAGATTGATGTTTTTTATGCGGTTTTTGGCCCCAGGACAATTAAAAACCGATTTTTCCCATCTGATGTGCTATGACCTTGCCGCGGTGGATGGGCTTACATAACAGTATCTCACCTATACAGCACACTGAGTAGTAAAGCTTGTTTAATGTCAAACATACACCTTATGCATTGTTGCATGATTCATTTGTCGTTTGTAGTCAACCACTATTAAATTATGATGCTTACAGCGCTATCTATTGCTACATTTTATAACTAGTTTTTTTTCTTCTGCCATACATTTTCCCCCTTCTCCGATAATATTCCATTGCAATTTGATGTCATTCTGACCAGTGGTGTTCTTTCTACAGTGGTTTGAAAGTTTAACTTTAATTATAATCACCTTGTATGTATTATCATTTCAGACAGAAGAAACTAAAAATCAGTTCTAATGTCAATGGCATAAGAAGTAGGCTATTCAAAGTGCCTGGAGACATGGTATCCATTACTTTTAACGATGTAATCAAGAATAAAGGTACTCAACTGGAAAGCATCTTGAAAGCTAAGTTGGTGCTTTACAATGCTGTACTAAGAAAAGCGTAAATGAAGCATGAAAATCTGTCAATGAAATATCACTGATATTTGCAGTTCATTACCAATGATTAGCCTTCTGTCAGGTGTGGTGTTCTCCACAAAAACTTAGGGCTTGGTGTACCAAATTGATCAAATTGCTTATTCTTAAGTATCTTTACGGAAAGACAAAAGAGTACAACGATGACATTAATCATTCAATTGTTTCTCATCACTGTTGTTCAACGGTAACAAACTACAAATTTTATCACAATCAGGGCAAAAAGTATCAATGTTCCTCAAACAGCTTGGCTTTTGATTCATTTTGCAACAATATTTTGTCAATCTTTACCATGTTGATATTACACATTTTTCTTTTGTCCCCAGTTTTGTCTCCTTTATTTCTGCTTTTGCCTTCTGCTTCTTCTTCACACAGTGTCCTATAACACTTTTAGACTCTACTGAAAATCTATTTGAATGCCTGAGGTGTCCAAACATGTTTGAACCAAATGAGGCAAAAGTAACGCATGAGATGGATGTTTCAGGAACCCTTTTCTTCTTATACAGTTTTCATTGTTGCTAATATAAATTACTTGTGCATTGATTTCACTCATATTGATCACTGAAAAAATGTAACCATGGGCCAATGGCACAAATTTCTTGCATCATTGTATGAAGTGGTCAACATATCCATAACGACAGCTCCACAGTTGGTGCCATTATAATATGTTACAATGTGTGTCCTGTATCAGAGTCTATTGAATTATTCTTATGCAAGCTTGATGCCAGGGTCACTCACTTCACTTTTTTGAGAACATAAGAAACTAGAATACAGGTTTTCTCCAAAAAGCGAACTGTGGACAGCTCTTCCATACTGGCATATAACTCTCAAGCATTTCTTTGTTCTTCATCGTCCCAACAAAAGATAAGAGTTTTTCTTCTTGATTCTTCTATCAAGTAGCTGGTAGATCAGTTGCCTGCATTTCTGACAATTGAATCACTGTTACCTTGTCACATCTGAGGTGCCGCATGATGAATCTGAAATATTTTATCATCATTATGAGGTAAAATTTTTCAGTGCTATTCCTGTCAGGTCCTGACAAACCCTCTAAGTTTTACGTGTTACTTCTGTTAACATCAGCAGAACACAAGAGACCAATGAAAGCTTTCAGTCCCATAACATCTGTTGGCTTTATGTCTTTCTCATGATGAAATGAAGCTATTGACATTCTCAAATATTGATTTGTATGCAGAGCTGTGTGAATGATATGATGTCATCTCTGACGAAATTCCAGCATTCCAAAAGCGTTCTCATGGTTCTCACTGGACCTGAAGGTCTAGGTAACTTTCAAATAATATTGTGGCCCTGATCTGTCCTCTCTATGATGGTGTAACTTTATTCTATTTTGTCTCCTTGTGCCTTCCAAAAAATATGGTAATGGTTGTCAATGTCAAGTACTTCCTCGTTATCTTCACTGTCATCTTCCTCCTTCTGAATCTTCCTGCTGAACTTTATCGTCACAGCCTGTTTCCACTATATCTTCAAAATCCATTTGAATTTCACTATTATCCTCTACAAACTACAATATTTGGATTTTTTCAATATGTTTTGGGTTGAGGAGATTACATTGTCTGATCAAAAGTATCTGGACATGATGTAATGTGCAATTGGCCACAAGATATTGTGAGAGACAGACCTGCCAGTATAAAGGGAGGCAGGGAGTTTTGAGTTCCCCCACAATACCCTCCAAATAAATTCCCAGTAGGGAGACATAAAAACTCAACACCACAAAAATACTAATAAAGATGTAAATAGCATAACACAACCCAAATTCCTGAAAAGAGCAACAAGATGCTTTCATGGAGCCTAACCCCTCCACACAAGGGAAAGGGAATGAAACATTTAAAAAATAATTAAAAAAATGTGTTGGCAGTAGAAAGGCAGCAGCAGCAGGAGGGGTTGGTTGAGAGATCTCAGTGACTTTGTAATTGTGCTGCTTTGCTGGAAGTCATCTGAGCAACACATCCATCAGACACATTTCAACCCTTCCGAAGCCACCCAGGTTGACTCCTGGCGATGTGATTATGAAGTGTAAAAATGCACGAATAATCACAGCTAAACTAAGACCAAGCAGACCTCATATAGTGACAGGCAGGAACTGTCAAGCATTGCAGAGGGTGGTTATAAAAAATCACATGAGATCAGCAGGCAGAATCACTAGTCAGTTCTAAAGTGCTCCAGCAGTCCATACCTGATCCCAATGGAACATCTTTTGGCTCTTGAGGAAGAATTGGGTGTCATTCCTCCACAGACATTCAGACGCCTGAACAAAAATCTCCCCAACAGAGTTCAAGCCATCATACAGGAAGTAAAGGGCAGACACACGACATAATAACACCCACCAACAGGAGTCTAGATACTTTTGATCAGTTAGTGTTACCGAAGCCAGCCACAGTCAAATACATCCTACCTAAATTAATAAAATAAGTCAATTGTGCAAAGCACATCAATTTGATGTTTGATATTCAGACACCCGTCACAAGTGATTAAACATTCCAGAAAAAAAATGTGTTTTACAAAATGTGATTAGAAAGTCTTAAGAATGGATCCGCAACTGCTTACTGGTTTGGAGGGCAGGTACATGGAGGGTGGGGAGTGAGTCATTGCCTTGTCCTTGAGTGCCCTCTGACAGGAAACTACATTTCCTTTATTCAGTTCATCATGGCAGCTGGTTGCGCGCAGGTCTGTTAGGGCTTGTTGCCGGATTCTGTCTGCATGAAAATGGACATAAAAATGGAGCAATGAGTTTGTTTGAATTTTTGTTTTAAAACCAGGAAATCAGCTTCTGAGACTATTAACAACAGCTTTTCGAGATAATTGTATGAGCCAATCAAATGTTTTTGTCTGGTTCAACAGATTTAAAAATGGCCGTGAATCATTTGAAGATGAACCACAGTCCGGCTGTCGTTCCACCTCAGAAACGAGTGAAAATGTTATGAAAGTTCATGATTTAGTGTTCTCTGATCATGGACTTACAATTAGGGAGATGTCTGATGAACTTAATTTAAGTTTCTATGCAGTTCAGTCAATTTTAACTGAAGATCTGAACATGTGTCGTGCATCCGTGAAATTCATTCCAAAAGTGTTGTCAAGTGACCAGAACAATACTGACTTGAAGTGTGCCAAGGACTGATTAATCGGACTAAAGATGACCCATATTTGTGAAATAGGGTAATTACAGGTGACAAATTGTGGGTATATGGATATGATCCTAAAACCAAAATGCTGTCTTCGCAGTGGAAGACTCCAGGTTCACCATGACTGAAAACAGCACCTCAAAGTTGGTCGTAGGTGAAGACAATGTTGGTGACTTTTTTCGATTCTACCAGTATTGTGTATCATGAATTTATAGGAATACTAAAAATGTGTCCTCGAGCGTTTGTGCGAAAAGGTGTGGAAGAAAAGGCCTGCATTGTGGAAAGACAGGAGTGGGTGCTACACCATGACAATGCTCCAGCACATCGTGCCTTCTCCATCATTGAATTTTTGATGAAATTCAACATTCCTGTGCTTCCACAACCACCATATTCCACTGATTTTGCCCCTGCTGACTCCTACATGTTACCTAAACTGAAATTTTCACTGAAAGGGAAGCGATTTGACTTGATTGAAGGCATCCAGGCAAATATGGAGAACATCCTTAACACATTTCAGGAAAAAAATTTCCAGGAGTGTTTCCAAAAGTGGAAACACAGTTGGAGTCAATGTGTTCAGTCAGAAGGGGACTATTTTGAAGGAGATGCATCACAGTAGCATGTAAGTACCACCATTGTACAATTACAAGCCTACTCTTAAACCTTTTCAATCACACCTTGTACATTCTAAAGTACCTTTGTACTGTTTATAACATTATGGTGATAACCAAATAAATGTATTGTTCAGAGGAATTGGGAATGGGAGCAGTATAACAAACTGATAGGGGGAAAGTGAAGTTACTGGTGGGAAGGTATCATTGCTGTCAATGATTGACAAATAAATGACAGACAATTTCAAATATATCAGATTGATCAGCCCAAAGGAAAGTTAAAATAACACAACATTTCATAATAGCTCTTCAACATAACAACCTACCTGATATTCAAAGATGTCTCTACCTCAACTGTTTTTCAAAAACAAACTTTTTGCCAGCAGTTTGCTCATTTAGGCCAAAACTATAGCATTCACCAGTAGTGTAAAAATAGTTTAAATAAAATCTGTCATGAAAGGATCAAAGATGTGGAAGAAGAAAAAAGTTCTTCAAAACATGCTAACTATGAAAAAAGGTGCAACAAAATCATAGTTATGGGTGTTTATTTCTCTTTTTCTCTGTATGATAACTGGCTTATAACCGTTAAAAAACACATAAAAATGTAAGATGAAGCGTCTAAAAAATTGACATGCTCATATTAATCAAAGGCAGATCCTTCACCACAATAAATGCATCACAGATTATAGCTAAATAGCTCTGCAATTGGTTCACAGCTTACACTTATGTCTGGGTCAAATACAATCTCATTCTCACATTATGCAACATGAAAGAAATAAAAATGGCCCCCTGGTGCCAGCAAGAGACAGTCAATGGTTATACGGCTATACTCTAAATGAAGCAATGCACATAAAATTTCTTAGAGTCATTGTGTATAAAAAGTTAAAATGGAGTCAGTTTATGGATAAGTTGATCTCTCATTTTGCTTAGCTCAAGAACATAGTGCTACATTACATTGCATATCTTCACTCCTTGTTGTCTTGTGAGGAATGTAGTTAAATTAAAGAAAACATTCATTTAGAAGAAGTAAGCTACCCAGACATCTTGCAGATGATTCTTGACAGATCCTGGGAACCTTAAACTCACATTTCAATAGTTTCATTCCTTAATAGCAGTTGTTGCTAATACAGGAACTCTCTTTCATTAGGCAGGTGATTTACATAAACATAATACAAGACAGAGAAATAATTCCTATGTACACCATATTTCCTTTTCTAGGGTTCAACGTAGAATTATTATATTAATTCAAGAAAACCTGTAAATTTACAATGTACCATATTAATCACTCTTTCTACAAATTGCCTAAGTTTGGGGGTAAAGGATCCTGTTTGGTGCATGAAAATACCAATTTGTATGAAAAGTAGATCTCTGTTAGATGCTCAACTTGGAATAGAAAACAAACAACAACTTTTTAATAAAAGAGAAGAAGAAGCAGATCTTCTTGATTTTAATTACTTTTTCTTAATAAAATGGAAACCTATGTACAAAGAAACCAACAGCTTCCCTTATAATTTTACCATATTAAATTTAGCCTCAGTAAACCCAAATAATTCACAGCAATTTACCAATAGTTAGTCGTAAATGTTATAATAGGTGCTTTTCTTTGTTTAACTTGATTTACTCCACATCCATGAAGCTTCTCCTTCATGATGGTAAGTAAGGTAAGTTAGTTATGGATATACACTGCCTGACAAAACACTGAAGCATCTACAAGAGTAGGGATAAAAAAATGAAATTTCATGAGTTTAAAGAGTTATGTGATCTTATTTCAATGATTTCAAAATCAAGTCAAATTTACAAATAACTTGACAGTATAAGCCTATTTATCAGTATGATATTACACCTCCTCTGGTCTGGATCCATGCACTCATTCAGTTGGCAAGGGTGTCATAAAGCCAATGTACCATTGCCTGAGGCAAGCTGGCCCACAGCTGTTGTAGCTAGTCTCAGATATCCTTGAAACTGGCCCTGGGAAGGGGTTGATATCCTACCTGGTCCCTCACATTTATTGGGGACAGATCTGGGGATCTTGCTGGCCATGAAGCTACCTCAACATCACACAGGCAGTCTATATAGACACGTGTCATCCATATACTATCAGCTGTGACCTGAAGTCATATACAATGGTTCCCCACAGCAAGACGTGAAGAATAACACCACAGAGCATCGACAAAACATTGGAAGGAAGAGACCTCTCCCCAGGTTGCCACCATACTGACAATAGTTATCCAGGATAGAACACAACTACATTTTATCAGTGAACATAACGCAATTCCATTCATCAGCAGTACATGCCTTAGTGGTCATGGCACCTCTTCAAACACAGGAGTTTGTGCTGTGGTATTAGGGGCATCCTATGCGTGGGACGGTACTTTCCTAGTCCAGCTGGAATGGTCTTTCTGTACTGAACCACAAACACTGATGTCAGTGTTGCAACAAGGTGGCGTTTGCATACTCTCCCATTGCAAAGTGGCTCCGAGCACGAGTGGACTGTGTCACAGCCGCTCACCATTCTACGTATACTGTGGTGCTCGTGGTGCTGAGGCCCTAGAGTGTGGCTCATTGGGCATGCTTCATCGGGTCTGCTGGGCCACTATCAGCCTCTCATGGAAACTCGCAATTGGATTGATATGACACTGGTGGGTTGGTATCAATACATGATACCACATGTTAACTTGGCAATAGCAGGTAGGCCTTCATACAACACTGCTGATGCTGAGATTGACAATTCCACTGTCATAAGGTAAACATATGTTATAGAACTGAGTCAACAGGTACATAAATAAGAGCTTGTTCATTGTTGATGCATGCTTGCGCGTACACACACACACACACACACACACACACACACACACACACACACACACACACACACACACACACACACACACGGTTACCTTGTCCCAGCCAGCCCCACTACTGTCTTGACACTTTTTCCAGAGAAGTGTTACTGATGGAAGAAGGATACCGATGAGACTAGATACTTTGAGTCAAAAGCCGATCATTCATCTTCTGAGGCCAGGCTAGCTGTAACCTGAAAGCTGTGAATGTTTAAACAATTTTGAGGGTACGTCGGAACTCTAGGACGCAAGTCGTGGGCATTATTGGTTTCTGATGCCGTAATTTAGTGATGTGTAGTGATGCAACAAACTTACTCTTTCAGTACAGAAAGCATACAAGGTTTTGCAGGTGCGTTCCCATGTGTGGATGTTGAATTCTGATCGGTTTCACTGGTTCTTTGTGTGCGATTTTTGCGACTTTGTGAGCGAGCACATAAATTGAAGTGATTGGCCTTACATAAGACGATGTCGCCATTAGCTAGCTGGATCAGGGAAGTGATGGACATGACAAGGATCAATTAATCTGCATTCTGTTTGCGGAAATTTGAAGTGCTTTCGTTTCTATGTGTCATTCGAATCATGTAGTTGTGAACTACTACCCTGTTTTATCTCCATGAAGATTTATCCAGAAATTACAAGTGTGGTCCCACCGCCAGACACGAGACTTGCTAGGTGGTAGCCTTTAAATCGGCCGCGGTCCGTTAGTATACGTGGAACCCGCGTGTCGCCACTATCAGTGATTGCAGACCGAGCGCCGCCACACGGCAGGTCTAGTCTAGAGAGACTCCCTAGCACTCGCCCCAGTTGTACAGCCGACGTTGCTAGCGATGGTTCACTGTCTACATACGCTCTCATTTGCAGAGACGACAGTTTAGCGTAGCCTTCAGCTACGTCATTTGCTACGTCCTAGCAAGGCGCCATATTCAGTTACTATTCTGAACAGATAATGTTGTGAATCATGTACCGTCAAGAGCGACGTTCACCATTAATGGATTAAAGTTAAGTATTTCTTTCTGGATTCTAATTCCTTGTCATGTTCCAGACCTCACGTCAGTATAGTTCTTCCCTCTCACGCCAGCCTGCGAGAGCTAAAACGCGTGCATTTCGGCCTCCATTAGTAACAACAAGGATCCATTTAGAGACGGTATATTAACTGTCAGCGTTTGACATTCATCTGTTGTTGAAGAAAAAAAAAAGCCTCCGCCCGAACACGCAGTGAAGGCCCAACAGTACCGACCGGCTGCCGTGTCATCCTCAGTCCACAGCCGTCACTGGATGCGGATATAGAGGGGCATGTGGTCAGCACACCGCTCTCCCGGCCGTATGTTAGTTTACGAGACCGGAGCCGCTACTTCCCGATCAAGTAGCTCTTTAGTTTGCCTCACAAGGGCTGAGTGCACCCCGCTTGCCAACAGCGCTCGGTAGACCGGATGGTCACCCACCCAAGAGCTCAGCTCGACAGCGCTTAACTTCGGTGATCTGACGGGAACCCCGTTGGCCATCTGTTGTTAACCCTAGTGCATGTTCTGAGTTAAGACATAATAAGCGTCTCCATGCCATCCAGCAAGGATTCCTAAAACATGTCAAGCGATAACCAGTTTGCGCTTTTCTCTCATGACATCCTGAAAGTCATGGATGACGAAACTCAGGTGGATTCACTTCCGCAATAGCACTCACACACACACACACACACACACACACACACACACAGCCCAACTTTATTGACAACATGGTGACGCGTCCCTGTTTCGCACGGCCTGCACAAAGTCACTACCGCGGGCGCCTTCTCAGGCGTAGCGGTAATTCTGTTTGCGTGACCGTGCATAGAGTTATGATTTACAATCAAAAAACCACGTTAGCTACCGGTAACTGGATGTCATTAGTTTCATATAAATTACAAGATTCAAGCAGCAGGCGCCACTTGCCGGCGTACTACGGCGCCTAAAGGCGTAAGCGGAGTGCCTGACCTCGACCCTCTAACACTGCGAGCCGTGGATGAAAGGCGCGCTGCTTCGGCAGGGCCTCACTTCTTGGCTCGGCTGTGGCGTCAGTCCATCCCAACACCAGTTCCTAACAGCACCCTTCACGTACAGAAAAAAAACCGCGGCTTAGGACTGGAATTCGATAGCTCAGTCAACTTGCACGTTCATAAATTACATAACACGAACCTTCCTCGTGAAGCAATGTATCTATCAATGAAAATATTGTCGGAATTCCTGCAGTAGTTATTTAGACAAGCCGTCATACATAGACAGAAAAAGGTGGCGGGGGACACTAATTTATAACATGTACATAAGGAGAGTGTGTGTACGGGGTGGTTATAATTAAATTTTCGCTACTTGAGAGGTGTCCCCAACAAAAACGAGTGATCGTAGGACAATGAACCTTCGTGGAAACATTTGTAAGGGTTCACGGAAGAGAAATAGCGAATAAAACACTGAAAGGAAGGCATTTTACTTTCCACACGAGACGGTAACATTTACACTACTGGCCATTAAAATTGCTACACCTAGAAGAAATGCAGATGATAAACGGGTATTCATTGGACAAATATATTATACTAGAACTGACATGTGATCATATTTTCACGCAATTTGGGTGCATACATCCTAAGAAATCAGTACCCAGAACAACCACCTCTGGCCGTAATAACGGCCTTGATACGCCTGGGCATTGAGTCAAACAGAGCTTGGATGGCGTGTACAGGTACAGCTGCCCATGCAGCTTCAACACGATACCACAGTTCATCACGAGTAGTGACTGGCGTATTGTGACGAGCCAGTTGCTCGGCCTCCATTGACCAGACGTTTTCAGTTGGTGAGAGATCTGGAGAATGTGCTGGCCAGGGCAGCAGTCGAACATTTTCTGTATCCAGAAAGGCCCGTACAGGACCTGCAACATTCGGTCGTCCATTATCCTGCTGAAATGTAGGGTTTCGCAGAGATCGAATGAAGGGTAGAGCCACAGGTCGTAACACAGTTGAAATGTAACATTCACGGTTCAAAGTGCCGTCAATGCGAACAAGAGGTGACCGAGACGTGTAACGAATGGCACCCCATACCATCACGCCGGGTGATACGCCAGTACGGTGATGACGAACACACGCTTCCAATGTGCGTTCACCGCGATGTCGGCAAACACGGATGCGACCATCATGATGCTGTAAACAGAAGCTGGATTCATCCGAAAAAAATTACGTTTTGCCATTCGTGCACACAGGTTCGTCGTTGAGTACACCATCGCAGGCGCTCCTTTCTGTGATGCAGCGTCAAGGGTAACCGCAGCTGCTGCAAACTTCGTCGAACTGTTCGTCCAGATGGTTGTTGTCTTGCAAACGTTCCCATCTGTTAACTCAGGGATCGAGACGTGGCTGCACGATCCGTTACAGCTATGCGGATAAGGTGCCTGTCATCTCGACTGCTAGTGATACGAGGACGTTGGGATCTAGCACAGCGTTCTGTATTACCCTCCTGAATCCACCGATTTCATATTCTGCTAACAGTCATTGGATCTCGACCAACGCGAGCAGCAATGTCGCGATACGATAAACCGCAATCGCGATAGGCTGCAATCCGACCTTTATCAAAGTCGGAAACGTGATGGTACGCATTTCTCCTCCTTACACGAGGCATCACAACAACGTTTCACCAGGCAATGCCGGTCAACTGCTGTTTGTGTACGAGAAATCTGTTGGAAACTTCCCTCATGTCAGCAGGTAGTAGGTGCCGCCACGGGCGCCAACCTTGCATGAATGCTCTGAAAAGCTGATCATCTGAATATCACAGCATCTTCTTCCTGTCGGATAAATTTCGCGTCTGTAGCACGTCATCTTCGTGGTGTAGCAATTTTAATGTCCAGTATTGTATTAATTGCCTACCATGTTTACGTCCCAGGTTACCAAAGTTGCTGGGTACGACTACCATCTGCATCCGTGACAGCTGGGAACCACACTAGAGACTGTTGTTCAGCTGCCCAAAACAACGGTGGACCACGGAATGTTCAGCTGTCGTGACACAGCTCGTACACTGCTTGAAGATAGCACATTGCGTCCAGCATTACCAGCCATGGCAACAGTAACTTCTTCAACAGTCTGTGGCGCAACTGGCCGTCGGCCTCTCCCAGGGGTAATTCCCAAATCACCAATTAATTGAACTTCCGAATCATGTTCTTCAACTCAGGTGCGGAAAGAGGACCTCTCCGTATTCCTTTAATACGTCGATACTCGCGAGGAGCAGAGCAGTATTGCTGTAGTTTTGCTAAAAGGGCGTTCGAGAAAAGCGCTGCTCACTTTTTTCAAATGGTTCAAATGGCTCTGAGCACTATGGGACTTGACTTCTGACGTCATCAGTCCCCTAGAACTTAGAACTACTTGAACCTAACAAACCTAAGGACATCACACACATCCATGTCCGAGGCAGGATTTGAACCTGCGACCGTGGCGGTCGCGCGGTTCCAGACTGTAGCGCCTAGAACCGCTAAGCCACTACGGCCGGCGTCCACTTTGTACAGACCCATGTTGACCGTCTGTAACCGTAATGCTTGTGTTTCAACTCCACGTCGCCATACCAACACTGGCAGCTAACGGCAAGTCGTGATACTAACACTGAAAATGAAACGATCGTATGGCATTTATGGCCGGCACATTCCCTTCGGGCTTCGGCCGCCGCACTGCAAGTCTTTTTAGTTTGCGCCACTTCGGCGACTTGCGTGTCGATGATGACGAAGGGCACACAACACCCAGTCCCCTGCCGGGAATCGAACCCGGGGCCCCATGCGTGCTACGTGGTAACGCTACAGCTGCGCTACGGAGGCGGACATACTAACGCTAATAACAATGAATATTCTGCAGCGCACAGTCTGAACATCATTCCTATGAAGCCGAGTACCCATACGGTAAACAGTTTTCCGTCCAGTGGCTTAAGTAGCGAAAGTGTAATTATAACCACACTGTATGCATGTACGTATACCTTCCGTAATAATAATTTCGTGTGGCTCGGTGTCGTGACGCAAGTCTCACTACTGGAAAGAACTTCAGCAACTTGTGTTTCCGTAGCCAATTATTCAACCGGGAACAGGTGACCTACAATTCAACATGGAATCCGAAAACACGTTTCGTTTCTGGCGAATCTCCTCATTATTGAGAACTGATTGCTATGTTACAAAGAAAGAGATAAAAATGTGTGTTTTGCCTAGGATTAGATCGCGCAGTCTATTGGTTTCCAAGTCCACACTTTACCGCTAGACCATGAAACACGGCTTTGATTCTTTCGCATCTGGTAAATGTCCACATCATTGGGAAGTGAATGCTTCGTTAAAAGACAATGAAAATCCATCCTGTTTCAGTTTTCAGGCACAAGCTACGTACCAGGCCCAACCTGGAGTTACTCCTCGCCGGCCGGTGTGGCCGAGCGGTTCCACGCGCTTCAGTCTGGAACCGCGCGACCGCTACGGTCGCAGGTTCGAATCCTGCCTCGGGCATGGATGCGTGTGATGTCCTTAGGTTAGTTAGGTTTAAGTAGTTCTAAGTTCTAGGGGACTGATGACCTCAGACGTTAGTGCTCAGAACCATTTGAACCAAGATTCTGCTCAAGCTATTCTGCTGTCCGGAATTGAGGCGGCTGTACCGTTAGATGGCAATGCCATCGTTTTCACAGCCGCTGACTTTAATTCATCGTAGTTCAGGCAGTCTCCACGAAATACTAATGAATTACATACACGAACCTTACTCAAGAATCACTGTCAACAGTAGATGAAAATCCTTGCACTAGTTCCTGCGATTAACCCACACATACAAACAGAAGTGAGCGGACAACTTCAGTTTACACAGGATGAATCAGTACACTCTCTGAAGAGTGATAGTATTGGTGATTCTGAACAAAAATCTTCAAATGAACATATGCCCTTTTTTTAACTGCGTCCCACATACAGGTGCTGAAAAATCACAGGTGTCAGCGGCATGTCCTTCTGACCAGCACTCACGTATGAATATAACCAAAGCGACATAGGCTATGTACTGTCGTCTTTACTGACCATGTGAATGCGAACTTCACTTGTGCTTGGTAGGGTCCTACAAGTGTAAGCATTGTGTACCTCACGTCTCACTACTACAAAGGTTGCACCAGTGTACTGAAGTGTTGTTACGTGTGCAGTCAAACCTTCATGGCTCAGTACAGTGAAAACTCCCAGGTCTTCACACATACGGATTTTGCAAAGGGAATTCCAGAGCCACTGTTCACGAATACGAGCTGTGATTTCCTACTCGCAGACTTCCGAATAGCGGGGCATTTGACAGATTGCGCCAGTTCGGTACACTTCTCAGCGTATATGTTGTCTTTGAACATAATATCCAACATGAGCTTAGTGAACTTGAGAACATTCTTGAGATGCTAGAATGCAGCCCAAGTACCAGCCCTAGAAGAACTGATTCACAGCTTGGTGTTCCACAAACACAGGTGTTGCGCACAGAGCAGCGTCTGCGTCCGTATCATCGGTAGAGCGTGCGACGTTTGTTTGCATGTAGGAGATGATGCAAAACGAAAGGAATTCTGTCAATGGGTCATTGCCAACGAACGCTGTTTTCCACGTATTCTGTTCACTGATGTGTTAACAATTACCCGCAACGGCATCAACAACATGTGCTACTGTAATGTATGGCCAGATGAAAATGTGCATGTTACTGTGGAAACAAATTTTCAGCGACGTTTCTCAGTGAAAGTGTGGTGCGATATTACTGATGACTATCTCGTCGTTGTTTTAGTTAACTATCGTAACTGATTACGGTATCTTGTCTTTCTTCAAAATGTATTGCCGGAATGCTTGGAGGATATTACTTTGGCAATTGTATGTGCATTCAGGATGACTGAGCTCCCGCACATTCCACACATTTGTTCTGTTCCCCATTGTTTCCACCAGTTTCCTTGAAAACTGTTGAGAACAGGATATATGTTCATATGATTTTTTTTTCAGAATCACTAATACTATCAACCCTCAAATCAGATGATCATATGGGGTACCAAACGAAGTCTGCGACTGTATTGAGGATTTCTTGGTAGCGAAAATGCGATAAGTTATCATGGACTGGAGAGACAAAACGATGTATAAGTAACTTCAAGCATATCCATGGAGGTGTGTTGAGAGCCTTGTTGTTCATGTGTAGTAATGACCTGGCAGACAATATCAACAGTAACCTCAAACTTTTTTGCAGATGATACTGTTATCTACAACGAAGTCCTTTGTGACGAAAATCTGCACAAATATTCACTCAGGTCTTGATGAGGATTAGAACTTATTTTCAATGTTCAAAATGTGACGATAACTCGTTGTATCCTATAACTCTGCAACATCAGTGAGTTACAGATGGAATCAGCTAACTGATACAAATACCCGAAGGTAATTATTTGTAGAAATAGGAAATGTAAAAAAAATGTTCAAATGTGCGTGAAATCTTATGTGACTTAACTGCTAAGGTCATCAGTCCCTAAGTTTACACACTACTTAACCTAAATTATCCTAAGGACAAACACAGACACCCCGCCCGAAGTAGGACTTGAACCTCCGCCGGAACGAGCCGCACAGTCCATGACTGCAGCGGCCTGGACCACTCGGCTAATCCCGCGCGGCAGGAAATGTAACACATAGATTTAGTTGTAGTTAATCAAGGTGGCAAACTTTGGTCCACTGGCGGGACACTGGGAGAATCTAGGTAGTCTAGAAAGGAGAATGTTTATAAACGACTTGTCCATCCCATCTTGGAGTTTTGTTAAGGTGTGTGGGACCCATACCAAATACGTCTATAGGGGATATGGTATGTATACAAAGAAGGGCAGCAGGGACGGTCATAGATATGTCTGAGTCACAGGAGAGCGTCAACCAAATGTTGAAAAATCTGAACTGGCAGAACCAAAGCGATAGATGCCAATTACTCCGCTAAAAGCTGCTTTTCAAGTTTCAAGGGCCAGTAAGCCTAAGAGGTGAAAAATGCGGGGATATTTCACAGCCCCCTACATACCGCTCTCGTTGGGATTATAAAGCACACATAGGGGCATTTAAGTAGTCATTCCTCCTGCACTTCATAAAAGGCTGGACGGGGAAGAAACCCCAACATACTGTTGTACGATGCTAAGTACTCTCTGTCACGCACTTCGTGGTGGTTTTCAGACTATGTACATGTACTGGGCGTCTCAAAAGGTAAACTAAGGTTGCGTTATAGCACCCACACTAAGTAAGATACTCTATTGTTTGGACTAAGACCGAGAGATGTGATCAAAATGAAATTTATTCTACTGATTAGGAACATGACACTGCACACACGATTAGCATTACAGACGTGTACATGCACTGTGACTGTGGGATTTCAGTACGGAGTAGCGCTACCAAGTGCTGAAATCAGATCCACTAGACATCGCGTCATGGAATCAAAGAGCACCTGAATATGCTGCAGTGGAGTACGCTGTCTCACAGCTTGTTGGTGCGTCCGCAGAGTATCAAGAGTGGCTGCAGGGGGACTGAATAAACAAGCTTTGACCGACCATATAACCACAGACATGTTTGACGGGCAACATGTCAGGCGAATGAGCAGGCCAGGGAAATAGTGACACCATCGTTCTTCGAAGAAGCCTTGCAATTTCCTCGCCACAAGCGACCGAGCATTGTCTCACTGAAATATGGCACGAGGAGTGGCCTGCAGGAGGGGCACTGCCTCGGACTATAAAACCTCCCGGATGTAGCTCTTCAGATTGCCATCAACATGTAGGGGGCGACATTGCGTTTTATAGGCAATGGTGCTCCAAAGAATCACACTTGTCATTTGTCCGATATGCCGCTTAACAATACTGTCTGCAAGTGTCGGCGTTCACGAGCCCATTGCAGTTGTTAGGTTCTGGTCAATGGAAGCCTACCCAATACAGTGCGTGCCACCAGTCCAGCTTGCAGAAAATGGCGTCGAACTGTCGACGCAGTTATGTGCACACCCACCCGTTGCAGTGCTAGAATGTCGCGCCAATAGCGTTGACGAAGCTGTTCTGTCCATTACCGCCAAGCGGACAAGATGGCGTTCCTCTCGCGCTGTGGTCACACTGTGTTGCCCAGTAACCTGTCGGTGCTGTGAACGGCCCTCTTCTGTCCACTGGCTCCACACACACGCCTCACTGTTCGAGCAGAGTGCCCTGTACGAGCTGCGTTGTCACGGAACAACAGACCCGCCTTCTACAGACCAATTATTCTTCCCCTTTCAAACGCACTCACATGCCGATATTCCACCCTATGACACAGGTGATGAATAGCGGATCTTGGTTACACGTTTCCACATCATGTGACAGCTCCCCTGCGACCGAGCATTGCGTAACACTTACCTGTCTGGTGACAAAAGAGGGCGCCATTGGGGGTATGTGCATGCCACCTGTTTGCCATTTAAATCAATTATTGTGGTTCTGCTGTTCCATATGTCCTCTAATCGTGGCATGTTGTGGACTAGTGCTTCTGAGTGTTTCACTTTTTACGGACAGTAGTGTTTACACAATGTTTATCTTATGTGGGAGACATGCTCACGAAGTTTTGTTTTGTGTTTCCCAAGTTGCTGTGAGTCAGTCATAATGACAACGGTTCAAGAAAAAGGTCAGTGTGTGGAAGTGGTTTATTCAGACATGGTTTAGAAAGCAACGACAATAGTGTGGCAGTGCGGGTATCAACCCAATTCTGATATCAAATCTGTTATGCAAATTAATTAATAAGACCATGAGTTTTCCCCCGCTGGCACTCGGCTCCATTCCCCCTCCACCTCCTCTGGAAATGGTGGGAAATTGAAATGTTGAGGAGAAAGTCAGAAAACGGCGGGAAATTGAAATTTATTGGTGGGAATATCAAATATCTGTCTGTACCTTGAGGTTTGGAGACCAACTGACGTATTTCACAACGGCTGTTGGCTTCCCTCACCCCCCCCCCCCCCCACTCACCATCTCCTCTCCCCTCCCCTCCCCTCGCCCCCTTCCCTCTCCTGTCTAGAAACTGGCAGGAAAGGCACTCAGCATGTGCTAGGCTGTTGGATAGGATGAACGTAAGTCTTTATTTTA
Organism: Schistocerca serialis cubense; assembly: GCF_023864345.2. Lineage (NCBI taxonomy): Eukaryota > Metazoa > Arthropoda > Insecta > Orthoptera > Acrididae > Schistocerca > Schistocerca serialis. The sequence goes on from NC_064638.1 coordinate 35,079,855, forward strand.
TATGTGATGTGGTATATTGTTTATTTCAATAATTTGAGTAGCCATTGATCGAGCACATGTAGTTTCATCAGTAACTGCTAGATGTGGAGGGGATATGTCCGCTATTAGTCTAGCGCTGGAGAGTTGCTCCAGTCACTCTAGCCAGTAGCCCTGTATGGGAGGCAGTAACAACAGAACAGCAAGGGCTACGTATCACTGAAGTACAGGCAAGCAGCCCCCTGCCGAGCTACAAGTGAACAGCTGGTGCTGGGGCGAACATAAGGACGGGTAACAACAACATTAGAACAGCGGCACACTGCCCCACTCTGCCTGTAATATCCTGCCCCTGTATGCAGGACTCCTGTAGCAACATTATTTGAGAATGAAACACATTTATACCTATTTACAAGTCGCATCCTAACCCACAGAAACGTGGGAAAATATCACACAGTATTTTTTGCGAGCGTAGAGCTCATTAAGGGGAGGTACCGTTGAAATTTCTACACGATCATAAAAAAATGACATGGGGCTGAAAATTAGTCTCTTAATATAACTTGGCATGCTGAATTAAGTGGGTAAATCCAATTCGTTGAACAAAAATTTTTTTCATACGTTGTGAAGTTGCTCGTTATCACAGATTGTATTTACAAAATAAGTCTGAGCCAAAAATTTTAAAATTAACAGGAGCATTTTTTCGTTTCGGCCATTATGATTTTTTGCTAAGAAATTGAACTTTGGGACCTGTTGAACACTATATACAAACGAAACGTGTAGCTAATTTTTTTTAAAAAAGTGGTTTTTATAATATGTGACAAAAAAGATCCGTTGCAGTGCGTCAGACTGTTCTGTACGTACAGTATTCTGGGATATTTTTTGTTCTGGAACAAAGAAACGCGTAATGTTTAAATGTTAATATAAACAAATGTGCTTAACTGATAAAAGCATGTTTCGTTAATAAATGCATGTTTCGTTACCCTGCCTTTCGAATTGTTATCTAACAATTGTACTGCGTCACACGTAATTCAGTTTCTCAGGCAGAAGCGGATGAGTAAATCATCTGAATTGAAACTGCCGTAGAACGGAAACAGTCCGTTTGCTATGTACTCAGTCTCCTCCACGAGTCCTAGGAGTCTGTAACGTGAATTGCCGAACAACGCCCTGTACAGCTAACCGGCGCTGCAGTACGTCCCGTAATTTTGCCTCGCGCGCAGCACATCGCCAGTAGCGTGTGGATTCTGGCAACATCTCCGACGACGAGACGAAGCAATGTCACGAACTGTGTAACCATGTACGACTCCTTAGCTGCCTATTCTCAGAAAGTAATCCTATAGCATCGCTGGTAACGAGTCTAAGATGCTAACTCAAGAACGGCATTAGAATGGCTAAATGCGGAACCGAAGCCAGGCACTAGCACATTCCACTCGCGTGTTTTGGAGTTGTCCCAGACAGCTCAATACAGCCTTCCTATTCTGTTGGTTGCCGACGGCGAAGCTCAGACCTTAATTGAGACTATCGGTAATCGAATCGTGATGCGACCAGACTGATGTGGTACACAATACTGCCAGGCTATTTGCACGAACGTGGTGGGTTTGAGGTACGGTCTTCGTCTGCATTTTACTGTGACAAGGTCAGCCGTAGAGCTCCCTGTCCAAATACAAACTTTGTTTTGAGTACAACTCGCTCGTCGTTAGTCACGTACGTGTTTTTCTATGATATTCTCTGTTGTACACTGTTAGATGTCATGCTGCATCTAACGGCATGTGGTTTCAGGACTACATGTTCACACATGGCATGGTGACCTTTCCTACACCTTTCAGATAGAGTATTTCCTGTTCATTGCCATTTTTTTAATCCCGTTTTTCACGCTTTGGACAGATAGCGCCCGTCAAAATTTCCTGAACGCGCGTTATTTTATTTTGGAACAAACTACGTATCTTATACCTTGACCATAACGTATGACGGATTAATGCAATAATTTTTGTTGCACCTGAAGATGTGGCTGTAAGCCGTGAAACGGGTAGTGTGGTCAATTAAAGTTTCAGCATACGGCAGCGGAGTTTTCATTCATTTTTGGAGTCTTGCATAATGCTCGACGGACACGTTGTTTTATACTAACTTCAGCATTTTTCTTTGTGTCGTCGTTCATTACTATGTCGACAAACATGACTGCAGTCTACACTTTTCCCCCTGTCCTTTCTAACCGCTTCAACTGAACAAACCCACTGAAATGCTGAACCAGTGTCGTCCAATGTCTGTGCTGCTCGTACATCCTTCAGTCTTGGTTGTCCACTTCAGTCTCTCCCTCTATACTCGATCTTACTTACCAGATAGACGAGTTATGAATGACATGGCTGATTTCTGATTGACTTGTTTTCCAATTTCTCTCTTTGCCTGTTTTGGGTAACATCTCTTCATTTTAATGGATACTTTTGTCACTTATTGCTAGAAATACTTCAGATTTTACAGTAAAAACTAACCACATTGCGTTTTGCTCCACTAATATTGGTTCACTACAAACTCAGAAACCAATGTTAACATAACAAAAACCAGTCAGTTCGTTTTTCACCGTTAAATAATCTACTCATACCGTAATTTACAACGTTTATTTGATAAGCCTGGTAAATGTGAAAGAAATAATTGGGGTTTTAACGCCTTTACTATTGACAACCATGATCAGTGTACCAGCTTTGGTCAAACTTTCAAACAATGCCTCCGAGTGCTGTTTGTTCGAGATTATCTCAGCTGATTGGCGTAATACGTTTCGTAGAAATGGATAAAGATGAATAATGCGCACTAATAAACCATTTTCTATTCAAAAAGTGGATATTGGGAGCATTTGGAAGTATGTTGAAGGAAGTTGATTGAGACTGCACCAGCACATGAGAAATTATTGAAACGCGGCAGTACGAACGATATAGACTTTGTAAGTTCCCTACCTTCATCGTACCTTGATAGAAGACCGTTGATAAGCTTCGTGAGATTGTTGAAACGCTAGGAATCTTATAAGAACAGCTGGAGCTCTGCTCAAGAAGAACCCCAATGTGTAAGAGGTTCCGCGGTTGTCAATTCAAGATCAAAAACTTATCTCGGAAGAAGATTTCAGAATACTATTTGGAAAAGTTTAAGCATAATCCGAAGGTGGTTCACCATCATTGCGTACCTGCAGACCAAACTTCGATCTGCATTTGTAACCTGGGGGCAGAAGCGCAGCGAAAGTAGTGGGTTGGCGAGAATGAAAACACACAAAGAAAAAAAGGAGGAACGTCTTGCGGTGAGATGAATGACAGCGACTGTAGCTTGGGATTTAAGGGAAGTCATCTCGATTGACTATGCGGAAAAGTGTGAAACAGTGACTGTCTCTTACTGAACAACGTTATTCGTCTGTTTAAACAGCGTGGTGAAGCAGGAGGGGCAAGAATAATGACAATTCATATGGTGATCACGACAATTACCAGTGTCCCGATCTTATTACAGGGCAATACTAACTACCTGCTGTGATATCGAAAGACAACGCGTACCTTTCACTTATCCAATACGAGTCCCAGATCTGGCACCATACGAAAATTTTTCATTTACTAACACGAACAAAAGGCCTAGCAAGAGAAAAGAGAGTAGTCGAATGAAGAATTACGTTCGCTGTGTTACATATAGTTGGAACTGTTGGTTCTGTCCGCATTATAACACAACAAATATTCCGTGATAACCAAATTTATTTGACCTTCTGTCACTCAAAACAAAACTTAAGTTCGACTACACAACACTTAGCTGGCTGTAGCGCCAAGGAGAAATCAGTCACTAGTAGAGAAAACAAGTCCAAACCACTGCCAACCAGTCGATACCAACGCGTCGCAAGTTTCCAGCCAGGGAGGCCACAGTACGGTTCGGTCGTCGTGAATCCAGCAGCCGGGTACTAACACAGTCATCGGCGAAGACTGAACTGGTTAAACGGGCTCAGGGAGCTCGCTTAAATCCGCAGGTCCGGCCAATCAGAGTGTCGGTAGATGGCGCCCTTATACGGTTGCTCACTCAGGTGGTAAGGGCAGCGCCGCCAGGGTAATCCGTATCGATAGTGGTGTGTACGCTGCCGCTAACCCCGTGACGACGCGTTCACTGGCGCCAGTTGTTGACATCGTGTGCGGCGCCAGCGGTACTCGCTGTGTGCCGCGCGTGCTGTAGCACGCCGCGCCGAGTTGACGGCTGCTGTGCGGCGGCCGATACGACAGAAACGAACTTCCTTTTTGAATGAATAAGAAACATGTTGTCTTGCTGGACCAGATATCCACATCTACATCAATACTCTGCAAGCCACCTGACGGTGTGTGCCGGGAGGTACTTCTGGTATCTGGTATCACTAATTGGCCACCTTCCCCTGTTCCACTCGCGAATGGCACGTGGGAAGAATGACTGTTGGCAAGCCTCTGCATTAGCTCTGATTTCTCGAAGTTTTTCAAATGGTTCAAATGGCTCTGAGCACTATGGGACTTAACACCTGAGGTCATCAGTCCCCTAGAACTTAGAACTACTTAAACCTAACTAGCCTAAGGACATCACACACATCGACGCACGATGCAGGATTCGAACCTGCGACCGTAGCAGTCGCGCGGTTCCAGGCTGAAGCGCCTAGAACCGCTCTCGGCCACAGCGTCCGGCTCGAAGTGTTTTATCGTGGTATTTCGCGGGATGTACGTGGGTGGAAGTAATATTGTCCGACTTCTACCGGATAGTGCTCTCTCAGGTGTTCAACAGTGAACCTCTCCGTGATGCACAACGCCTCTCCTGTAACGTCTGCCGCTGGAGTTTGTTGAGGACCTCCGTAACAATCCCGTGACGAAACTCTCCGCCCTTTGTTTGGTCTTCCCTGTCCCTCCCATCAGTCCAGTCTATAAGTACACTGACTCCAAGAGAGATTATGTAACGAAATAAAATTTTATTATTGCAAAAAAAAAATTAAATAAAAATAAAAAAGTAGGAACATTTACAAGTAAGCTGCCATTTACGCTACCTACAACGTCTGAGTCTCTGCATCTTTCACTTCTACAAAGTTCCCTATTGCAGAGAGATCCTCTATTTTGAGTGTTGTCCAGTATTTAGTATCAATGGAAACCTATTGCTGAAGTGAGCTTCTCTCCCAGCTCGGTGGTGGTCAAGAAACTTCCTACTCGTTTCGCCTCTAGTTGTGTTTTCGCTATCGCAGAAGACTTCGACTTCTCGTACAGTACCTTAATTATTCTATACGAGTTGGACTGTATTCAGAAATCTGCCACAGTGTATGACATAAAACATTTATCTCTTTCAGTCACACAATTACATCTGTCTCGCCTGATGCATTTTACATGGTTGTTAAGGGGGGTAGGACGTCAAACGGGCTGACTTGGAGCAGGAGAGGCATCAGAGGACATTTCAATTTCCACTGTCTGTACTTTTACAAATAATTCATAAAACTTTGTCACCATGTCCATGAAGGATACAGGATTCACACTCGTAACAGCGGAAGTTCAAAAACATAAGAAAATAATTTTTTTACATGTGAAATTTCATCATTTTTTCACTTACTATTGGCTCCATTTGTTGCTATAGGTACACTTTTCTTCATAAGTAAGAGAGACTGCTCGATGAATTTTGCACCGCATACAAACCATACTACAGGTGTCCGAAACTCTAGAATCTATTTAATTTATAAAAAAATGAATGATCTCTTACGTTTTAAACTTTATGTTTAGAAAAAAATCAAAATTTGTAGTTAATTATCTCAATTTTTACCACAGTTTTTAATAGATTTGAAAAATTCTAGAGTTTCGTACACCTGTAAGTATGGTTTGTATGCTATGCAAAATTCATCAAAGAATCTCTCTTACTTGTGAAGGAAAATGTACCTATAGCAATAAATGCAGCCAACAGTAAGTGAAAAAATTTCATATCTAAAAAAAATTTTATTCTGTTATGGTTTTGCACTTCCACTGCTATGAGTGTGAATCCTGAATCCTTTTTGGTCATGCTGACAAAGTTCTATGAATTTATTTGTAACAGTACAGACAGTGGAAATTAAAATGTCCTGTGGTGCCTCTCCTGCTCCAGGTCGGCCCGTTTGACGTCCTACCCCCCTTAAGGTGGACCTTGGGGATTTCTCACCTTTGCAACCATTTGAATGCTTTCGTGTGGTATTAAGCATTGAAAATGAGTGTGCACAGTAGTCACTGGCCAGGTCTGACACTAGTCTCTCTGCATTAGAATCTTTTTACGACTACTGTACCAACACCGTCTGTTCTGTATCGTGCCACATAGTGTTAACACTAATTCTTGTAGACATGTTGGACACTCCGCGATGATGCGCCAACAGGTTGTTTACGGAGAGGTCGTGGACACGTCCAAACATGACATCTCACTCTAGCACTGTGCCGCGTCTCAACGCCCACCGGTTTTACGGCGCTGATTTCACAGACTGGCATCTACTGTCCACACTGCGTCACTGCCATCACTTAACCTCAGAGGTGGAGGGTCTTATTGCCACCTAGTACCATTTCTGCAGCACGTAATGAGCTTCAAAGGAAACTGTGGTATACACCACTTCTAACAAACACCGAACAACGCGCTCCAGTACGCGGCCGCCAAATACATCGCCGGCCGCACTTCTCTGGGCGGCCCGCTGCTTCCATCGCTGGCCGTCTTCACACGCACGCTCCCTTACGTGGCCGAGAAATGCATCGCTGGCCGCACTTCTCCGGGCGGCTCGCGGCTACCATTGCTGGCCGCCTTCGCGCGCGCGCGCGTTTGTCAGCACACAGAAATTGGCTACGCCAGGAAACATTGCGATTGGTTTTCCCTGGAACATAGCGACCCCAGCCGACGGCTCCATTAACTAGCAAGCCTTATATAAACCCGGCCGCCGCCGCAAACGACAGTTCTCACCGGGAAGTGCAGTACGCCGTGTTCCAGCTGCTTGTGGATGACTCGCCGCACCACTCGAGGTTACCTGGGTGCTCGGCGGAAAATCTTGCGACTTCACTCGGAGAGACTGAACTTCACTGGACTTGGGAATAATTACGGGACGTGCACCCCACCATGCACATTCGGACATTGGTATGACCAAACTTTAATTCTGCATTACTTCTGAGTGTGAGCCTGGGTAGACGCTTGGCTAACATAATTGTTAAAAAGTGATTTGTGATTTAATAAACCAGACTGAAGAGGTTATTGTGTTATTCCTGGTTATAACAGAAACGATGTTGCTTCCTCCAGCATACACCTCGCGAAATGACCACGATGGAAAAATTTGAGAAATTAGAGCCAATAGAGAGCCTTACCGTCAATCGTTCGTCCCATGTCTCATTCGCGAGTGGAGCAGGGAAGGGGGGGATCAGTTAGCGGTACCAGAAGTACCCTACACCACACACCGTCGGGCAGCTTACGGAGTACTGATGCAGGTGTAGACAATGTACTTTTTTAGGTGGGTGTCTGACTTGTATCAGATGAGTTTATTAAAGCTGCAAACACGGGTACAGACGCCTAAGAGCAGACGTTTGTCCTTTGTAGCGTCAGTCAGTGGGATACATAGAGGAAAACAGTTTCTGCCGGCCTGTGGCTTATAAATGGAGATGTAAACTCCTCAACAGTAAGGCTGGCACGTTCCCAGTCTTCTTTAACGTTCTGTCCAAATGACTATGTCGTCTGTGGTGCTCATTGAATTACACAGTTATTACCCCGGCAAAGAGGGAGAGCATTATTTATAGGCCATACTTTGTACGTGTTCTAATTAACATACCGTCGCTGAGAGGTGAATGAGCAGGTGGGCAGTCCGAAAATATTTTTAGGCTCGCCGAAAAACTGCTCCTGGAGATCCGCCAGTAGTGTCTTGATGAGCAATCTTTATTCCGCTCGCCGCCAGTGAAAAAGATCTGCATCTTTGTAATGCACTCGCATGACTGTAATGGCCAGTTTATTATTAACACGCCTTCTGGACAACAGTCGGACACGGAGACCTGTCTGCGGCCCATGCATTCGACGACCACTCGAGAAGAGCCTGCGTCAATATTTTACAAGCCTGGGCAAATGCAGATTGTTCTTTCATCCACCAGTGAGCCGCAGCAAACAACTTACCTTGTGCACGAGTACACATCCCTACGTGCAGTACCCTGAATTGGAATAACTCGATGATATCGACCTGGGCAGAAATTTACCAGCCTCGGTTAACCCCCGTTTTGCAACCCTCTGTGGTACACTAGCAAATTCGAAATTCTCGTGACGCAGTATGAACATCAAATGAACTTGTGCTCCGTCTCTACTGACCTCGTCATCGACCACATTTAAAACTTGATATGACATCACGAGACATAATTTTACACGCCACCTCGGCATGTTACCACAAGTGCTCCAGTGCTGTTAGCGATAATGCATGTTGTATCATACGCCGTCCCAATATGCCCCACATGTGTTCAAGGGGGCGCAGATCTGATGATTCTGTTGGTCAGTGTCTTGCACAACATGTTCAGTAAGGTTTCAAACTCGTATACGGGCATTTTCAGCTGGAAAAATACGCCTCTGACCTTTGTAAGAATGGCCGGAAAAAACGTCGCTTTGGAGCGCTTTTGGTGCAGAATTGGTACCAGGAGGTCATGTTACCCTCCACCGCTGACCTAAGTCAGTGAAATGGTGTATCTGTGCCATTTCAATGCATGCAATCAACACAATGAGGTTTGTCAAAGAGAAGACGAGACAGAATGGCAGAATGGAGATATCGTCATGTCTGCACGCGCGAGTGACTACAGCGTTAATGATCTTGACAGATTATTTAGTGTGTCAAAGCGGACTGCCCAGTGTGTCTACAAGGACTGATCTGCCACTCTCGATCACGTAATACGGCAGAAGAATAGTGCCTCTGAAAAGGTACTAACCGACAGGGATCGCCTTGTCAAAGATAATCAGTTTCACAGCCGACAAGATTGTTGCTTTCAGTGAATTCATGCCCACCACATGCCGTTTACTTAGCGAACATTGTAAAGGGAAGGAATGAACATCTGGAGTCGGGTACCTGCACACAGTGGCACTTGAAACTGCACGTCTTCAACGGGCCAGACACAGATTTTGGACAGTAGGCGAGTGGAGACACACAGTGTGGACCGACGAGTCCGGATTGGCCGGCCGAAGTGGCCGAGCGGTTCTAGGCGCTACAGTCTGGAGCCGAGCGACCGCTACGGTCGCAGGTTCGAATCCTGCCTCGGGCATGGATGTGTGTGATGTCCTTAGGTTAGTTAGGTTTAATTAGTTCTAAGTTCTAGGCGACTGATAACCTCAGAAGTTAAGTCGCATAGTGCTCAGAGCCATTTGAACCATTTGAGTCCGGATTTTGGTTCTTTTCAGCTCAGTCAAGTCCAAATGAGGTGACTAACCTCCAGTGTGTGGAGGATGTGGTCGGAGCAAAGGTGTTTCCGTCGTGCTTTTGCGGATGTTTTCGTACCATGATTTGAGAGAATTCATTCAGATGACCGTGAAAATAAACCAGCGTGTTCTCGGTGACCAATTGTTCCTCTTTATTCTATATCTTCATTATCATATGTAGTGGACTCTCCTGCTTTCCAAGATGACAACAGCTGTGTTCCCAGGACTGAACCTACGTATTGCTTGTTTGACGAAAACTCAGGCACTGTATCTCACCCCGGCTGACCCGCTTAATCACCGATCTTAGTCGCACAGAAAATTATGAGGACTGTTTGGAAAATCGGGTGAAATAAAGCACCCAGGATTGTGGTGGATCTATGGGCTTCTGTAATTGATGGCTACAGCTGGACATGGCATACCCGAAAAAGTTTGTGGACCCTCTTCCACACCCAGCTGAGACCACTATCGAGACCAACTTTCGGAGAAATACGCCGACTTTCTTACTTTCTTTGCACCGATCAAGACAACCATCCACGTTGCCCATCACTTGCTCATCCTGTGGCACTTGCCACACATCATCGTCACTTATATTGTCTATGGTCTTTCGTGAATGCCTGCACCATCATCACAAGACAGAAAGGACTTTCACGATCATCACAACAACGACTCTGTACTATGGTACATATAAGTAATTCTTTTCATCTGATTTTACGATAAACTTGTGTAATTGATGTTCTGATTTCGTTTCTTTTTGTTTCATTCTGTTATGCTAAGAAAACTGTAAACGAGTTTCAATGTGAATATTAATGTTTATGTCAAATGTCAAGTAATATTGTAATAGAATTGAAATGTAACAAATTTTGAAACTGTTGTAAGATGTTTAAAATTGTAACTGTGCGTCTGGTCCATACGTAGACAATGTGTTAGTATATGTAGAATGCAAAATCTCGGGGAGCGGTAAAAGGTGGATGGCAGGCGAGCGCGGGAAAATGCGCGCGGGCACTGCACGGCACAACGCGCACAGTAGTAGTTGGAGTTTGGCACTGGTTTGAGCAACACCTTCTGGAGCGAGGAGGCTCTCCTGGAAGACATAGCTTCACTGAGCCTCGGGTATGCCGTTCCAACGCCCACACAGCATGGTAAAATTTCATAGGCACTAAATGGAAAAGTATTGCGACGCTAAGAAGAATTAAAGTGCCGATACGTCAAGAGCCATAGCTGTGGATGTATGTGTGCTCCGTGCCTCGCCATCTTGCCACCCGCCAACTGCCGCATCGATACTAGCAGGTTGAAACTTTTAGTACTGTATTCGTATGGATCAGAGAGTAAACTGTGTTTGTTTGGTGCAATAATAACTTAAATTTTACCAGAACTTTTCCATCATTTAATTATCCTCACAACTAACCTAGACAGGGTCCTTTCCAAACGTTGTGCACTCCGAGTGTCCCGAAATGAAAATTAAAAATTGTGTTAATAATAATTATTTGCAGAACTAGCTACATTAGAATGGTGTCTAAAGAAAGGTTTGTTAATGAACCAGTAAATGAATAGCGAAGGTCTAACGAAGTCGAAAGATAACTTTAGGATTGATATAGTAATGAAGTTTATTATTTCGAGACAGATTTAAAGGCTTTTAAATGAGCAGTAAATAAGATGAAAAGAGTAGTAACTTATATACTCGAAATCTTGAATGAATAATAAATTCAGTAATCATTTTTTTAAAAATACAGCGATCATAACAGTTTCAGCCCCCCCCCCCCCCTCATTCATTTGAATTCTGAAGTGTTCTAAATTGGTTTGACCAGCAAATGTTAAAGTCAATATAAAAGTCAAAATTTATCAGTGTTTTATCTTTATCAAAATTGACATTTTATGTGTGGCATGAAAGTACAATTTCTAGAGCAACCTATGCCCGATTTTAATCAGATTAATAGACAGTGTAAAGTTTTGTAGTAAACATTATAGTGTAGTGTTATGTATTCGTGATTTTCCATATCAGTACAGAACGTGAAACTATCAGTTCAATAGATTTTCTGGTTCTAAAATTCTACTATATTATGCAGTGTTACAACTTGTTGTTTTGCGTGAATATATACCAACTTGTACAGGGAAGAAACTCAGTTAATGCCTAATTAGGCTGGCGACCGTATTATTGTCACACTGGTAGCATCTTCTGGTTGGCTTTTGATCCGTCCTGACGTGTGATTGCATTTCGAACTTACTTGATGGGTCATTGTTATTACAGAGTGGATGTGAGTCTGATTTATCACCATTCAGGTACACGCGGTCGATATCTATGCGAAAATCCTTTCTCATAAGGTGAATCCCGCTCACTTACCATAGCACAGGCTTTAACGAGTACTGTGTCAGGGATTACAAACTGACCCAACCACAGTAATCTTTTTCTCCAGCCACGACTTCCACCTGTCCCTTCACTGCCTACCTTCAACACTTCCGCCATTGCACCCCACTATTTTTCCGTTGAATCAGCAGCTTCTGCACCGCTAGTAGCAACGCAACTACCGTGACGCAGAACCACTCCAGCAGCTTCACCTGTTAACAGCACTGACACCAGCATCCGCCACAGCATCTTCTCATAAAAACGATGTCGCTCTATAAGTAATTTCGTCGTCAACCAGACCTCCCACTTTCCCAGAAACGTCCTCCCCATCCCGCTCCATCCAGAAAATCCAACAACAAACTCGGTATTCGTACACATCCTATCACAGAACCAAAGGTATCAGAAAACAAATCCGATGATACTAAAAATATGGATTCCACAACTACCCTTTCTCAAAATGCCCCACCGTCGACCATTCCTTTGCCCTGTTATGCCCAGACAACAAATTTCTAAGTCCTGAATCCTCAGCCTCTGAAATTAATAAAAATATCTACCCAGCCTAAACATCCCACAGCTAGGTCCTAAGAAACTTTTCATAATCATAAAATGCACTAACACTGATTTGCAAACTACCCTCTCACAAAAAATTCCACTGATCCAATTTGGACGCTATGTTTGCCTAACTCAGTTCAAACTCTTCGACCCTAACACCCTCAACCTCATCATCTGCAGCTCTCACTGCTGCAATCCAGTGCACTGACACGGAGATCACGGCAGAAGAGACAGTAAAATGGGAACTGAATTCCATCAGTGCCACCTTTGTTTCAGAGCGAATTACCAAGAGAACCTTATTATGAAACTTGTTCACTGCTTGTGAATTCTTTGACATTAGTTGCATGAGATACTGATGCATTACCTATTACTGAGACATGAGAATTTGTGCCAGACAGAGACACGAATCTGGATTTCCCACTTCACACGAGCTGTCGCCTGAACTACTTCCTCCATCCGTACACTCCCCTTCCCCTCCCCCCCCTTCCAACTCAGCCAAACCTCCAGATGCCACATTGTCCATTGTCTACATCTGCTAATCTCGCGAAATTATTTGCATCCCCGAAAATAGGTCGAATGAGTCAACATGTTCAACGTTATCATCATCGACGATTTCCCCGTCTTGGCATGTATTACGATAATAATAACGCTGAACACTCTGATGCAACTAGCTGGCTTGCTCGTTCAGTGCCCAACGTGTTTGGAGTCGACATGGCGATAATACAACTAAAGGCGTCCTGAATCCTCCGTTTCGGCAAGTGCAGTCCAGTTAGACCCGTACACTGTAGCTCATACGGTGTAAGGGGCGTACAGATCTCACATTGTACCGTTGATCCCCATGGTCATCTGGTCTCTCAAGTAACTGATTTATTTCGTGGGGAGAGGGGTTGTGAAAGATTCAGTACACATGCCTCTTACTCCAACAGCTTTGTGTGAACTGTGACGCCACAGAACGGCAGTGGATGCAGTTAACTCCTAAGGAAATGCAGTTCGAAAACAAAGGAAGTAGGTTACAGTAAACTTGTTCGCCCACTGCTTGAATACTGCTCACCGGTGTGGGATCCGTACTAGACAGGGTTGATAGAAGAGATACAGAATATCCAACGGAGAGCAGCGCGTTTCGTTACAGGATCATTTAGTAATCGCGAAAGCGTTACGGAGATTATAGATAAACTCCAGTGAAGACTCTACACGAGAGAAGCTCAGTAGCTCGGTACGGGATTTTGTTAAAGTTTCGAGAACATACCTTCACCGAGGAGTCGAGCAGTATATTGCTCCCTCCTACGTATATCTCGCGAAGAGACCATGAGGATAAAATCAGAGAGATTAGAGCCCACACAGAGGCATACCGACAATCCTTCTTTCCACGAACAATACGAGACTGGAATAGAAGAGAGAACCGATAGAGGTACTCAAGGTACTCTGCGCCACACACCGTCAGGTGGCTTGCGGAGTATGGATGTAAATGTTATGTAGACGTGATCACAACGGTATGGGACGAGTCTGACTATCGTATAGATATTTGTCCTGCGTCCATGGATGGCTTATGAACGATTATGGAAGGTAAGTGAAAGTTCTGCTCTAGCAGCGCGAGTTAGCACTCCGATTCTGGGATTCCGGGAGGCGCATTGGTCCCGAATTGAATGCGTCCCGCGGATTAAAGGTGAGGGCCGGTGCGCTCGTCAGCATGGATGTGGTTTTTAGGTAGTTTTTCACACCTGACTAGATGAATACACTGGCTGGTACCCACGTCAACGTTCTCGCACTTCCACAAGAAATAACAATAAACAGAGATGGATGGGGTACACAAATTCCGTCCCAGCTGCGAAAGGATGCCGACAGTAAGTGCATCCGTCCACCCTCTACCACTAACATTCCCAAATCTAGACTAACAGGCCGGTCCTGACACGGTATAATAAACGGAAACAGAAAAAAATGAAAGTTCTGTCCTAAACGCAATTGTAAAAAATTACCTTAGAGTTGTGTATGCACGCATATAGCAGTTATCCCTCGTGTAAAATTGGACGGTTTTTTAGAAACTGAAAATTTTATAGCCCTATCCGCAAGTTAAAACTTATTCTAAGTTTTCATCTTCGTTGCATTCTTCATGTTCTTCTTATTCAGTTACAGTATCTGTAGGACCACAGATCCTCCCCTCAGAACGTCTTCATCCCACCTCTTCTTCCCTGCCGATGTTCTTCCTAGATCTCCAATACCGTCCGCTCTTGCCAGCACCACTCTGTTCTTTTCCTGTCTCCTTCTCTGTCGTCGATTTCTGGCACATTGGTCGACGTGTACTCCTATCTCCGACTTTCTTTACCTTCCACTTCGATCCCCAAATCTAACCAATGTTTTGAACACCAAAAGATCCTGAGGAAGATCCCAACAGAGGGGTCGAAACGTCGATATTTTAGAAGAAACATGACGCGGCCTAATAACCCAGAAGATTTTAACTTCAATGTTTCCTGAGTTCAATAAACCACTCGATTCCTGTCGATCTCTTCGTTCTCCCTGTTGATTCCCAAAGTCTTTTCGTCATTCTATCCACATTCATCCCGATCACACGTCTCGCAAATATTGCGCTTTTGAGTCCGATTCCTGCTAATGTTATACTCATACTCCAGTACCGTTCTTCCCGCTGTCTTTGAATCCACGTCCCAGAAGCTCTTTTGGGAGCTAATATGATTCTCGGTATTTTTTCTCCCTTATATTTCTAGTTCAGCTGCACCCTTCCTCTCTAACGTTATAGTCTCAGCCGCATACAGTACCGCGTTTCTCACCGTTGCCTTGTGGTGTATAATCTTTGTGTCTGTAATTATATCTCCCAATTCATGGTGAAGGCATTATTCATTTATAAGATTCTAGATTTATGCAATCAGATGAATGTGTTTGAAATACCTTATAGAGGGCATGCAGTTTTATGGTACGTTAGGGTTACAATGTGGATATATTTCGATTGTTGGCTCTTTTTCTTTATCGTTGAACATATTTTTCTTCGTGGCGTTGTGCATGAAATATACTTCGAGGATGCTGAGCGCGCTCTTTCCTCTGTCACTTTGGCATATGATTGCTGTATCTGTTAAACCACCATCACAATGAAATAAAAAGAGGCATAACTACTGCACCTCATTTTCCATATTTTCACTGTATGTACCGTAGTTGTGCATGGCGCTCGTAGTTTCGACACACGTAAAAGCCACACCCACATCGGAGGCGGGACTCAAAAGGTGACCTCGGCCTTTCGAGGAGGCACCAATGTTGCCCCTAGACTCGCAGAAGTCCGCCTGTGGAGGTTCCGTGCGGCTGTGCTGCGACAAAAGTGAGGCCCTCTGCATGCTCAATAAGCAAGCCACGAGAGTACAGACGCGTTCCTTTCTCTACCTGTCTTTATCACGCAATTTGAGACCGGAAGGCCTCTCATGTCTCTGAACACTTTCGTCTTTTCCATCACATTAGGCAGCCAAGAGAGGAATGCGGTTATGGAAACGAGTACCACGAGAACATAGTCTGCTGTACAGGCGTGACCTCGGATAAATCGAAAACGTAAACTAATCAATGAACAATGTTTTAAAACATCTGGAAGATGCTGGAACAACAACAACCTCCACTGCCATGTTGCGTGTGGTTGTGTCTGAACTCTGGAAGGGGGGGGGGGGGCATCAGTCGCCAGCTGCGCGCCTCCATGGGGTGAGCTGAGGCACTGAAAGCTACACTGATCACTGATCAGCCACGACACTCTGACCACCGACCTACTGTCGGTATAAATAAGTCCAGGCGATAGCAGCGTCACCTGGAGAGAAATGACTCCTCGTCAAGACACACGCACGGTGCATGTAGTATCAGTGAGCGTGCTGTCCATGTGTGTGTAGAATGGGGAAGGCGCGCAACCTATCTGACAAGGGGAGGCCGCCAACTGTGAAATTCAGATTCGATTCATACTGTGCATAATAAAAGCTCATGGCCAGAGGTGTAATGTGGCAAAGCACTAAGATGCACTTCTCAGCCGTTGTCGAGAAAATCGACAGTTAAAAGAAACGGTTGCGGTGAAATACTCTCTACGATTAATAACTCTCTACAGCGTCGTGGCGCAGCGGTAAGCGCTCGGGTTCGTAGTCCGAAGGTCGCCGGATCGAATCTCGCGCTATGCAACCCTCTTTTTTTAGTATTTGTTTTTTATAATTCATATATATATATATATATATATATATATATATATATATATATAATTCCCGGCAATCAGTTGCAACAATTATGCATATAATAAGTTGTTGAAAGTCGTTTGTCATGGAAAAAGTGGCGACTTCGAACATCATTATGTTTTCCGCAAACAAAGTTGTATTTCACAAATGTTATTAATTGTCTTCATAATGTTAACCACGTATAGTTAACGGAAGACGTAGAAACGATATTCCGAAACGAATACGTATAGCGTAAGTCAAACGTTCGAATTAGAATAGAGACCCCACGAACACAAATTTGCTGTGGCAGGTATGACATATAGACTCCGTTACTCGCTCGTTACACTTGAATGACAGATGTTGAATGGACCGAAGCGAGCCGCCGCATAACAGCGTAGTTGCCTGCTAACTTCGAAAGAAGGTAGATGCTGTCCCTAGCGCAACTTATAACATTGTCGAAAATCAGTGCGGACGGGAGAGCTTTGGTACACCCTGTTAAAAAAAAACAAAAAAAACGGAAAAATGGAGGCGGTACAATTGGAGAGCGATCCGCCTTCACCAACATGCATAAGCAATTCATTAATACTTTATATATATATATATATATATATATATATATATATATATATATATATATACTCCTGGAAATTGAAATAAGAACACCGTGAATTCATTGTCCCAGGAAGGGGAAACTTTATTGACACATTCCTGGGGTCAGATACATCACATGATCACACTGACAGAACCACAGGCACATAGACACAGGCAACAGAGCATGCACAATGTCGGCACTAGTACAGTGTATATCCACCTTTCGCAGCAATGCAGGCTGCTATTCTCCCATGGAGACGATCGTAGATATGCTGGATGTAGTCCTGTGGAACGGCTTGCCATGCCATTTCCACCTGGCGCCTCAGTTGGACCAGCTTTCGTGCTGGACGTGCAGACCGCGTGAGACGACGCTTCATCCAGTCCCAAACATGCTCAATGAGGGACAGATCCGGAGATCTTGCTGGCCAGGGTAGTTGACTTACACCTTCTAGAGCACGTTGGGTGGCACGGGATACATGCGGACGTGCATTGTCCTGTTGGAACAGCAAGTTCCCTTGCCGGTCTAGGAATGGTATAACGATGGGTTCGATGACGGTTTGGATGTACCGTGCACTATTCAGTGTCCCCTCGACGATCACCAGTGGTGTACGGCCAGTGTAGGAGACCGCTCCCCACACCATGATGCCGGGTGTTGGCCCTGTGTGCCTCGGTCGTATGCAGTCCTGATTGTGGCGCTCACCTGCACGGCGCCAAACACGCATACGACCATCATTGGCACCAAGGCAGAAGCGACTCTCATCGCTGAAGACGACACGTCTCCATTCGTCCCTCCATTCACGCCTGTCGCGACACCACTGGAGGCGGGCTGGACGATGTTGGGGCGTGAGCGGAAGACGGCCTAACGGTGTGCGGGACCGTAGCCCAGCTTCATGGAGACGGTTGCGAATGGTCCTCGCCGATACCCCAGGAGCAACAGTGTCCCTAATTTGCTGGGAAGTGGCGGTGCGGTCCCCTACGGCACTGCGTAGGATCCTACGGTCTTGGCGTGCATCCGTGCGTCGCTGCGGTCCGGTCCCAGGTCGACGGGCACGTGCACCTTCCGCCGACCACTGGCGACAACATCGATGTACTGTGGAGACCTCACGCCCCACGTGTTGAGCAATTCGGCGGTACGTCCACCCGGCCTCCCGCATGCCCACTATACGCCCTCGCTCAAAGTCCGTCAACTGCACATACGGTTCACGTCCACGCTGTCGCGGCATGCTACCAGTGTTAAAGACTGCGATGGAGCTCCGTATGCCACGGCAAGCTGGCTGACACTGACGGCAGCGGTGCACAAATGCTGCGCAGCTAGCGCCATTCGACGGCCAACACCGCGGTTGCCGGTGTGTCCGCTGTGCCGTGCGTGTGATCATTGCTTGTACAGCCCTCTCGCAGTGTCCGGAGCAAGTATGGTGGGTCTGACACACCGGTGTCAATGTGTTCTTTTTTCCATTTCCAGGAGTGTATATATATATATATATATATATATATATATATATATATATATATATATATATATATATATATATATATATATATATTTGAATTACAAAAAACTAATAATAAAAAAATTGCATGGCGCGAGATTCGATCCGGCAACCTTGGGAATACGAACCCGAGCTCTTACCGCTGCGCCACGACGCTGTACAGAATTATTAATCGTAGAGAGTATTTCACCGCAACGGTTTCTTTTAACTGTCGATTTTCTCGACAACGGCTGAGAAGTGCATCTAGGTGCTTTGCCACATTACACCTCTGGCCATGAGCTTTTATTATGCACAGTATGAATCGAATCTGAATTTCACAATTGGCGGCCTCCCCTTGTGAATCTGACTGAGGGCAGATTGTGACGGCCAAGAGGCTCGGCAAGAGCATTTGGGAAACAGCACGACTTGTCGGGTATTCGAGGAGTGCTGTGGTGAGTGTCTTCAGCACGTGGCGGAACCAAGGTGAAGCCACATCCACACGCCGTGCAGCTGGGCGGCCACCTTTTATAACAGATCTCGGACGTCGTAAGCTGAGTAGACTGGTGAAAGAGACCAGGCGGCGGACTATGTTCGAACTAACAGCGGACTATACTGTTGTGCTATGTACAAGTGTGTCTGAATGTGCAGTGCACGGAACACCCATAACGGTGGGCCTCCGCAGCCCACGACCCGTGTATGTGCTAATGTTCACACTACGGCAACTACGACTGAAATGGGCATCTGACTATCTGCACTGAGTGTTGGTGCAGTGGCAGAACGTTGCATGGTCTGGCGAATCCCTATACCTCATTATACCGATGAGGGGGCGCAAATCCGTCGTCTTCCAGGGGAACAGCTCCTTGACCCCTGTACTGTGGGATGGAGACAAGCTGGCGGTGGCTTCATTATGCTCTGGGGAACCGTCGCATTCACATCCATGGGTCCTGTGGAGCTCGTGCAAGGCACCCTGACAGTCAAATAGTAAACTGGTTGCAGAGCATGTACGAGGATTGTTTTTTAAGTAAGGCCGTTCGCGCGTATAGTCCCGTAGTTCGCGCGGACGCCGCAACAAGCCACCGCGCCACTTGCCGGCATCCTTCCCGTTCACACTGATGCAAGTTGCAGCTCTGTAGCTGACGTGTACGCATCGCTGTGCTACTTTATAATGTTTACGATTATTAAATCGCCCGCCGCGTGTGAGATACGGTCAGTGATACATTTTTGACCGTGAGAAGCCTATCAGCTGCAGAAATTCATCGTCAGTTAACAGAAGTTTATTGCTTGAATGCAATGAGTGAAGGTAAAGTGCGTCAATGGGTTAGAGAGTTTAAAAATGGCCGTCAAAACGTCCATGACGAAGAACGCTCAGGCCGGCCCTCTGTGATCACTGATGATTTGGTGGCTGCAGTCGAAACAAAGATTCGTGAGGACAGAAGATTCACAATTTCCACTCTTTCTTTGGAATTTCCACAAGTTTCAATATCGGTTTTGCACAAAATTGTGTCTGAAAACCTAAACTTTAAGAAACTGTGTTCTCGGTGGGTACTCAGACTCCTCACAGAGGACCACAAAGGGAAGAGATTTGCCACTTCATTCGACTTTTTGATTCGTTACGAGGAAGAAGGGGATGACATGTTGAATCAAATTGTCACTGGAGATGAAACATGGGTATCACATATCACTCCCGAAAGCAAGCGACAATCGATGGAATGGCGACACACAACCTCACCTGTCAAGGTCAAAGCCAAACAGACGCTGTCAAAGCGCAAGATTATGGCAACTGTGTTCTGGGACCGGCGCGGTGTTTTGCTAGCGGACTTTATGCCACGAGGAACGACAATCAACTCAGATGCCTACTGTGCAACTCTAAAGAAGCTCCGCAGAGCAATTCAAAACAAAAGGCGCGGCATGCTGACAAAAGGAGTTTTGCTCCTGCACGATAACGCTAGGCCTCACACCTCTCAAAAGACTCGGGATTTGATTCTTTTGGCTGGGAAGTTTTGGACCATGCACCCTACAGCCCCGACCTTGCTCCTAGCGATTTTCACCTTTACCGGTACCTGAAACACCATCTTGGCGGGCAGCGCTTCAATGACGATGATGAAGTGAAAGCGGCCGTGAACTCTTGGCTGTCGGAGCAGGCGGCCGAATTCTTTGAAGAGGGAATTCAAAACTTAGTTGTACGGTATGACAAGTGCTTAAATAAACAAGGCAACTATGTAGAAAAATAGGTAAAAGTGTGTAGAATCAGAAAATAAAAGTTTTTTTACAAAAGTATTTGTATCTTTTTTTAAAAATAAAGGCGGCCCTTACTTAAAAAACAACCTTCGTACACCCCTTCATGACGATCATGTTACCCGCCTGCAGTCGCATTTTTCAACAAGATTACTCACCATTTCACAAGGCCAGGAGTGTGATGGAGTGGTTCGAGGAACACAGTAGTTAGTAGTTGGTGTGCTGGCCCCCCAACTCACCGGATCCGACCCCGATGGAACACATCTGACAATGGTGTCAGACCTCATACTCCCCCTCCGCAGAATTTGCGGGAATTAGGTGACTTCTGTGTTCAGACATGGTACCGACTCCCTCCAGCGACCTAGCAAGGCCTCACTGCTTCCACGCCACGACACGTCGCCGTTGTTATCCGTGCCAAAGGTGGACAGACTGGCCATTAGGTAGGCGGCCACAGTGTTCTGGCTGATCAGTGCATTGGCGGCCGCATATTCCAGGTCCAGGGACCACTGCAGCGAGCGGCTGTTTTGCAGGTGGCATAACCAAGGCCGTGGCGGAACACCCGACCCGACTGCCAACGACTCCCGGCGTTGCGGTCAGCTACGATCCAGAGGGAGTCCAGAGATCATAGCAGCCACCAGTTACTCGCCTCGCCCACCAGTAGGGACGACATAGACCCGATCCTTCATGTCTTTTTTTGGGTCATCAGTCTGCTGAATAGTTTGATACGGCCCGCCACAAATTCCACTCTTGTACCATTCTCTTCATTTCAGAGTACCCCTTGCAGCCTACTTCCTCAATTTTCCGTTTATTAGAAGTATTCTCTTACAGTGTTTATTGTCTCGTACAATA
Source organism: Schistocerca serialis cubense (assembly GCF_023864345.2). Lineage (NCBI taxonomy): Eukaryota > Metazoa > Arthropoda > Insecta > Orthoptera > Acrididae > Schistocerca > Schistocerca serialis. The sequence continues at coordinate 35,101,421 of NC_064638.1, forward strand.
TCGTATACTTCGTATGGATATGATGCGGAACGATAACATGGTCTCAGTCGTAGGAAAACAAGTTAGCAGAGTTCGCTTTTTGGTAAGACACCGGGAAAAAGCAGTCAGTACAGTTACTCGTGTGTACCACCCAACATTACACACGTATGAGGAAATTATATAAGACCAATAAAGGTTACTGAACGTATCCAAAGGAGGACAGCACGAATTGTCACCGGTTTGCTTGAATCACAGGAGACCGTCACGGAAATGCTGGAAGATATTAATTCTCTGTTCATTATACCGCAGAAGCCTACCCACAAAGTTTCAAGAACCAGTATTAAGTCAAGAATCTATAAACATACGTCAACTCCATAGGAATGGTTCCCGTAGAGACCACATAAAAACATTTAATTACTGTGCACCCACAGACATTAAGCAGTCATTCAGTCTTTCTTACCGTACTCCGTACGCTATTGGAGTGGGAAGAATCTGTGCCGTACACTGCACAGTGGTTTGCAGAATGCCAGGTGTAGACGTATGAAAGCGGAATTTAGTTGCAATAATTAGACGTCTGTTGTTTAAAACTCATAAACAATACTTTATTCAAAATAATCTCCATTGCTATTTATACATTTCTCCCATGTCTCCGGCACAGCCATACATGAACAGCATGATTTAAATTTTCTTTTGTTTATTGTTATTTCAATCCCACATGAGTGCAACAGGCTACCAGTGGGTAAGCTTGCTCATCAGACAAAAGGTTTATACTGTGTTTTTAACAAAATTTTTTTAGAAAAAACAGATTATCTAGATTCTATTTTGAAATATTAATTGATGCATATATTTAAAAATAGCTTATTTTACAAACCATTTAAAATGGTGCGTAATCAGAGACGATGATGCTGATGCTGTCATGATATAAAAGTGAGGCTGGTGGTGCATGAAAGTATTGTCCATGATGAACATGAAATTGGAATACCTCATAAAAATTTAAGTGCAATTTCATGCTCCCTACAGACAAGTCAGGGGTTGACCAACTTCTTTTTTGTCCTAATTAGAACAAACGGCTTCGAAAGTCTGAAGAAGTCAAATCTGCGGAGACTTGAAACGTGTGCTTTCAAAATGGCAGATGCACTGAGGAAGGCTCTTTGCATTCACTATTTACTACATTCGCACAGATCGTCAACATGGCGGTCGTCAGTATCATTTCCGAACAAAACCGTCCAATTGGGATACATACAACTTCACCTTCTCTTCTTTCTTCCTTTCCTATTTTTCCAGGACTGCGTCCTCCTCTGATGTTCTCTTTTCCCCGCCGCGTGGAGTCACCGCGCGATTAGAGGCGCCATGTCACTGATTGAGCGGCCCCTCCCCCATAGGTTCGAGTCCTCCCTCGGGCATGGATGTGTTTCTTGTTCTTAGCATAAGTTATATTAAGTTAGTTTAAGTCGTGTGTGAGCCTAGGGACCGATGACCTTAGCAGTTTGGTCCCTTAGAAATTCACATATTTTGAATATTTCTCTTTTCCTTTCTTCTATCAATATTCACGATTTCTTATTTGTTCTGCCTTAAAGACATTATTCATTAAAAAACCTCTATTTTTGTTATTTCAGGTTTGTTGGCGCTGTTTCATTCTAGTTCTTTACTTAGTTGTGTAATTCATACTATTCTCTTTTTTCATACTATTCTCTTTTTCGAGAAATACAGGAATATATTTTTTTGCATCAGCTTGTTTCCATTTATTCGGTAGAGGTGTCCAAAAGAGGTTAATCTTCACTTTGAAATTATTTCTCGTATTTTCTCTATGATTAGGAAATGAGACACTTAAAGTAGTAAATGAGTTTTGCTATTTGGGGAGCAAAATAACTGATGATGGTCGAAGTAGAGAGGATATAAAATGTAGACGCAATGGCTAGGAAAGCATTTCTGAAGAAGAGAAATTTGTTTACATCGAGTATAGATTTAAGAGTCAGGAAGTCGTTTCTGAAAGTATTTGTATGGAGTGTAGCCATGTATGGAAGTGAAACATGGACGATAAATAGTTTGGACAAAAAGAGAACAGAAGCTTTCGAAATGTGGTGCTACAGAAGAATGCTGAAGATTAGATGGGTAGATCACATAACTAATGAGGAGGTATTAAACAGAATTGGGGAGAAGAGAAATTTGTGGCACAACTTGACTAGAAGAAGGGATCGGCCGGTAGGGCATATTCTGAGGCATCAAGGGATCACCAATTTAGGATTGGAGGGCAGCGTGGAGGGTAAAAATCGTAGGGGGAGACCAAGAGATGAATACACTATGCAGATTCAGGAGGATGTAGGTTGCAGTAAGTACTGGGAGATGAAGCAGCTTGCACAGGATAGAGTAGCATGGAGAGCTACATCAAGCCAGTCTCAGGACTGAAGACCACAACAACAACAACATTTTCTCTATATGTTATTTTCTCTATATTATTAATTTGTCGTATTAAGTTGTTGTTTCTTATGATGTAAAGAAAGACTGTGAGTTTGAAACCCTGGTCTGATGGAAGAGATGAGCTAATGGCCTTAATTAGATCAGCTTAAATAAATAAATGAATGAAAATAAAATAAATCTCCTCATTACATCTCATTTTCGAATCATCTCTAGTTTTTATTTTATTTTATTTTATTTTTTAAAATTATCTGTCGTTCAAGTACCTCTATTCTGTCCAGCTTATAAAGATCACCATTAATCATCCACATGCGTATAAACATTCATGTCTGGTCACTATTGTAAAGAGATTTAGCTTCGATTTTCTAGATATGCGTTTTCTACTATAGGTTTCTTTTTCATATCGTATGTTGTTTCCATTTTATTAATTTTCCTATCTATTGCAGATTTTTGTAGTCCATTCTGCATTATACTTTCTCCAATATATTTAAATTTGCTAATTCGCTCCTATTTGTCTACTTGCCATTCTATGGGTTTTGGAGCATTTTTAAGATCCTCTAAAAACAGAACCTTTATAGAATCACTTTGTTGTCTATCTGTCTGTCCATGTGTCCGTCTGTTGAGACCCTTTTCTCTCATAATCAGCTAAAGGTATCAAGTTGAAATATATATCACAGACTAATTTCTACGGTCCCTTGGCGGTGTAAAAAAATTTAAGCTTCTGAGTCAATGCAATCAAAAGATACAACGATTTATTTGTCACATATTTTCATACTCGCAAACCGACACATAAGTACCTATATGTGACATGTCTAAGTAAATAACTAAGTTTGTACGGCGCCATCTCAGAATGGGGTTCCTACTCGCACTTGTCCATTTCTTTTATGTTTGTAATTAATTTTGTTTTTCAGCTGAAATTTTGAGATCAGTTCTATTGGTTATTTCTTTCTGGAAGATTTTTTTGAGTAAATGTTTCTTTGAAATCTTTTGAAAGTATTGCATAAACATCTGCAAAAGCTTTAATTTTTTTTTTGAGGAGATACTTAAAATTCTATGACTACTCCGAGTATACGGTGGAGGACAGTCAGTCACCACTTAGCAACGTCCGATGAACACTCGGAACGAAGCTCGTGACTGGGTAGCCACTAGGTTTAGTGTTCCGTGTCACTGAACCACAGAACGGCGAAGTGTCGTCTTTTCACTCTGCTCCTCGGCGGTGTTTTGATTGCGGATGCCTACTGAAATTCCTTACGATGTGTGTTTATTATCATTTCTTCCTGAATGGTACGCAGGTCCACTGAAAACGTTACAGCTGCATTCTGGCAACTTCCGGGTCGCAACAAGAGGTCTGGTCTGTGAAATGGAAACGCCATCGGCCGGCCGTGATCGGAAGTGGTGGAGTCGGTCGCCGTCTGGGCTAAAGAGGGGGGGGGACTAGGGGGAAGGGAGAGGGTGGATGGGGTAGGAGTGGAGGGGGAGGGCTGGGCTGCGTTCGATACTGCTGAGCCTCGGCTCTCGAAATTAAAGACCCCGCGAGCGCGGGTCAACAAGCTCTCTTCTGTCTTCCCCCTGTCCTCCCTCTCTCCACCCCCTCCCCTCCACCGGCTGGCGGCTGCAGATGAGGGCGACAAAGCGCGCACCGCACAGCCCCGCCCCCGTATCTCCCTACTGACGAAAAGGAAGAACCGGTCGAACCGAACTCACCTTCTCCAGACAACTGTTCTCCACGAGAGATTCTGGGAAGCATTTCAAGTCCCACGAAAATGTAGATGGACGCTATGTAGACCTTCCAGAGCAGCTTCAGGGATGGAATGCAGTTCTTCATCCTACTGGGTCATAAACACAGTGCGGGTCTTAGCGTGTTCAACAATCAGTCACCATGCCGCCCAGTCACTGCCCCCAATTGTTGTTCTTCTTTTTCTTGTGCCTGCATTGGCACAGGGCTGGCATGGTTATTTTAAACGGTGGCCAGATCCCCTTCCTGTCACAAACCAGTTACAGCCCGAGATGGAATATGAGCAACCCAACTGCTTACGTGTAGTGTTATTTATGTGAAAGTGAGCGTTTTCTAAACGTTTGTGAATCGTGTGACTGAGGCAAGACTCGGGTACCTGCCCGGTGTAAGAGGCTGTGGAAAACCGCCTAAAAACCGCATCCAGGCTGTCCGGCACATCAACTCTCGTCAGTACGCCAGTTGGACTCGATCTTGGGCTAGTTCACCTTCGGATTTGAAAATACCCTCTCAAAATTTTCCCATTTGGGACCTGTTCTGGCTTACTACCTACTCACCTAGCATAAGGCCACAAAGAATTGGGCTCCACGTACCAAACCAGCCTCAGGTCAAACAAATGGAAGGTATATCAGTTTAGGTTTATTGCCAAGTAGTCAACAGATGATCCCACAGTGTAAATCAACTCTAGGAAGGTAGCCTATGTAAAATTTGAAGAAAATAACAATAACACTTGTTGCAAAACTGTCTGCAAGTGTCGAATCTCTTGGGTGTTTAGTATGTTTTGTTACATGATATTTGTGCATCCAGTTCAGTTCACCATGCTGACAGTGTATGGTGCTCCACACTGTCATCGCATTGTCCTTGTGAATATTCACTCATTACCAGATGGAAGTTATGTGACCTGACTGTACGATCATGGACACCTCAGTGAACAATATGTCCGTCCCCTTGGTCAGTGGTCGCTTGCAATCATCGAGACCCTGTACAGTATTATCCCACTCTTGGGCCCACAGATTTAATATTCATATGGTAAGTATAGATTCAGACCAATGTGAGCAGGTGAAAGAGGACGAGTTACTCTCTCGCCTTTTTTTTGTATAAGGAAAATTATTAAAGATTTTATTACAACTCCTGACGCACCCTGAGCGAGACTCTATAAAGTTAACAGCCTGAGCAGACGTCGATGGTAGGGCGCTAAAAGCATGACGTATTTTTATGGTTCTTAGCTCCTGGAAACGGCATGTTGGGAGTTGGAATCAATTGGCGGCGAGCCCATCCCTCAGTAAATCTTACTGGACTGGCCCACAGTCGTACAGGCCTTGCCGAGACAGGTCTCCAGCAGGACAATGCTGCTGTACCTGCACTGGCTCCAGCTGCAGGCTGGACTGGGGACAATGGACTGAAGGGACGTGTCTACACAGTGGAGTTGTAAATTGAGCATTGTGTGCAGAGCCACGCATAATAAAAATTCACAAGTTTTTGTGTTCGCCGATACTGCAAATAGGCCTGTGACCCATTTCCATTGGCCACCTCGGTTGTATAAGAAACTCTGGCGTCTGAGAAACGTTTAGAGATAGAATCTTTATTACACCTCATAGCTAGGACTAACAATCTCCAAAGCAAAGGCGATTTAGATAAAGAACTTTAAGATTGTATCTGTTCACTTGTTGCTGCGGGAAGCAACACGAATTTAGAGAAAAACATCTTCCCCCTCTGCAAAAACCTAAAAAGAAGCTAGTAATTGGCGTTTTCTTCTTTTTCCAGAGACACATGTTTCTTAACTCTTGCCCTGGTTTGACAGGAATTTGTGCTGTCGTGTGGGAGGGGAGATTCAGAGCCTCTACAGCCCTATGATTGGCTCAAGATGGCGAGAATGCGGTGTCGGTCGTGCAGTTTGCGGGAAAATGGATTTTTTTTTCTGAAGAGGTAACGTACTGCCGCTCTGGCCTTGTCAGAGCATACAGATCTCAACTGCCACTTGCTCTCTGCTACACCTATACTGAGAAACTTCTGTAGATTATCCATCAAAGTCCGCGCAGCGTCAGATCAATTCAGACTGCGTTATCCACATTTTTAGGGCCAGAGTACTTGACTCACTTCTGCCACCCAGAATCCTTGTCCACTGCGGTTTTAAACCATCTGTTAGTTATTTACGGTATACAATAAAAAGTTGTTTAGCATAATTTATGTCTGTCTTTGTTTTGGGAAAATAAATGTTGTTAGTAAACTAAATTTTGCACACAATCTCAATCATTTTTATATAGTCCTAACAGTGTTTCTTTTCACAGCTAAATTGCAGAATGATAAACCCGTGTCACAATGGGCCATGACGCAGCCACTTCGAATACCGACACATGCTGGTAAATGTTTACTCTTCTTACACGAAGTAATACATCATATCCTTACAAACAAACAACATTCAAATGCGATTACTGAATTGGAAGCCCAGTCTGTAATGTTTCCTCATTGACAGACTATAATGACATTATGCCTATGGGCTTTATGCAGGTGCTCACGATATCCATACCCAAGCATGTGGTATAACTGAATGCTAATTGACGTTTATGGCATGCTGCCTTCATGGTGCTGCAGTTTTAATGGCCAACAGAGTATTTGGCTTCTGAGCGCTGTAACCACATAAGATTTACCATTTCCTCTCCATTAAGGCTATCAAAGGTCTGCGTTGTACAGAAACGAGAACTCATCAAAAGTATCCGGACACCTATTAGTGGACATTAAAATGGGGAGTGTCTACCCCTCGCCTTTATGGCGGCTTGAACACTTTCAGTGGGTGCATCGATGTCCGTACAGCTGGCGTGTCCTTCTTCCTCAAGAGCCGAACTCAGAGGAGGTAGTAATGTTGCATGCTGGGGTTTGGAGTGAAGTCGACGCTCTAATTCATCCCGATGATGTTAACTGCGTTCAGGTCGGGGGTCTGGGCACACCAGTTCAATTCTGAAAGGTTGTTGGCCACAAATCACTGCCTCACAGATTATGCTTTACGACAGGGCTTTGTCACGGTGATGTAAACAATCATCCTCTCCGAACTGTCCCTCAACTGTATACAGCAGACAGTGCTGTAAAGTGTGTTCATATCCTTTAGCATTTAGCGTCTTCTTAGGTGCAATAAAGGGACCGTACCCTAACCACTAAAAGCGCTATCTCCTCCGTCACTCGCTATTGCAACTACGCATGATGGCAGGCAACTTCTCCAGGTATTCGCCAAACTCAGACACTTCTACCCGACTGCCAGAGGCAGCAGAGTGATTCATCAGTCCAAATGACTCGTTTTCACTCACCCACTGTCTAATGGCGTCGCTCTTTACACTAGCTGAAGTGCGGTTTACCGTTCATTAGAGACGTGTGTCGCTCATGAGGAACTGGTCGACTGTTGTACCCGGTTGTTCTTAACTCCTTGTTCCCAGTCCTCGTCGACCCACTAGCTGGACAGCTGGCGGCACTTTGGAACTCACGAGTTATTCCTTCCGCTGATTTTATGCGGTTTTCTGACGACCGCCCTTCGCAATGCTCGACGGTACCTGTCCGTCAGCCCGCCTAGTCTTCGTTCAGCTGTGATTGTTTCTTCGAGTATTTACTTCAGAATCACATCACCAACTCTCGCTTTGGGATGGTTTGGAAGGGATCAAATACACTACTGGCCATTAAAATTGCTACACTAAGAAGAAATGCAGATGATAAACGGGTATTCATTGGACAAATATATTATACTAGAACTGACATGTGATTACATTTTCGCCGGCCGGAGTGGCCGAGCGGTTCTAGGCGCTTCAGTCTGGAACTGCGTGACCGCTACGGTAGCAAGTTCGAATCCTGCCTCGGGCATGGATGTGTGTGTTGTCCTTAGGTTAGTTAGGTTTAAGTAGCTCTAAGTTCTAGAGGACTGATGACCTCAGATGTTAAGTCCCATAGTGCTCAGAGCTATTTGAACCATTTTTTTTATTACATTTTCACGCAATTTGGGTGCATAGATCCTGAGAAATCAGTACCCAGAACAACCATCTCTGGCCGTAATAACGGCTTTGATACGCCTGGGCATTGGGTCAAACAGAGCTTGGCTGGCGTGTACAGGTACAGCTGCCCATGCAGCTTCAACACGATACCACAGTTCATCAAGAGTAGTGACTGGCGTATTGTGACGAGTCAGTTGCTCGGCCACCATTGACCAGACGTTTTCAATTGGTCAGAGATCTGGAGAATGTGCTGGCCAGGGCAGTAGTCGAACATTTTCTGTATCCAAAAAGGCCCGTACAGGAGCTGCAGCGTGCCGTCGTGCATTATCCTGCTGAAATGAAGCGTTTCGCAGCGATCGAATGAAGGGTAGAGCCAGGGGTCGTACCACTGTTCAAAGTGCCGTCAATGCGAACAAGAGGTTATAATGTTGTAACTTTAATTTTCTTAGCTGCTGTGTAATGTTGTAACTTTAATTTGGTATGCTGATATCGGTGCTAATTGACAATGAAAGTGGGTTAAAAGCCGTGAGCTGTCTGGGGAGAAGTTAACCGTGCATTACTGGGCAACTGTTTCATCAGATATTTAGTCTAGGTTTACCAAGCAGACTAACATTAATGATAATCTTTTAATAGTCATACAAAACCGGTAATATATATATATGAAAAGAGAATTTAAATAAAAAGAAAGAAATCAGTTTATATTTGGAAATTTATTTTATGATTGTTCATTGAAATTTCAGCATATTATACGTGAGTTATAACTGAGCTGGTGCCTTATTTACGATTGAAAAATGTGAGATTGTAATCTTACGGAACACATAAAATATGGAGCCAAGATTGGGAGACTGCATACGACACTGCATTCATAAAATAACTCACGAAGAAAATTGAAACATAAGCAAGAAGAAATTAACCACAACCAACAGATTCAGTTTTTTTACCCAAAGAAATTACGTTCATACCACAATCCTGTCCGTCATGTAATTACCACACACTGGTATACTAAATTCATATTAACTCTTTGTGAAGTCTTCGCAAAAAGAATAGCTGAGGGCTACTTTGATGATTACACCACATGCTCCACGTGGTCAACTTGGTTTACACAAAGCGTACAACTCCACAATAATTTTGATAATTAAAATACATTAGATCGAAAAGCAATTGACAAAAGCAAAACCTTGAACTGGTTACTAACGTCTTACTATTAACCTGATGGGTCAAACAGTTATATAAGCACGTGGTAGTGGTCTCGCAAAGTACACCCCACGTGGGCTGAACATAAAGAAAAGTTGCTATATTGAAAATATAGTCAAGACGAGACGTTATAATCACACAAGCATTCGCATTTAAGATTGATCTTAGTTAGAGTTACTGATCAACACGTAGTTCCACTTTATTCACAAAGTAGTAACAAAGCAACAACCGGAAAATAATATGAACTTCACACGAGAATTACACTACGCTGCAATTTAAGATAACCTTAGATTTTTTAGAGCTAAACCCGAAATAAAGATGATTAAATTTTCAGTTAGGCTGAACTTAACAAATCCATTGTCCTATGGACTTAGCAGACACGCGCTTAGCCGGAGATCTTACCACTTCAGACGCTCGCCACCGCCAGACTGCAACTGCCTACTGCCGAGCGTGCTTCCTGAGGTTGGCTCACAAAGACAAAACGGAAGGGGCCAGAGGGGCAGCTTCCTATACCAACATGACAACGGACGGACAGAACCATACTAAGGATAGAAACCTCTTTGCTTTTAGGAAGCGTAGCTACCTGTTCCGACGTTGGTCCTACTGTTCTCTAGCAGACAGGCTTGTCTGCTACCCTCAAGCATGCAACTACAAATACATTTGCTCATTCATACTCTCACACAGAAGGGAAGGGGGATGACAGTATCTTATCATATACAGTATATAAAAGAAAGCGGATGTAGGTTCCGTATGAGACTGTGTGACATGAATTACATATAAGAATTACATATAAACTGTGCTTTAAAGTGTAGTAGTGTGACAGATCGTTCTTGTTTATGTGTAAAAGTAACATGTTCCACTGCTCAGTCTCCTCCCAGATAGTCAGAAACGCCACAGTACATTTAGAAGAGGAATTTATTCCATAAATGGCAACAGATTTAAGAAATTAAACATGAAAGGAATCCAACAGAGACCTTTCAAGGTGACCGAGACGTGTAACCAATGGCACCCCATACCATTACGCCGGGTGATACGCCAGTATGGCGATGACGAATAGACGCTTCCCATGTGCGTTCATCGCGATGTCGCCAAACACGGATGCGACCATCATGCTGCTGTAAACAGAACCTGGATTCATCCGTGCACCCAGGTTCGTCGTTGAGTACACCATCGCAGGCGCTCCTGTCCGTGATGCAGCATCAAGGGTAACCGCAGCCATGGCTCCGAGCTGATAGTCCATGCTGCTGCAAACGTCGTCGAACTGCTCGTGCAGATGGTTGTTGTCTTGCAAAACGTCCCCATCTGTTGACTCACGGATCGAGACGTGGCTGCACGATCCGTTACAGCCGTGCGGATAAGATGCCTGTCATCTCGACTGCTAGTTATACGATGCCGTTGGTATCCAGCAAGGCGTTCCGTATTACGCTCCTGAACCCACTGACTCCATATTCTGCTAACAGTCATTGGATCTCGACCAACGCGAGCAGCAATGTCGCGATACGATAAACCGCAATCGCGATAGGCTACAATCCGATCTTTATCAAAGTCGGAAACGTTATGGTACTCATTTCTCCTCCTTACACGAGGCATCATAACAGAGTTTCACCAGGCAACGCCGGTCAACTGAAGTTTGTGTATGAGAAATCGGTTGGAAACTTTCCCCATGTCAGCACGTTTTATGTGTCGCTACCGGCGCCAACCTTGTGTGGATGCTCTGAAAAGCTAATCATTTGCGTATCACAGCACCTTCTTCCTGTCCGTTAAATTTCGCGTCTGTAGCACCTCATCTTCGTGGTGTAGCAATTTTAATGGCCAGTACTGTATGTGCGACGGATGTGTCACTCAAACAATCATGACCACCCCACCCTGAAAATTACTGAGTTCTCCTGACTGACACATTCTGCTGTTATCTGCTTCTATACTGACAATACAACGCAATACTCCCCACGTACTCGTCTCTAGTGACATTTATTGGTCGCTTACGCAGCAGGAAGACGGGCACGTAGAGCTGCACCAAACCTTTCTTCGTATTGAAGACCACCACGACAGGAACTGAGCCTCACGACTGGCACGAGAGTACCACTCGTTATCAGACAGCTGTCACGTCATCCTCCACCAGTGACGTCATTGGGTGCCGTCTCCAGGGAGCCTGATGAACACGGCACTTCTTCCAGGAAGCTGGAGCTAATTATGCAAGTAGACCGTAAACTAACACCATGAGTGCATCCCATTACAATTTTCCAGCCAAGGGAAAATCCCTGAAGCATCGGCAATGAAAGCCAGGTCCTTTGCACTGCAGTCCCTTGTACATCCAGCACGCCTAAAGCCATGATGGCGCCCTTCCAACATCTTCTCTCAGTATGGAACTAGCCTATCGTACAGAATTTGAGACGGAACTACTACCAGTGCTGTTCATTTCGAGATTTCAGTAGTCATTAACGGAGCAAGTCTGTAAATAAATGTCTCTGATGTTAGTTCTTTTTTTGTACGGTTACCTCTTTAGTCCCAGGGAACAGATAAACAGCAAGAAACAGCAATAAACAAGTGACACATGAGAGTGGGTAACAGATTTGAAAGCTTTGTAAAAGCTGACCTCATCCGTAGTAGAAGTAATTAAATAAATAATATATGAACGGTCGGCACATCCGACTGCTACGTTCACTTCCCGGTACAGCCTCGTGATGCCAACTCAGAAGCCACCTGAACGAGAAGAAGCGGCTCCAAAACCTGGAAGGCTGTCAACGGCTGGGGGGAGTGGCGTATTGGCTTCACGTCACCCCATGCCGCGGGCAGATGACGGCGCCCTATGACTGACGATGACGTGGCGATCTGTCAGTACTGCATCGTCCAGAGAGTCTTATTGCGGAATCACTTTGTTTCATAGTGACAAACTAATGTTTGTTTAGATTAAAATTTCATTTGTTCAATAGTACCACAATCCACTGTTCTTCTCCCCCTGGTACTAATGAGCCAACAGACGTAATAGTCCGCTCTCTCTCTCTCTCTCACACACACTCACTCTCACTCTCTCTCTCTCTCTCTCTCTCTCTCTCTCTCTCTCTCTCTCTCTCTCTCTCTCCCCCCCCCCCCCCCTCCTTTTCTTAAACAACACGAGGTGCAAATGAATCAATAGGTGCCCGACCTTGCCGCTTTAGCGCGACGAAACTACTGAAGTCATAACATCAAACTAAATATCACCACTACAGTTTCCTCGAAAATACAACAACTTATTTCAGCGCTACCGACTTTTTAAGTGACTGTAACCTGCACATAAAACTGAGTGTCTGTAACCTCGGAAAGCTTTTGTACCATCTCACTCACTTCTGTTAGGCGCCAGGTGCCACATCTTCTTCCTCTTCTTCTTCTTCTTTATTGTCACCTTGTCCCACGTCACGTAGGGTCGACGTTGCTCTTCTGGATCCTTCTCCTCCATAATTCTCTATCCATTGCCTCTTCCTTCTTCCATCCTTTCTCCCTTAGGTCCTCGGATATCTTATCCTTCCACCTCATCTTCGGTCTTCCTCTCCTTCTGGCTCCTTCAATCTTTATATCTTCAACTCTGTTCCTCTGTTTCCGATAGCTCTTCCCCTTGTCCGTACCACCTTAGTCTGCCCATGGGTCCCACTTTCACAGCTCCTGTAACAAATTCATTTCTAATCCTGTCCTTCCTTCTTACCCCATACATCCACCTCAGCATCCTCATTTCCGCCACTTCCATCTTCCTTTCCTGGGCTACTGTGATTGGCCCTGCCTCTGCCCCGTATATCATAGCAGGCCTTACCACCGCCTCGTACACTTTCCCTTTCAACCCAATGCTCACCTTATTGTCACACAACACTCCACTCATTTTTCTCCAGTTGTTCCAGCCGCGATTTATTCGGTGTTGTATCTCGCTTTCCAGCCCCCCGTTCCTCTGTATGTACGACCCCAGGTATTTAAAGCTGCAGACCGATTTCAGCTCATCATCCTGGATCTTGCAAGACCTCATCTGCACATCCTTCAGTGCTAAATATTCTGACTTTGTCCTGCTAATTTTCATCCCTCTTTCTTCTAGTGCCTTCCTCCAATCCTCCAGCTTTTCCTCAAGTCTGTCGATGCTCTGCTCACAAAGAACCACATCATCCGCAAACATCATATTCCACGGCGCTTCCTTCTTCACATCTTTCACCAGCACATCCATAATCAGGTCAAAGAGGTAGGGACTAAGCGCAGACCCTTGATGTAACCATACTTTTACTAGAAACTCTTTTGTCATGCCCACACTACTTCTCACCTGTCTCATTGCTCCTCTGTACATTTCCTTCACTACCCTCACACACTTCTCTGGCACGCACTGCTCTCTCATGCTTCTCCATATTTCGTCCCTTGGGACTCTGTCATATGCTTTCTCCAAATCAATGAAAGCCATATGTAAATCGGCTTGTAGCTCCGCGTGTCTCTCCACTATCCGCCTTAAAGCATGTATTGCATCAGTCGTTCCTCTTCCTGGCATGAACCCAAACTGTTCTTCACACACCACAGTCTCCTTGCGTAATCTTTCTTCTACAACTCTTTCCCAAATTTTCATTGTGTGTGCCATCAGTTTAATACCTCTATAGTTACTGCAGTCCTGCACATCACCTTTCCCCTTAAATATTGGGACCAGTACACTATTTCTCCACTCGTCTGGCATCTCCTCCTGTCGCCAAATCTTCTTCATTAGATCCCAAAGGAGCTCAATTCCCTTTTTACCGAGACACTTCGATACCTCCCCGGGGATCTGGTCTGGGCCAACTGCCTTCCCATTTTTCATCTTTTCAACTGCCCGTTCGACTTCATCTCTACTTATATCCATCGTTAATCCTCCGTTTGCCCCTCCTTCCTCAGTTTTCACTCTTACATTTTCTTCATTCAACAATTTCTCAAAATAATTCATGCAGAATTACTCCTGTTCCATTTGTTTTATTGCTGTTAGATCCTTAGAAGCTGAAGGTGCCGCATCTGTGAACAGTTTAATCTTCACCTTATGGAAGGCGCGTATAACCGAATTACATACCATATGTCAATAATTACTGTATTTCTAGAGTTCTTTAACTTTTCACCGATCAGTAATCCAAAATATTTCAATTTGTTTCTAGCTACTATGGTTTATTACTATAATCTGTATAACGTTTCCAAATTTGGACAGTGAAGACTGCGTGATTTTTCTAACTTAATGTTAGAATGCCTAAAGTGTACAGCAATTATTTCTCATCACAGACATTGTCTGAACAATACCATCCCTGACAACTGCAAATATAAATATAAATAGATTTTCTTGTTCTAAAAAAGAAGCTGTCGTAATCGTCGCTACGTCTTCGTCTATCTTACTTTAGTTTTCGCTGTTCTTGGAGAAAGAGTCATTTACGTTGAGGAGGTGTGTATGTTGCAATTGTTAGTACGCGTATGAAATATTTGCCTTGTTATTATTGAAAGTAACCTTCTGATTCCTCATGTCAATGTTTTGAACATTTAAAAAGTTTACCGGCCGGAGTGGCTGTGCGGTTCTAGGCGCTACAGTCCGGAACCGAGGGACTGCTACGGTCGCAGGTTCGAATCCTGCCTCGGGCATGGATGTGTGTGGCGTCCTTAGGTTAGTTAGGTTTAAGTAGTTCTAAGTTCTAGGGAACTGATGACCTAAGATGTCCCATAGTGCTCAGAGCCATTTGAACCATTTTGAACCATTTAAAAAGTTTATAGCAGTTTACAGCTGCAGCGCCACCAAGAAATAGAAAATCGAGGGTGCGCAACAGCCACCATTACGCGGCGCCGGCCGGAGTGGCCGTGCGGTTCTAGGCGCTACAGTGTGGAACCGCGTGACCGCTACGGTCGCAGGTTCGAATCCTGCCTCGGGCATGGATGTGTGTGATGTCCTTAGGTTAGTTAGGTTTAAGTAGTTCTAAGTTCTAGGGGACTGATGACCACAGCAGTTAAGTCCCATAGTGCTCAGAGCCATTTGAACCATTACGCAGCAGTTCCAAATATTACAAAATGTTTCATTTCTTCTTCCACAGCAGCAGCCACAAAGCAGTTTAAAGCAATCATTTACTAATAGTTTGCACAGCAAAGAGTTTTTATTACAATGTCAGTACTTACAATATTTTAGATCCAAGTTAGGCACAACAGTTCTGGTCTTAACTATGGTCGAAAGAATCTTAATATATATAAACCGTTTAGGCACCTTGTGTGATAAAAGTAGTGAACACACCAACAAAAAGTAAATGCAAAGCCAATGTTTTTCTCTTTTCGGATTTTTATATCACTGTCTTGTCTATGGAAGTCTGACTTCTATTATATACAAGTTTACATAATTTATACGCTGGCTTGGTGTCGGAATATCAATTAGCGGACGCGTAAGTAAAAATAAAATGAAATCGTTTATCAGCTACTTGCACCAATTGTGTAATAATATGCTGGTTACGTGAAAAGCATAAACTACACTCATTTACTAAGAAAGTGGAGCACCCAGAAGACAGCGTCACATGTCAGCTGAACTTCATACACGTTCACACCACTGGTAGGTATGTAAACGATTACAGTTGCAATTCCCCGCGACAGGTTGAGGCGCCACCAGAGTGCACTAGTGTTGTTACCAGGCCCAGTAAGCTATACAGGGTGTTCCCGTAAGAGCGTGAACAAATGTAACAGGACATAGAGGATGCTCCACTGAAAAATTTGAGGTTGGGAACCTGGCGTCGGGAAAGCCAGCTTAAGGAGATATGGATGTAAACTTGTCTTCCTCTTTGTCTAGCATTACTGTTTTCCACCTCATTTAAAACTAACACGCGTGCAACTTTACACGTTCGACGAATGCGGGAGTCTGGTCCATTGGAAAGAAGAAAGAAGAGACGTGGTAACATGACGACCATGACACACCCGATTTTGAAGAGGAAGTGCTGGAACGTGTTGCAGCGAATCCCATTACAAGTACTCGTCGTAATGCACGTGAAATGGGCGCTGCACATACTAGAATGTGGCGAGTATTCCAGGAACAACAACTACACCCATATCACCCACGACGAGTCCACGCAATACCTTGTGTCAAGGGTCGCATTGTCCCAGTGGTCGTCCAACAATGGATTGATCGACCACATTGCCTCCAAATCGCACAGTTTACTGGCGAGGCTTCATTTGATCGTAATGGCATTTCGAACAGCAGGAGTAGTCATGTGAGGGGTGAGGGAACCCCCCCCCTTCCCCCCACACACACACTGTAGTAGAGTCACACCGCCAAGAACGTTTTGCTGTGAATATCTGGGCCAGCATTGTAGACGGCAGTGCCACTGGCCCATGTCTTCTACCTGGCCGTCTGAATGGCCACCTGTACTCTTGGTTCCTGCAAAGAGTTCTACCTGAGTTGTCGGAGAACGTATCCTCGGCTGTTCGTGAGATGATGTGGATACAACATGATGGTGCATCACCTCACTTCAGTGTGGATGTGCGCAATCAACTCAATGCTGTATTTTCTGGTCGCTGGATTGGAAGAGGTCCTATTCCATGGCTTGCGAGGTCACCTGACTGAGTCCCCCTGATTATTTCCTATGGGGATATCTAAAGTAACTTGTGTATGAGACCCCAATGGATACGGAGATGGAACTGTAGCTGCCTGTGATGTGATTCGACACAAACCAGAGGCGCTTGTATGGGTGCGTTAGAATCTTGTTCACCAATGTAATGCTTGGATTGAGGTTGATGGTCGTCAGTTTCAGCATATTTTGGAAGATACAGTAAAAATGGTACCGTCATTGTGTCAATGATGTTATTTGCAGCAACAAAATAAAAAATAACACAGTAATGTGATTTTATTCCTATTATCATCTCTAGCAGGCTTCCTCGACCCCAGGTTCCCTACCTCAAATTGTTCAGAGGAGCATCCTTTAAACCCTGTTAAATTTTTCCACGCCCTTACAGAAACACCCTGTGTAAGGGACATAAAGGGCGTCGGATGCTAGGCACTACTAAAGACACGAAGATTGGGTGTACTCGTATGAGGCAGCTTCGTCAGCATCTGAAAAAGTTTGAAAGGGGGCTCATTGGGGGCAGCACAGGAACGTGACGGCAGGCACTCTCTTCGTCAAGGTTCTGGTTGGTTGACGATTTGAGGGAGTGCACCGAACAGCGAGGTCATCAGTTTCACCAGATTACGGAAGGATGAGGAAGGAAGTTGGCTGTGTTCTTTCAAAGGAACGATCCTGGCATTTCCCTGAAGCGATTTGTTGAAATAATGGAAAACCTAAATCAGGATGGCTGGACTCGGGTTTGAACCAGCTTCCTCCCGAACGAGTCCAGTGTGCTAACCACCGCGCCACCCTGCTCGGTAAAGGCTCCGGTCTGACCACCACAACTGAGGACTGGCGTATCGTGCACTCGGCACATCACGTCGCTTTCAGCCATCCGAGGAGTAACTGATCCCCTACAACATTCTGTCTCATCCCGCACCATTGGTTGGAGACCAGCAACTGGGGAATTCCCGCCCCATGCGTACACTGGCGTTGGCAACACAGTACAGACGGTTGCTTTTGGAGATGTGCAGTAACGGGGAAGCATAAACTGCCGACTAACGGTTACACATTTTATTCAGCGGTGAATCGCGATTTGGACTACCTTGGATGACCAACGTTCGCCTGCATGACGGCGGTCTGGGTAGAGGTATCGTTCTTCCAAGTTTTGGGGAAGCACAATGGATTTACTCCTGACGTCATGGTGTAACTTTAGGTCATGGCTGGTAGTGATTCAGGGACATCCACGAACCCCGGGACAAGTCGGAATCCCGGGAAATCGACTTAAGCCGAGAGGCTAGCCAAAGAGACTACTTGTAAACAGGGTCTGGAGATCGGCAAGCAGGAATCTGATCCTCGCCCGGTATTACACCGCAAAGTTTTTGGGCTCTGGAGTACGGAATGATGCTCCCTGACCTTGCCGAACAAGTTAAATACGTTAAATTAAACGAAGAATGTGTGGAGGTCCTCCATGCAAGCCTCTCTCGAGGACTCCATTGTTTTTTACCAACTGCACACTGGCCATACTTGGGCTGACTCATAGTCACCTCCTACATCGCGAGGACCAACCTCAGTGTCGCTGTAGTTCCCACTTGACAGCGGTTTACGCTCGACAGTGGTTCATGCTTAACATTGGTCCACATATTGTTCGACTGTCCAAATCTAGCCGCCTGAGGTGGACTTTTAACCTTCTTGTCGCACTGCCTATGGTATTGACAATGTTTCAACGGCTGACCTAGTTGAAAAGTTTTATTCGAAAGGGGTTTTTTTATCACTATGTCTGGTCTTTTCTCCGATGCCTCATCCTTCCTCTATTTTAACTCTTCCTCGCTCCGTCCAGTGCTGTTTGTTCGACTTGATGTTCGTCTTTTCACCGTCTGTGTTTTTCTTGCCTTGTGCTTTTAGGCTAGAGCTTTTAGTGTGTTGCAGATTAGCTGGCTCATCCTTTTTTATTCTTGCGACCAGTCAGCGCAGGTCATCTGCTACATTGTTTTAACATCTTAATAAATGTTTTCAATTTGGTTTGCTACTATTGTTACACATGTATATTACGGATTTCAGGCAGTAGGATTCTTTTGGGATGTGGTTTTAACCCGAGAACTGTTTGACTAAACGAAAATGGGGTAATGACCATGCATTTTAGTCCCTTTGCTCTACAAATCAATCAGCCAACCAACCAATATCATGTGTCCTCACGTGTTACCTCTCAAGTGACAGTATCGTGGTGCTATGTTTCAACAGGATAATGCTCATCCACACATGGCGCGTGTGTCCACGGACTGTGTGCGTCATGTTGATTGATTCCTGTGTCCTGCAAGATCCCCAGGTTAATAGCTGACAGAAGATGTGTGGTACCTCCTGTAGTGTCCTGCGGTCGGCAGGAAAGAGCTATCGATCAAGTTGGAACACACTTAGTTTAACTAAAACGCATTATTGGCGTGCAGTAATTTCCAGGCGAAATAACAACAAGAAACACAACAATTCTTGTGGTGGCAAAAGTCAGATAAGAGTACAAGACAATCAGAAGAAATAATAACCAAAACACTACGCTACACAATTACAAAGTGGCGTTACGCCCAACAAGATACAAATTTCTACTGAAGACTACGGCCGGCCGAAGTGGCCGTGCGGTTAAAGGCGCTGCAGTCTGGAACCGCAAGACCGCTACGGTCGCAGATTCGAATCCTGCCTCGGGCATGGATGTTTGTGATGTCCTTAGGTTAGTTAGGTTTAACTAGTTCTAAGTTCTAGGGGACTAATGACCTCAGCAGTTGAGTCCCATAGTGCTCAGAGCCATTTGAGCCACTGAAGACTACGGCAAGTGTCTACTGGGCTAGAGTCGGCGTAGGTATTGGCCGGAGCTGTCCTAGCTGTAAGTACACACTGCTGGTCTGACTCTGCTGGCGTTCTATTAACACCGATTCTGCAGACTGCAGCACTAAGTCCTATTAGCTTTTCACGAAGTAGTGCCGTGTTTATGTGGAAGGTCTGTTAATGTTTACATCCACTAGCGATGTTCTGATATGAGCTCTTGAACGGAGGTCGACAGCCCACTTTGCTTGTCTGTTGTGCGGGCCATCTAACCAATAAGGGGCCGCTACGACCCCTCCTAGCACGTCAAAGCCGTCCTAGTACCGTGGGTACAAAGACCAGTTACAACAGTTGTGGGCCAGCTTTCCTCAGAAGAGCATGCACCGAGTTTATCACCGAATCAGTGCCATGCATCCAGGTCCGACAGGGTGCAGCGTCATGGTAGTAAGTGAGCTCATATGACCAAGTTCTTCGTAATTCTTCGTAAACATGACTCTATTTTGTGCTGACTGAAATAACATAATACACCTCCTCAAATCGTGAAATTTGATTCTGTTTCACTTTTCTTCTAGGTGCTACAGTTTTAATGCCATGCAATAGGTAAACAGTGCGGGGGGGGGGGGGGGGGGGGCGTCAGTCCGAACAGAACGGATGGACGGCGCATCGCATCAATTCACATTAAACTTACATCTTTTCCCAGGACACTTCATTTAAATGATCTCGTGGGTTGTGGACGGAAGAACTGACAACTTACATCTGCACTTAAGTGGTTTGCAGAGGGTGTAAAGCTCCAGATTCACTCTTATTCTGTCGGGATGGTCATTCTCCCGTATGTAAGTGGGAGGCAACAAAATAAATTGGCATTCGGAGGAGAAAGTTGCTGATCGAAGGTTTCGCAGAAACGTTGAACAGCTTCGGTTGAATCGTTGTCATCACGACTCGCTTATCATATCCGTGAAACTCTCTCCATTCTTTAGCGATAACACAATACGAGTGGTCTTTTTCGAAGTCTCCTGTCAGTAACATCTGGTAAGGATCCCATATCATACAGCAGCTCTCTAAAACACGACGGACAACCATTTTTTCTGGAGATTTGCTGTACCCTAGAAGTGTTCTAACAAGAAATCAGTCTTTGGTTCACCATCTGTACATTTTCTAGATGATCGTTCAAATTTAAGTTGCTTCTCACTGTCGTATTTAGTTGCACAGACAACTTCTAAATCATTGGCATTTACCATATAATAGAAATTTAACGTATTTCTCGTAGTAGTCATGTATTACTGCTTCAGAATGTTCAGGATCAATTGCTACTTTCTACACCATTCTGTATCTTACCTAAACCATTTTGTTTTTCGCTTTGATTTTCTGTCGATCGTACTACGCCAGGGGTTCCCAGCCGGTGGTATGTGTATCACTGGTGGTTCGCAAGGAAATTGGAGGCGGTGCACATACAAGTAAACTAAACACGTTCTATAATTAAAAATATTCTTTTGCGTTGCTTTATTTTTAAAGTAGACTGATAGTGAGAAAACTGTTTGACAAAAGTAGAATCTGTATAATGGCGAAGAAAATGGATATACCACTTAATGTTTGTAGATGTTCTTTCATCAGAATCTTAATTTGAAAACTGCCTAATTACCGATTGTGAAGTCTGATTCATCCTCAAAGACTGATCTGATTCTGAATATTTTTACTCTTTGGACTTTAATTTACTATACTCCACGTTCAGTTTATTATTCTCTTGCATAACTGGTTTATGTTATTTGTGATGTAAACTTTTGACGAATAGTTTAAATATCATTCCTCTCTGACTCATTCAATATTTGTATCAGAACCGGTTTAATTTAATTAATATTATTTGGTAGAAATACGTGTGACAGGTGAACAGTAACGACTATGTAAGAAAGTGCTTCTACGAAACCTTATTACTTGTGTGTGTGTGTGTGTGTGTGTGTGTCACATTTCCACCATGCGTAACAGTTGATCGGCACGACGCAAAAGCCATGGGCGAGTTGTGAGCACTGAGTAAGAAGGCGAAAATTATTTCTCCGTCCGTATCGTTCCGCAACCCTGCGGCAGCCGTCTCTCAACCTCTCCCTCCCTCCCTCTTCCCCCACCACGCGGTTCGTTAATAAGTGAACAGGCTGTGCTGGTACGATCAAATTACTAAAAATGTTAAGTGGTGCGCATTGACAAAAAGTGTGGATGGGAGTCCCTCTACTAGGTGATAAACGACGACATCATCTGCAAATTATCAAGAGCGCTGCTCCGATTGTCTGAAAATGTGTGCTAATATATAAAGGGGAAAAGTCGTTTCCAAAAATCGAAATGTTCCTGACTTATGTACTTCATATTTTTACACGTCTCTGTAATAAATCTTCGGACCGATGTAGGCTATAAATTTTTAGCTATACTCTAATAAAACTTCGGAAGAACACAGGCTATAAATTTTTACCCGATACTCTAATAAACCTTCAGAAGGACATAGGCTATATTTTTTTTAATATACGCAATGTATAAATACACAATACATAAAGCAGAAACGTTAGCGAAAACTTCGGAAAATTCTTGACCGTTTTACTCGATATTCAAATAAACATTTGGGAAGGACATAGGCCGTATTTTTTTAAACAACGGTGTACAGGATTTCTGTTAAAATCTAGTGCTAAAAAGAAACCGCTTGGCTGTTTCGTTTTCTTTCTGGAATTCGGTTTTAATTACGACAGCATGGCATTTAACGCAGTACACAAATTATTTCTCCCACATACGTGTATAGTTTCTCTGCATATACAGAGCGATTCAAGAAAACGTTTACAAACTGACATGGGACATCGGGCATACAAGGATCAGTATTCACATAGCGAGAGGGGCTCGCAAACGCCACGAGGGGGCGTTACGTCACGTGTCATGTGATCATCGGAGATTGTTTAATTGGCCCGTACATTTTACCGGCCCGATTTGGTGATCGCACGTATCTCGTATTCCTAAAAGAGGCTCTGCCGAACATACTGAATGACGTTCTCCCACGCCCGCCGGCCGGAGTGGCCGTGCGGTACTAGGCGCTACAGTCTGGAACCGAGCGACCGCTACGGTTGCAGGTTCGAATCCTGCCTCGGGCATGGACGTGTGTGATGTCCTTAGGTTAGTTAGGTTTAAGTAGTTCTAAGTTCTAAGCGACTCATGACCTCAGAAGTTAAGTTCAAATGGCTCTGAGCACTATGGGACTTAACATCTTAGGTCATGAGTCCCCTAGAACTTAGAACTACTTAAACCAAACTAACCTAAGGACATCACACACATCCATGCCCGAGGCAGGATTCGAACCTGCGACCGTAGCAGTCGCGCGGTTCCGGACTGAGCGCCTAGAACCGCTAGACCACCGGGTCGGCAGAAGTTAAGTCGCATAGTGCTAAGAGCCATTCTCTCCCACGCCCATTCGTCGCCGCATTCGATTTCAGCGCGGAGGAGCCCCCTTGCATTTCAGCAGACAAGTGAGGACACATCTGCAGACAACTTTTCCCGGCCGCTGCATCCGTCGCGGTGGGCCGGCCGCGTGGCCACCATGATCACCCGATCTGTCCCCAGTCGATTTTCTCTGTTACATCGTCGGAGAACCCAGTGAGTAGGTTTGCTGTGGCAGCAGGATGTCTTCGAGATACACCAGGTTTCTTTGGGAGGGCGAGATGTTCAATGCAGCGTCAATGTCAGGCGTGTCTCCATGCATCTGAACAAAACCTTGAGCATCTTCTGTAGTGGACGTCCATTTGTAGCGTGAGACCAAATAACTGCAACGCTATTATGTAGCTCCGAATGGCCTTTGCGCCTCCAGTTCCTATGTGATTGCTGATCCTTGTTGTATGCCCGATGTGCCGTGTCAGTTTGTAAACGTTTTATTGAATCACTCGGTACAATTTGAAACAAATATTGTATGGACAAGAATGTGCTGTTTTGTGTCTTACCCGCAGGCGCTTTTTACAGAAAATCCATAGATTAAGAAATCCGTATTTATGGCTAATCGGCTTCTGATTAGAATTCTGTTACGTAATCTTATTCGTCCGGAACTTTATAATGCTACCCATTCGCAGCTAAAAGTATATGAAATGATGTCACTGAAGTTACAGTCCTCACATACCCAGCAAATGAAGAAATATATATCTGATACCCTGCATACCAATGATCCAAAACGATTTACCCATTCAGCTTAAGCGGTCCGAGGTCTCTTTCGCAACGATTTACCCATTCAGCTTAAGCGGTCCGAGGTCTCTTTCGCAGAAGCATTAAAGAAAGGCTGAAGGACAGATATCCAAAAACGTTAAAATTCATTAAAGATCGGAGCGTTTTTACCATGGGCGGTTGTATGTGCCCTTTCACCAACTCTTACCGGACAGTATCCCTCAAACTAAAACTATATTCTATACTATTAGGACATAGGCTATAGTTGTGCTGTGAAAATGTGCTGTTTTGTTCTCTTCCTCGTAGTCGGTTTTACCTACAGTTGCACGGTATTTAACAATCAAACGTATTTTTCGTATGGTTAGTTGTATGTTGCCCTTCCACAAACTGGTTGTTCAGAAAACCACGTCGTGCTTCTACCACACAACATGCATGCATATTTTAAAATTATGTAATTGTATTCTGTACAAAAAATTCAAAAACAATAAAAGCGGAAATATGTTCTATACGATTTATTATAATTTCGAGTCCAATACTTTCAAAGTGGGAGAAGTCGGAAGAAGAAGCCAGAATTTTCGCCCTGGCACAATTCCCAGAGATATCCCGTGGATATTTAGAAAATGTTGATCATTGCCGGGTCCGACAGACATTTACACAGTTAAAGACAGAAAAGGGCCTATCAGAGTTGTTTAGGGAGCGCCACGTATAACATGGCAATAACTGCATATACCTCTACGAGGTCTGTTCAAAACTATTTTGGAACGTTAGTAATTTCGCATCAATGGTGCGTTGGAGCGAAATGTGGTTGACCTCCCTGCACACGTCTGTGTTTAATGTGTAACCGCCGGAAGTTGCATTGTTGAATGTCTGTTAGTTATTGTTCACTGCTATATTGAATAGAATGTTGTGTCGCACAGTTTGCGAATTTCGAGATGGCAGAGTTAGAGAAGCAACGCTTCTGCTTTAAATTTTGCGTGGAACTCACGAAAACCTTTACAGAGTGACACCAAATGACGCAGGAAGCCTACGGTGATGAGTGCTTAAGCCATACTCGGCGGTACGAGTGATTCACACGGTTTAAAATTGGCGGGTCAGAAGTTAAAAATGGTTCAAATGGCTCTGAGCACTATGGGACTCAACTGCTGTGGTCATAAGTCCCCTAGAACTTAGAACTACTTAAACCTAACTAACCTAAGGACAGCACACAACACCCAGCCATCACGCAGAAGTTAAAGATGAACATCGTTCAGCACGCCCTTGGACGTCTACCGATGGCGCTCGTGTCAGGGACGTCAATGAAATTGTGCGTACCGGTCCGAGAGATTGCAGAAGAATGTAACGTTTCAGTTGGATATCGTGTCACGAAATCCTGACACAGCATCTCGGAATGCATCGTGTTGCCGCCAAGTTCGTCCCGCGGTTCATGAGTCAAGAACAGGAAGATCTCCGCATCGCAATCTGTGAAGAGCTTTTGGATCGCTCAAATGAGAACGAAATGTTACTTAAGAGAATCATAGCTGCTGATGACACGTGGGCCTGTGGTTATGTTCAGTCTTCATAATTGGTCGGGAAAGGCTCTCCTAGACAAAAAACAAAATCTCGCCAAGTAAGGTCAAATGTCAAAGCTATGCAGATAGTTGTCTTTGACTTTGAAGGATTAGTTCATCATGAATTCGTGCCACATGTTGTGAAATCTGCGTGGAATGTGAGATGGAAAAACAGCCTGAAATGTAGCGAGACAATTTGTGGCTCCTGCATCACGATAATGCACCCGCACATTCATCCTTGTTGGTGCTTGACTATTACACAAAAACTGAAATCAATGTGCTGCTTCATCCTCCGTACTCTCCATACCTGGCCGTTGTGGATGTTTTTTATTTAAAAAGTTGAACACGCCGTTGAAAGGACGAAATTCGCAACGATAGACGAGATAAAAGAAAATTCACAGATGGCCCAGCAAGAGGTGTACCAATATTGCTTCCGGGAGTCGAAACGGCGTTAGGAGCGGTGTATCAATTGTGGAGGAGAGTATTTCGAAGGAAACCACGTACAATAAGTAAAAGGTAAGCGTAGAAAAAATTTGTGGACAGAGTTTCGGTATTTTCTCAACAGACTTCGTATACTTTGTAAGCTACCTGATGGCGTGTAGCGTGGTTTACTTCCGCTAGTTCCGCCATTTCCCCACCTTTGTACATTCGCGAATGTGCGAAGAATGGCTTGCGCTCTAATTTCTCTGGTTTCACCGTTTTGGTCAGTAAAAGACAAGTGTTGTGACTTGGCAAGGCAGCCAAGTCACAATGAGAGGAAGCCGAAAGGCACGCGCTTAAGCTCACGCAGGCTGGCGCGAGGCCTGGAACAGTTAAGGGAATTAATAGTAGCAAATAAAGTACGTAGTTGATGTAATACTTAACTTTAATCTACAATTGTAGAACATCGCTCTTGATTCTACATGCTTCATACAATAATATCAAATGCTATGGCGCCTTGCTAGGTCGTAGCAAATGACGTAGCTGAAGGCTATGCTAACTATCGTCTCGGCAAATGAGAGCGTATTTACCAGTGATCCATCTCTGGCAAAGTCGGCTGTACAACTGGGGCGAGTGCTAGTAAGTCTCTCTAGACCTGCCGTGTGGTGGCGCTCGGTCTGCTATCACTGACAGTGGCGACACGCGGGTCTGACGTATACTAGCGGACCGCGGCCGATTTAAAGGCTACCACCTAGCAAGTGTGTCTGGCGGTGACACCACAACAAGTATGTGACAGGATGTATGTACGGACTTCAGAAAATAAGGTACACATGGCGTCGCATGCCATGAGCATTGCGCACGAGAGTGGCGCATTGTCGGTAGAAAGTACACCGTCCGGGTCTCCTGCAGACGCAGTTCTGCCGCGATGCGGATAACAGCTGCGTCGCAACGTGCGAGTGAAATGACGCGGCAAGTGGATATAAACTCCAGAGGTTCAAATGGCTCTGAGCACTATGGGACTCAACTGCTGAGGTCATTAGTCCCCTAGAACTTAGAACTAGTTAAACCTAACTAACCTAAGGACGTCACAAACATCCATGCCCGAGGCAGAAACTCCAGAGGTAAAGTACGCGGGACAATACGATTCTTGCGGCAAGACATCTATACTGCACACGGATTCATTGTGAACTTCTGACTGTATATGGGCCGCCTCCAGGCTTAGAGACACGTTTGACCAAGGCCGCCCGAAAGTGGCTGATGTTGATCGGTAAGTCCACATCTTGCACCGTGCAGCTTCCGTCTTTCCGGCAAGTTAAAGAACATCTGGGGATAACAGAGATTGTTCAGGGATGAAGGACGCTCCCACAGGAATTCCTGTACGACTCCGTAACCAAGGAGCGGACTTTTATCGTCGAGTAATTAAACGATTAAAGAGACTTGTTCACTATACTGAAAATTGTTTCATGTATCAGCGTCACTCCGAAGAGTGGTTCAGCGTTCTACAAGTCACTTGGCCTGCTACGATAGTGTGTAACTTACTTTCTGAAGCCCCCTCAACACTTGTCAGCTTTTCTTGGTACAAAATGCATTACACTGTGCTGTCTGTGATACTGATATTTATTCTGCTACAGGTTTCAGTCTCAAACCCTCTTCAACAGCAGACAACTTACCGCAGGTTTATCACATGTCATACATGCTTTGACATACATTACTTCTGAAAAGCATGTATGACATGTGACAAATCTCCAGCCGTTGAAGGTTTAAAACTGAAACCGGTAGCAGAATAAACATCAGTATCACAGACAGCACAGTGTAATGCATTCTATAAAATTCGTACATGCTGTTGACCAGCGCCTAAACAAGATGTTCTTCTTGGTACGTACGCTCTACGAATATCAACGCTAAAGTTGTCCGTGATGCACAACGCTTCTCTTTTAGCGCCTGTCTCTGCAGTTTGTTGACCATATCTGCAATACTTTCTCGCTTGCTGAAGGATCCAGTGAAGAAACTCGCTGTTCATTTACATCTACATCTATTCCCCGGAAGCCACCTTTGGCGAAACGAACTTATCGTCTCTGGATCTTCTGTATTTCCTTTGTCAATTCTGTCTGTTAATAGTCGCAGATTGATGGGCAATATTCAACTATCGGTCGAACAAGTGTTTTATGAGCTATCCCCTTTTGGGTATACTACACTGCCTGAGGATTATTCCAATGAATTTGAGTCTGCACTCTGCGTTTTCTATGGTCAGTTTTATGTGGTCGTTTCACTTTAAATAACTCCGTACATATGCTTCCAGATATTTAATGGATTGACAGCTTCTAGTAGCTGTTCGGAAGTCATACAATCATACAATAACGGGTCGTTCCGCCTATTTGTACGTTGCGCTTAACACTTGTTAGCACAAGATTAGTTCGCACAGATTACCACTCACTGTGGCAGAACGATCGCAGTCAAGTTACTCTGTATTATAGGCGGTTGTTGCCTTTTGATGTTCTGCATATGAAAATGAAACCTGACGTACCACTATAGAATGTAAAAACGGAAGATCCTACTAAAGTGTTAGTTCCTAGAAACAGACTCCGCCTTGCATCGTTTGTCTTGGTTGATCGGCTACAGTTTATACCAGAGTGTTGGTTGGGTTGCTATAGTTTACTTTCTGGTCTTGTGTGCGCTTGTGTGTGTGTGTGTGTGTGTGTGTGTGTGTGTGTGTGTGTCGACTACCGCCATCTGCCAGCGCAAACTGACGCCTCACTGCGGTGTACGAATTGTGAAGTTCTGAGCTTAGCTTGTCAAACCGTGCCGCTTCCTAATTGAAGTAAACGAGACCGGTTGTAAAGTTTATTAAGTCCTGTCCCGAAAACTGCTGCCGCCCCTGAGAAACGTGTGACGCTTGAAGCTGCACGACACAGCACTGTGTGTGTCCACCGAGAAACCTGTAGAGGGGCCGATGACGTCACTCTTTCGTTCCCTCCCCCAAATCGACCAACCAACCAAACTTGTGTGCTATAAGACTTATTTGGTCAACATGAAGCGCTATTCATTTCGATAGAAAACAATCCTTCTTTATGGTTGCATTACCAGACAGGCTGAGATGCAGAAAGTCACGTGATGTGAGTACAAAAGTATGAAAATATTTCCGGAAACTAATATGAGCTCTCAGAGAAATGACCCCATAGACTAGGCTTCTGGCCAAGGCCTCAGACCATACATCAGGCGAGACCATACATCTAAAAAAGCGTATCAAATTCTGGCAGCCGACAATGACAATGCCTACCAACGTTTTTTTTCTGTCAACTGCACATTTTTCTCCCATCCTATGACCGGAGCTCTTATACTCATCACATCAGTTATATCGATGTCTGTTTGCTCTAAATGAGCTATATTGGCGAAGAAGTTCTTAAAAAATCGACGATCCGTCTGTATAACTCGCTACTACAACATCCGTCAATCCCACTATTCTCATATTTTCTACTCCACGACTGGTCGATGATATGGAACAACGTCCACAACAAGGTGCCTCCAACAATTATACGCTCCATCTGGTGCGTTACAGTTACAGAAGATGTTTCCACGAAGGAGGGAAGATACATCATGCCAAGTACACTTTGGATCAGTCTCGCGTTATCGGGTTGATATCAATGCAGGATTCGATGCAGACAGCATATCATCATATGGAACTGGCCAAAGAAGAAACTCGGGGTCATATGGTTGAAGTAACGTTCTTTCCAAAGCCACATTGGCGATATTTTCCCAAACCATATCAGCTGCGTTTGGCTGACCAGCCATTCCGGATATTATTTTCTCATCATTAGCAGCTCAAAATATCAGCGTCTTCTACACATCTCTATACATAACATTGGAGTATCATTAAGCGACCACAGTACAACTACCAATACACCTTTCAGAAGAATTTATGTATTTGAAGAAAAAATCGTCTAAGTTGTTACACAGCGTCATGTTTGTCCTCAGTTTCTTCTACACGATCGACGTTTCAACCTCTGCTGGGACCTTCTGGTGTTCACAGTTAGCTGAACACTGTGAAAGACCATTGTTGCGTTCACTCATAAAAGAGACTTTTTCCGGCTTATGCTGAAGAAACGGGTAAAATACTAGATATGAGTGATCTAATTGCATTATGTCTACGACCGAGATATTTTAAATATTAAGGACAATTTTATGAACAATCGGACTGTTTTAGGAGTTAAGTAATGCACCACTGGAGCCTTGTTATTGTCTTCTCTATGTGAACGACACTGTTGTTGTAAGTCCACACAGAATATAACAGCTTCGCATATTTCACAATTTTTTAAACGAGATTAATGTTCACTTTGGAGCTAGAGAGTGAGAGATCGGTCTCCCGTTTCTAGATGTGTTGGTCTATAGATGATGTAAAAGTACTCTAGCACACAGAGTGTATATGAAGCCTAGAAACACAAATAGGTATTAAGATGCCACTTCTCTCTACAAAGAGCCCAGAAGATAGCAGTGCTCAGCACTCTGTCTTCGCATACTTTCCATATCAGAGACAATACTGTAATAGATTGGAATCTAAGACGAATTTCTGAAAGAAAACTGTTACGGCGTAAAGTGAAGCGCCGGCACGCCAGTCGGGAACGATAGAGAAGAGGTGGCTGTGAGAAGAGGTCAGCCAGTCGCACGCTGACCGACCCCTCTCCCGGACGACAACACGATAGCAGCGCCCCCTAGGTGAAGAGGACATAAGCGCCGCGCCGGACCGTCGCGACCAAACTATAATAGCTGCATAGGAACGACTTAGGATTGTTCACGCTGAAGACGAATGGTTGTTTCGAATGTCGCCCTTTGCTTGCGACACATCCGTGTGATCCCAAAGTTGAGTGTTGTCTCTTTTCATTTTGTAATAAAACTCATTAATACGATTTGTCTGAATTGTTTGTCTAGCGAACCGAGTACGTAAGATTCCTAGATTCCTCATATTCGACGACGAGCTTAGAGACATAAAAAAGACAATGCAGCTCAACGGCTACCATGGTTTGTCCGTAGAATGAGCTTTCGGACGAAATTTTATTATATTATATATTATTATTATTATTTATTTAGTATGAGGAACCGCCTTTTCACTCTGTTAGGTTACAGTTAGTTTCTATAGTTACTCACAGCATCAGCAGAATTCTACGAAAAAATGGTATACAGGCCACACTTTGCAGCCAGAACAAAGTAAAGAACTTTTTCCAAAACAAAAGTAATGCACGTGATTGCCTCCACACCGAGGGAGTTTTTGAAGTGACGTAGTAGAGGGTATATAGGCGAAACAAGAAAGACTGTAAAAGAATAAATTAGAAGGCTTGAACGTCGCACATGGTTAAAACAAAGTGTGAAACGCTGGGACAACTGCGACTAACACACAGATTTCAATAACGTGCATGTGCTGACCGAGGAAACCAACATTTATAGAAGGAAAGTCGGAGAAGCGATTGAGATTTCCAAAAACGAGTTAAACTTCAATGGAGAAGGCGGACATAGGCTTCCAGCTTCGTGGCCTCCCGGCATCAGAGAATAAAATACGCAGCGCCTATCAGCGAGGAAGGCAAAGAACGACCAGGAAGACAACTCCGCGCGAGGAGTTGATAAAGATTCCTGTCTCTTCCTCGGCCGATTTCGCTTTCTATCCAATAACGATGGTCCACTGACAGTATCTGGAGGAATTTTGCCCAATAATCCCTCTTCTTCGGCACAAGCGGGGAAACCTCGCTTCTATAAGTGAGGGAGAAATAGTAGCAGTCGAGTGTCCGATGCCCAAGAGCACGGAACTCAGCCAAGTGGCTGCCCAGCCCACTTTGGAGTCGTTCGGTAGACGCGTGGCCTCTTGGATTTGTCCCACAGGCCGCAGTTACGACGACTCGGGCTGTTGCAACAAGTTGGTTCAAATGGCTCTGAGCGCTGTGGGACTTAACTGCTGAGGTCATCAGTCCTGCAACAAGTACCTCTAGTATGACGACCCAGAGCGTCAACGCGGATCCTCAGACGGATTGTGACACGGGTCCCGCCGGATAAAACACAGAGTGCGAGGTCACCTCCGTGACCTACAGACCGATGCATTAACCATTAGCGCTTCCAAGCATCTGCAGCAAGCGGTGGTGGCCTTACGAAACCGCCGCGGAAGAAGTAGACAAAACGGGGTCACCGTTAGTAGGGATGAGAAACGCGCTTGTCGCCCTGTAGGGCGGTGAGCCTGGCCTACCAAGTAACAACGCAATGCCGCAGCAGAAGCAGCGGTAATAACAACAGCAACAACAGTCCTACAATATCCCCAGATCCGCAAGATATTATTCAGCTGGCTGAAGAATGCTGCCAAACAAGCAAGTGGTGATAAGATAAAATTATTTCATACGCCTACTAGTGCCGAAGTGACAGTGGTGAACATGGCAGGAGAGGAAAGCATGATACGTGTTTCCTGCAGCGAAGCCAGGATAATCAAGGATGTCATCAGGGGGCGCCAGGAAATGTTTTCCTCGGGACCAAGAAGCACTAGATGCAATGGGCTTCGTCGCAGCTGCGGCGACCGACTCCCGGATAGGTACAGAGGTTGCATCACACACAAGAATTCGTGCAGACCATGAAGCGAAGCCACAACTTTGTCGCCCACATTAGGACCAGAAGACGAGCCAGCGCCACCACATCCCATGGAGAGATGTGTCAGAAGAATCCGACATGAAGTTCTAGCGTCTGACGTTGTAAAGGACAACTCTACGACACCAACAGCGGCAGAAGATTTCGAAAACTCAGCAACGAGCTACTGCCAAGCGCCGCCGCAAGCCTGCAGCGCCACTTTGTGCAAAGGGCTACAATGGAACATTCGGACACCACGGAACTGCTACGCTCCCTCAGGCCTCTCCTCGTTGACGTCACTAAGATGATCGCCAAGTTCCCCCCTCTCGTCGTTAAACAGTTACTGCAGCGCAGCGATCAGGAGCATAGTGACGACCATCTGTCAACCAAAGGGGCCTGCTTACAGCCAGGAATATAACTTTATAAGATTGCAGTACGGAATGCCAGTGACATTTATTCCCAACTGTAGGAATTTTGTCAGTTCCCACAGTGAGAATATCGGCATTTGCCTAGTCTCTGAAACTCATCTTAAACCAGGACTACGAGCAAACGTTGCAAATTAGACGTGCTACAGAAACGATAGCCTCTCAGCTGGAGGAGGTACAGCAATATATTTAATCTGCATCCGGAA
Organism: Schistocerca serialis cubense; assembly: GCF_023864345.2. Classification (NCBI taxonomy): domain Eukaryota; kingdom Metazoa; phylum Arthropoda; class Insecta; order Orthoptera; family Acrididae; genus Schistocerca; species Schistocerca serialis. The sequence continues at coordinate 35,134,402 of NC_064638.1, forward strand.
TTCAATACAGCACTACCAGGCACCGTATGCACCTCTCAAAATGGTTCAAAAATGGCTCTGAGCACTGTGGGGCTCAACTGCTGAGGTCATCAGCCCCTAGAACTTAGAACTACTTAAACCTAACTAACCTAAGGGCATCAGACACATCCATGACCGAGGCAGGATTCGAACCTGCGACCGTAGCGGTCGCGCGGTTCCAGACTGTAGCGCCTACAACCGCTCGGCCACCGCGGCCAGCTGCACCTCTCATCAACACATAAGCTACACTAGTCACTGTGGGGGCACGACAAGGAATGCTTACGTTCATCGCCGTCTAAGCGCCGCCATTTGGAGATTTGACACCTGAAGAGCCTACAACCTGCTTCGGCCCAGAGGAAAATGCACCACAGCTGGTAATCTCAATGTGAAGCACCTGATCTGGAACTCCAAGGTGACAACACCCAGCGGCCACGTCCTCTTACGAGTGGCCGAAGGAGCCAACACTTAGTGTGTGGTCCAAAAGCTCACCATCTACCTGCATGGATAAGGAGCACCGTGTGTCTTGGACATCGCCATCTTTAAAGGAGTACCAGGCATCGTCTCATCAGAGGTTAACCATGCCCTATGACTGAACACATAATCATGTTGTTTCCAGCAGAACTTCAGCCTGCCACAAGAAAACTTGGTACGTCCAAGACCATCTGGAGTCAAAACTGCCGCAAAGTTCAGCGTGAACTTGAAGAACATCCGGTAGGCGTTAACACAAACGTCGACGACACAGTAAATACTTTCACTGACGCCGTCAGGGAAGAGTTACTAACGCCATACCACCATAGCAGCATAATGAGGGAGAAGACAGGAAATACGAAGGAAAAACCTGACAGTAATTCACCAGAAAATGGGGGATTAAAGCCAGAATTAATCTCCTTGAGCGCCTGATCAAAGCAACTGAAACAGAGCATCGCTTCAGACGTTGAGTCGAAAAACTTACAACAGAGAGACATTTCAACTTGGGACGCCGTCCGCATCTTTAAAATCTGCCACCAATGACAACGCCTTCTGACTATGTTCAGAGAAGGCCAGCGCTGTGGCTGACGCATTCTAAACCAGCTGCCGACTCGTGCAAGAAGCAATAAACCACGACAATGTCCAAATGTTGGAGAACGTCACCTAATTTTCCTTGCTGCTGATGATGAAGACGAACAAGGAGCCGTCACAGACGTCTAGCGATGCCTACAAGTGCTTCCCAACAAGAAAATCGCCGGGCATGATGAAATCAATGCCAAGATGCTGAAAGAACTGCCTCAGAAATCCTCGCATACCTTGCCTGCACGTACAGTAAATTTACGTGGCAGCAAATATTCCCCACAATATGGAAACTAGCGGTCGTTGTCGCTGTTTTCAAATCGAGAAAAACTGTGCAGAGGCAATTAACTACCGTCTCATCAGCCTACTGCCAACCTTGAGAAAGGCCTTCGAGCTTATCCTCTTCAATGGCTGGATCACCACCTCGCTCTAGACGACGATTTACCTGGAGAACAAATCGGCTTCAGAGCTGGACACTGTACATCACTTCATTTGCTATGAGTAGTAGAAGAAGCGATGCTCGCTTACAACTACAAAGAATACTTTGGCATGACTTTACTGTGTAACGGTATAGAACTCCACCACAGTCCAGAGCTGTAACCAGGCCGCAGATACCACCAGCAGCCATGATTGTTAGCAATGGGGTTTGGTAACAAGCTGACTACTTGCATCACCTGCACCTCCACCCAACTCAGACAGGGAACCACAAGCCTACACATTCCTAAGAACAACCCACTGCAATTGAATGTCATGCACGCTTTCGGAAGTGTAAAAGCTCTGCACTAAGGGAATGACTGGATTCCTGGTGAGGCTTCTCGCAGATTACCTTATGGGAAACCTTCTTCTTAAGGATCAGCAGCCGCTAATCGATGGCCAGAGAAGAAGGCAAATGAATGCCACCGGAGTCCGTTACAGGCCCTGTCTTGGGTACACCTGTGCCGCCGACCTCCCTACGGCACCAGGCGGTGGCTGGATGCCATCCAACGACTACTGCAGGACGCCTGCACAGATCTCGAAGGTTGGGCAGCAGATCGGCGAGTTTGTTTTAATGCCGCCAAAAATCAGGCAACGCTACTGACCAAGTGGCATCCGTCGAACAGCAGCAACATTCTACACTCCTGTGAACACCTACGGCGAAATATCCAGGAGTGACATTGGGTTGCCCTCTACTTTGGAGAAATTATGTCGACAAGATGACAACCACCATCCTGGGCGGGAGGACGACGGTTCAATCCCGCGTCCGGCCATCCTGATTTAGGTTTTCCGTGATTTCCCTAAATCACTCCAGGCCAATGCCGGGATGGTTCCTCTGAAAGGGCACGGCCGACTTCCTTCCCCATCCTTCCCTAATCCGATGAGACCGATGACCACGCTGTCTGGTCTCCTTCCCCAAACCAACCAACCAACCAACCATCCGGGGCGCCCTCTATCGTTCTCCAATGAAATATCAGCTCCCTCTGTAGAATGTGAATACCAGATTTACAGGTAGTGCATCCCATCTATTGTGGACTATGCTTTCCTTGTGTGGGGAACGACAGCGAATACCCATGTCACCATACTCGAAAGACTCCAGTACAAGGCACTTCGACGGATACGCAGCTCCCTAGGAACTTTCGTTTGGGTACCTTCATGATGCAGCAGAAGAAAAACTCGTGGTGAATATGTTCAAGGAGCATGCAAAGAAGATTTATAATAAGGAAAAGAACTCCCAGAATTCCTTGATTCGTCGCCTTGAAAACAGTAATGAAGCCAGTGACCAGTACAAGCAGCCTAGGACCGCAAGAAGCTACTACACCGATTTTATTTAAATCCCAGCACCACACAGACAACACGTGATGAAATAAATAAACACAACAACACAGAATAGTAGTCAGTACCGACTCAGTAAACACTGCATGATAAGTACAGGGCATCAACCGCCAGAGTAGATGCTACATTGGTCTTTGACAGCGTTCAGCTAACCGCACACACCAGAATATCCTCAAGAAGACTCCAGCAGAGGGATCGAAACGCCGATCGTGTAGAAGAAAATGAAAACGAACATGACGCAGTGTAACAGCCTACATTGTTATACCTTCAATGACAACTGTGACAGCAGAGTTATATAATTTACCCATCACCTCATCAAACTGATTGCGAAGGTATAACTGACTTTGCGTTTCTTCGGTTTTCTTTTGTCCGGCTGGAAGATCTTTTTCCTTCTTGTAACCCCGCATCCTTCGAAAAGAAACTCCGGGAAGTATTTCTCGTTTCAAGCCGTGAAAAAGTCCACGTCCAGGGAGCGAGGCGAGCTGTTGTATTTCAAGATAAGGGTAAAGGCTCTGGCTCTCAGCACTATGGGACTTAACATCTGACGTCATCAGTCCCCTAGAACTTAGAACTACTTACACCTAACTAACCTAAGGACATCACACACATCCATGCCCGAGGCAGGATTCGAACCTGCGACCGTAGCGGTCGCGCGGTTCCGAACTGAAGCGCCTAGAACCGCTCGGCCACACCGGCCGGCAAGGGTAAAGGCGATCCGCAGATCGAGCTTTTCTACGTTTTCATTTCCTCGCCCTTCATGACTGGCAACACTACACTGCTTCCCTTCAGTAGAAACGATGTATAAAATTTAAAAGAATCACAAATCCCCTCACGCCCCCCGCCAATCCTTTAAAGAATTCCCACGCTCAAAACAGCTCCATACGTCTGATTACTTCACAAATAAGTTATTCCGGTAAATATTTGACATTAAGTGTGTAGCAAGGTCACTGATGAAGACAAAAAAACGCTAATCATGTTTCGAGTTTGTTGGAAGTCGCTAAGTGTTGTTATTTTGACATACTGGATGAGTACTCAAGAAAGTCAATTTTTCACGTGTCTCAATGTTTATGACGTCATACCTCCTAGCTAACATAGCCAAAGTTGACGTAATTTTGCAGGTACATTCAGTGGTAATTTTGTACACTGTGTACCAGAGTTTCGAATGAATTTAGAAGTAAAGAAGCAATAAATTAAAACGTTACTGTTGCCGCTGAAGTTTTAGTGCACGAACAGCAAAAATTCTGTGAACAATGAACTTTTTTCCTTTCATAATTTTGTGGAGGTTGTCAGCCAAAACAGATACGAAAATTTTGAAATTATGTGTACAGTTTGTTGGAAGTCAGTAAGTGTTCTTATTTTCAAACAACGGGTGAAGATAGTCTGGGTAATTTGCACGCCGCCGCAAGGCGTGTTCACAGTTTTTAAAGTTGATACTTGTTTTATTGTTTTAAACCATTAATGTACGATTATTCGTCTCAATCGTCTCATCATAACAGCATTATAAATTTTTTAAAATTCAATTATCTATTATGTAACGGAAGATCAAATGTTTGTTGCCGCTGCAAGCCATCAGATAGGCAACCAGGTAACCATTTTAGCCGTTTAGCAATATAGAGAGTTTTTCTGCGAAAATTTAAAGTGTGAGAGAGGTGCATGAAAATGGGCAATTGTGCACAACAGATTTCGAGTAAAATATTGTCTTTTAATGACAGGAAACTGACCATAGAATTTATACAGGGTGCCTCAAGCCTTTGGGGTGAAACTGAAACAGGTAGTATTGGGTCCAGAGGTAGGGAACCAATGGTCGGAAATGCATATTTATTGTCTTGTGTACACACACGGCGGACACTGCGTAACAATGTAGCGCACAGTAATCGTTCGTAGTGACGACCGCCAGTCTCAATGCATGCGTGGCAACGGCGCATGAAGTTCTTCATCACTCTCTCAAAGATCCTTTGTGTCCGTTGTATGAGCAGAATGGCAGCTTAGATCCTACCAAGCAGATCTTCATCCGTATCTATGGGGATTTCATACACCACCGTCTTGTCGTAACTTCAGGTGTGAGATACGCCGATCGTGCTGGCCTTGCGACAGGATTTCTCCTTCCATCCAACGATGAGAGTACGTGTTGTTCCAGAGCTCACTGACGTTAACATTAACGTTAACATTAAATTGGGCTGGTGCATCGTCCTGTTGAAACCACACCTTTTCACGGATACCAATGGGTGCGGAGTCCTAGAACTGAGACACCACCCCTCGCAGAAACACCAGGTAACGTTGTAAGTAGGCTGTTTAGGTTTTTTTATTGGTAACGCCACCTCTGTATGAAAATCACTGGCTGTGCTGTGTGCAGTCTGTGGCTGCTTTGCATTGTTGTAATACTCGCCATTGTAGTGTTAGGCTGTGAACAGCGCGTAGCGTTGCGCAGTTGGAGGTGAGCCGCCAGCAGTGGTGGATGTGGGGAGAGAGATGGCGGAGGTTTGTAATTTGTCATGAACTGATATATATATTATGACTTGTGATGATATCAAGGTAAATACATTGTTTGTTCTCTATTAATATCTTTCATTTGCTAACTATCCCTATGAGTAGTTAGTGCCTTCCATAGTTTGAATCTTTTATTTAGCTGGCAGTAGTGGCGCTCGCTGTATTGCAGTAGCTTGAGCAGCGAAGATTTTTGTGAGGTAAGTGATTTGTGAAAGATATAGTTTAATGTTTGTCAGGGCCATTCTTTAGTAGGGAATTTTGAAAGTCAGATTGCGTTGCGCTAAAAATATTGTGTGTCAGTTTAAGCACAGTCATGTAAAATTGTTCAAAGGGGACGTTTCATATGGCGACCCTGACAGGATACCTCACTGGAATCTTCTGATTTTTTCTTGTAGTTTGTGTAATTAGTGTAGATTTTGTTTATTGCTAGCGCATAATTGTAGAGAGAATCTCCTTTGTAGTTGTAGCCTTTCATTGTTGTACAGTAAAACAGTTGTGGCATGCATATAGATTTGCACCAAGTATTTCGCAGCTGTAATTAACTAGATATTATTTTCAGTGTTATGTTAATGTGTTCTCTTATTTTTGCTCTTCAAATTGTGTTTTTCTGTGTTGTCGTGTGAAATACTGTGACAATAATGGCGTGTGAAAAACGTAATACTAGGCTCCAAAGTAAACTGAGAAATGACAGTGAAAATGAGAGCAGTGTGTTAGCGCCACCGAGTAATGAATTAACTGATGTTCAAAGTAGTAATTTGGTAATTGTGCATAGGGAAATGGAGCGGGCGGCAAACAATGGCGTGGACAGTGAAACAATTAGTGAAGAGGGAAGCATTATCGATCGATCGGTCGGCAACAGCTCGCCTCAGGAATCCGAAATGACAGGACACAATTTCGCAAATACTGTAGATTCAGGTTTTGGGTCATCACCGTTTTCTCAAATAAGTCAAGACACATTTTCTGCTTGTCAAAATGTGAATGTTGTCGGTGCAAATGCACTGCCGAAAAGCGTAGAGAAACAGATTCCAGACACTAATACATTATTATTGCAATTAATGCAACAAATGGAACAAAATCAGAGACAAACACAGCAACAGTTAGACACAGTGGAACAAAATCTCAAAAAGTTAGACACAGTGGAACAAAATCTCAAAAAGTTAGACACAATGGAACAAAATCTTCAAAAGTTAGACACCACACTTGAACAAACACGTGAAGATTTAACTAGTGAGTTACATAACATTGAATCGAAATGTCAAAAAGTCTGTAATGACGTAAAATCACAAATTTGTGAGCATTTCCAACCTATTTTTTCGCGGCATGAAAATGCATTACAGAATCATGAAGCAGCCATAAAAGAACTGCAAACTATTTTTCATGAAAATCACAACATCTTGCAAGCTAAAATTGACTCAGTTGCATCTACCGATTCGGTTACGCAACTTGCAAAAACTCAGGAAAACTTAAAGGTCACAGTAGACACGATTGCAACACAAATGGACACTCTGAAACTTGGTTCAGAAAAACATAGAGAGGAAATGATTTCACTATCGGATAGAGTAGCCGAACTTTCAGATCAGTTCACTAACTTATCTACAAAGGTAGATGATGATCTGAATGACACAACACCTGTAGCCTTCACTGACACAGAAGAGTATGAACAAATTAGAAAATTCAAACAAAATCAAAATCAAATCAATACACAGTACAAAAGAGAAATCCGGGAAGTGCAAGATCAGTTGGCACAAGTAGTACAAGAATTACGTATTTCAGAGGACACTCGCGCCCCAACACGGGAAGAGGGACATACAAATACGGAACAGACACAAAATAACAACACAGGGCACTTCGGAAATTGTGAAAGAAGTTGGCAAGGTACGCCGAATTTTGAGATGGAACCGCCGAAACGACGTAACTATGACCGAGATGCTACTCGCCGACACGATGATTTTGACTATAAGCTGTTCATTACTACACGTAAATTCAAAACGTTTAAGAATTCTGCCAACGACATTCATCCACAAGCATGGCTCCATCAATTCTCTCATTGTTTTCCTCCCAACTGGTCGTTGGAACACAGATTAGAATTTATGTGTGGCTACTTGGAGAATGAACCAGCTGTAAGAATGCGATCGGTAATTCACGATTGTCACAGTGAAGGAGATTTTTATCATGCCTTCCTCTCAGCGTATTGGTCTCAAGCTACACAAGACCGTGTAAAACATAGCATCATGATGATGAAACACTTTGAACAATCTGAATTTTCCAGTCTTGTCAAATATTTTGAAGACATGTTGCATAAGAATCAATATCTTTCAAACCCATACAGCCCCTCAGAACTCATCCGCATTTGCTTACTCAAATTGCCTGAACATTTACGACATATTATTTTAGCAGGACGTTGCAAAGACGACATTGAAGCATTTCAGGGACTCTTACAAGAATTAGAAATTGACACTGACGGAACGCGAAACCAGGAACACAGCAATTACAGGTCACATCCGTCGCAATTCCGCGATGAAAGAAGTAATAACTTTACACGACAAGGCTATTCTCACAACACAAATCGTGACCAAAACAGACACCACCCGTATGACAACCACTGGCAGAGTAATAGTTACAGAGAAAGATCGCATTTCCGTAGTAATGAATATGACAGAGATAACCACAGAAACAGACAATATGGGAACCAAAACAATTATTACCAGGGGAGACAGAATAACTTCAGACGCAACAGTTCAGCGCGGAGTTACGATTCAGGGAGAAATTCTCCACCACGTGACCGACAAGGAAGAAACTACGGATTCTACCGAAATGACGACAGACGATATGATCATAACGACAGACGTCAATTGCATCAGAACTGGCGGGATTCAAACAGAGCAGGGCCCTCTCGGCAAGGCGAATTTGTAGAAGTTAGGTCTCCGAACCCGAATAACGGCGCGCGCCAACAAAGAGACAGACAATGACTCGCACAGCAGGCAGCCACGTGCGCCGGCTGGCTCCGAGAAAAATAACATTATACTGGTACTGCTAATGAGATTTTAATGCAACATTTTGGTTTACTTGAAAATACATTCGGAATTAAAGTACTTTCTGTGAGATACCAGATGACACAGTGGTTAGTTTATGTGACAGCTACACGATTTTTATCACGACGCTACTAATGAGTGACAATTTACAATGTTGCTTTTGCGGTGTATCTATTTTATATCTGCACAGTTTTCTGAATTCTTCTGAAAGAAAAACATGTTTTAGTAGTAACTTTTGTGGTATAGCTACAGGGAGACAGCCTTTTCTGTAGCACAACAATACGTTACAGCACAGTACTTTCTTCATCACGGCAATAAGCGTAATAAGTATGATATCTATACGCAAAGCATTTCACTTTTGTTTATCATGAGGTAAGTACATTGGCTTCTGCAGAACTTAGCTTTCGGAGGACGATAACTACGACACTTCCACACAGATTATGTTGCAACAAGACGCACATTTAGCGCTACAGTACACGTATTTGAGTGATTAATTTTGTACTTGAAACATTTATTTTTAAAGATTTTTTAATTGCAAAGAAAGTTTTCCGTGATACATTTCATTCCATTGCTGTAATTTGTAACACCTGAGGGCATAATTACATTTATCCTCAGGGGGGTACACGCTTACTTTGTGTACCATGTGTGTGGCAACCACAAGGAACCCTAGCTAATATGGTATTTGCTTATATAACTTTACACATCGGTACCATATTTCTCTAACACACAAATTACACAGCTATCTGATCATGTAACTGAGAGATAAACTTTTTTTTATTACATCAGTGACATATGTTTACGCAATTACAGAGTTGGATTACTTCACACTTACGAAATTGTATTTTGTCTGTACTGTGTGATCTGTTCATATTTTTTTTGGAACCATTGTGATACTATGAGAGCTTTGAATGATGTATTTGGTATGGATTCATGATTTTTAAAGTACGTTTGAGGCAGCTGACACTTTTGACATGAGCAGAGAATTTTTTTAATTCTTGGAGGAATCTACGACGATTTTGAGATTTGACTGAGGTGTTATGATGTTATTTTTACGACGACGATGTGTATTATGCTGCTGAGGTATGTTTACGATTAATAGGCTGAGGCTATATGAGTTATTTGATTATGCTTCATATTTATAATGACGAAATATTGACGAGTGTCGATGGATACGTATATGTGTAATGAGGTAAGGAATAATGAGTAGTGTTTAGGGACTCTGATTTATGAAAAGGATGTTGGAAACCAAGAAACGTATTTTAAGAGTTATGAAATGTGTGTGTATATTCGTGAATGTATTACAATGCAGACGAAAATTTTTTTTGGACACTGTTATATCAATAGCATTTTGTTTCTACAGATTTGTAATGCAAATTCTTGACCTGTGAAATATTTTTATATGCGACTGTCTCTGTAGCGGAAACTGCTGTCGTAAATATTTCCGTAAGAAAGTTAACGGACCACCTACACATAATGCGTCGTGGGCACCCAGCTGTGTCAGACGCCTGGAGAAAAAGCCATTAGCGCGTGCCTTTCAGAGCACAGGAAAACACCTGGAGAACAAGCCATTAGGGTGTGCCTTTCATCGCTAATGCGACACCCTCGTTACTTGAAAACATATGATTACTCGCACTTTGTGCTAATTGCTGAAATGCTTATGAATTGATGGGAAATATTCGTACATCTGCACACCTGATTATGACAAGTGTCTTTCTATGAGAGTTGAGAGCTACTGACTTACGAAATGCCACATGACTATTGAATGATGTTTTTATGCTTTGGTTTGCGTAATTGCTTATTTCACTTGATATCTGGTTTCCAGCTGTGTTGCAGCATTGCTTTTATAAAATGAAATGCATTTGCTAATGTGAACACTTTCTGTCAACAGATCTATTAAATAATTATTTTATGATCCACATTCTTTAAAAAAGGAGCACTTGGAAAGGAAAGAACAATAAGAAGGAACTAGTAACAGTAACACATAATTTTCTTTTCAAGTACATGGTAATATTTCTTTTTACAATCAGTTGTTGTGGTGCACCACTTTAATTACGTAGACATTAGGATGTGAATATACATTTCCCTTATCTGCATTGTTGTCTTTAGTGTAATATTTTTTCTGCTTGCGCTATGTCATGTTTAGGTATAAGTTGCTGCTGTTTGCCAGGCATAGTGTTATTGAATTTGACTTTTGCTCATTTATGCTGCTAGCTTTGCCAATTTGCATTTTTTGCATTGCTGTTTGTGTTGATTTGTTATGTGATGCTGCATTGCCTCGTCCCTTAGTTTAGCATCTGAGCTCAGTAGATTTAAGTTAGCTTAAGAGGGGGTAGACTATATGAGAAACTGACTATGGAGAATAGGTAAAGAATGCATTGCGAAGTTATATAAAAAGGATTTGGGCCCAAATGAGTATTGTACAATCAGAAATAATTATTTTGAAAGACATATGAACAGAATACAGAAAGCATGCTTGGATAAGATTTTTTTTGGTGGAAACAAAGGATGAAATAAGAGGAAAGATATATGAAGTTTTGGGTTGGACTGCAGTACCAAATGTTACACTGAAAACGAACCCTGTCCTTTCCTATTGGTGTTATCCCACTATGTGTTTGTGTACCCTTGTGTATTTGTTTTCTTCCTGTCTCTGTGTACTGTTTCATAGAATTTTTTTCTCTTCTAATACTAAGCTATATTCACTATGAGGAGGAATACTGTTATCCTCAAATATAAGTTGCATTAATAATATGTTATTTTCTTTGTAAAGTTGTTTACAATTCTGTTCTGTTTCAATGTTCATGTGTGAAATTAATGTTTCGAAAACTATTCTCATTATTTTATGTATGTACTTATGTCACTATTTTTGTAACACTGATGTATATGTTTATTTCTATTCTTTTGTAAAGCCTGTACTACAAATGTTATCTGTATTATTATGTTTTTAATGATGTATTTTGTACCTTTGTAATTGTATTCTTATGTTATAAAATTGTAATTGTCACCAGTTCATGACATTATTAACTTGTTAGTTACATTTCACTGCACACGCTTCTGTTGGTCATAGTATGTGGACAATATGTGAGAAGTAGGGACTGTTAGTGTTTGCACGTGTGTTAATAATTCAGCAAGGGACTGGATAACAGCATTGCTGGTTCTAAGGACAATTCCAAAAACTTTGTGAGCGCACAAGTGGTGGTTATGGACTTGCTATATTATCCGCAAGACTCTTCAATGGTGATTGTGCACCTGCACAGTCACAACAGATGGCTGCTGGCCATCTCTTCAAGGACTACAGTGGGTCTACATCTTTGATGATCCATCAATACCATTATTTCTACAAGGACTGCAGTGGGTCTGCACCTCTGGTGGCCCACCAATACCATACTCTCTACCAGGACTACAGTGGGTCCGCTCTGTGATGACTTACCTACCAATACTCTTCAAAACTTCGAATGACTCTGCTGTGGGTTTGCTCCATTGTGGCCCATTACCTGTCAGCATGTCGAGAGTCAGCACTGTCTTTCCGTTGGAAGGACAACACTACTTCTTCAAAACTGCATGGAAATCCACTACTTCCGTGTGCATTTTCTTCTACTGCTCAGACTTTGAGAAAAACACTATATTCTACTGTTATGTATGATTAGGACTGTCTTTATGGACTGTGAGAAAATTTGAGCTTTTGACCAACATTGTATCAATAAGTGTGTGCATTTGATATCTTTGTTATTGTAATTATGAAAAATTTTTTTTCAATTCTGTATTGGCCACTGCCCAATCCTATTTGTAAAAATTTTTGTGGGGAGCATGGGGGCTATGTAAGTAGGCTGTTTAGGTTTTTTTATTGGTAACGCCACCTCTGTATGAAAATCACTGGCTGTGCTGTGTGCAGTCTGTGGCTGCTTTGCATTGTTGTAATACTCGCCATTGTAGTGTTAGGCAGCTGGCTGTGAACAGCGCGTAGCGTTGCGCAGTTGGAGGTGAGCCACCAGCAGTGGTGGATGTGGGGAGAGAGATGGCGGAGTTTTGAAATTTGTCATGAACTGCTATATTTATATATGATGATATCAAGGTAAATACATTGTTTGTTCTCTATTAATATCTTTCATTTGCTAACTACCCCTATGAGTAGTTAGTGCCTTCCATAGTTTGAATCTTTTATTTAGCTGGCAGTAGTGGCGCTCGCTGTATTGCAGTAGCTTGAGCAGCGAAGATTTTTGTGAGGTAAGTGATTTGTGAAAGATATAGTTTAATGTTTGTCAGGGCCATTCTTTAGTAGGGAATTTTGAAAGTCAGATTGCGTTGCGCTAAAAATATTGTGTGTCAGTTTAAGCACAGTCATGTAAAATTGTTCAAAGGAGACGTTTCAACGTAGACCAGTCAAACGAGGAAAGTACAAATGAAGTGCTAGTAGATGATCTTGGACGAAGCCCGCCCGCCCACACGTTGACGGAGAACCGTCGCTGGTCAGCACCGTTGTCGATCCACCGTCACCTGTTCCAGTTTCGCCCAAAAAGTTTGAGACACCATGTATATAAACAACAAAAGACCGCTGGACTTAGTTACACGAAATGAGCAGTGGATGAGATGCATTGTGGGAGGGGGATTTTATGAAAATGATGTGCGATGAAGGAGATGTGGAGCAGGCTGCCGAACCAAGTTTCTAGAAAGGAACGGGGGCAAGGAGCCTTGACGTGAAAAAGGAGTGTTCTAGCGGAGCTGCAGAGATGGATAAAGGAGCCGAACTATAGGCAGTAGGGAGGCGGGGCTGACAAGTGCAGACTGAGTAAGTGTAAGATGTGTGGAGGAGGGGGGGGGGGGCAGGGGCAGAGAGAGGAAGGGAGAGCACAGGCGTTGATAATCGGGGATGAAACTATAGTGTGGCTGGTGTGTGGTTTGCGGGAAGTGTAGGAAATGTAGTTTTCAGTGTGGGAAAGAGAGAGGAAAAGTTAATAAGCCCCTACAGACTCCTAATGGGCGAGGTCGGGCGTACAGGAAACGAGGCGAAGTGCATGACGTTCGAGGATTTGGGTGGAATGGTGACATTTTGGTGGAGTGGTTGCGGGACGGGAAGGTGGATCCGGACCGCATCGAGCCCGTGTGGTGGATTAGACTAATCAGTGTGCTGGTACGTAGGGCACACTGAGTACAGTTTTTAGGCGGCTTCCCACGCTCATTTAGTCAAATGCTGGGATGTTCCCCAAATTCTGCCTGAGAGAACACGATAAGCAGACGGTTACAATAAAATAACACACAGAAAACATTTACAGGACTCACAGACAGACAGCGCACACAAGTTGCCTCTGCCACCTCCCTAAGGTTACCTCGATGAGCCTGGCGCCAGAAAGGATGTGTGGCCACGAGGTTAATAAAATTTGCCTACTCCTGAAAAGGTGGACCCCGTACTAGAGGAGAGAAAGAAATCATTGTGACATTTTGGTGGAGCAGCCATCCAGACGACACTGGCAGAGCAGTTTAACACGTTAAGGCTTTGTAAGCATTGAGTCGGTGGGCGGATGCAATCTTCATATTCAGCCAAATAGTAATTTTAGTCTGTCTTTGGACGATTAGTAGGTGAGATTGCCATATTACTTTAAGGTGTAAGTTCAGTCCAAGCGATTTTGCTTTCCAGTTAATTGAATAGGACAGTTGTAAACTGTGAGGTATAAATCGTGGGGGTTGGAAGCTGTGAGTGGTTCGTCCTGCATTTATTGCCTGTCCCTTGCAAGGGTTGATTTTGTGCAAGCAAGAGCTACACGGGTTGAGATGCAGCTGATCGGACACTCTTCACCCCGTGCATCTCGGAATATTGAATTCCCTAACGATTTCCAAAACGGAACGTCCCATGCGTCTAGCTACCATTCTGCGTTCAAAATCTGTTAGTTCCCGTCGTGCGTCCATAATCACGTCGGAAGCCGCTTTACGTGAGTCGCGTGAGTGCAAGTGACAGCTCCGCCAACGCACTGTCGTTTTATACCTTGTGTAAGCGACGTAACTAACCTGTTTCTACGGGTTATTACGTTAAGAGTGGGGATGAAAATGCTTATTGATTGTGAAATTAACGTGAGAAGATTAGGGTCGCCACCGACTCTAACCATACAACTAATCAAAAGTTTGGCCGAGTTGGAAAATCAATTAATTTGATCACAGACCAAAAACTCATAAAAATACGTACATAGTGATATCGCTCATAGGGGATGCGATTTAATTAATAGTATTTCCCGTGCACTGTCCACGAGAATCAACCATTTAAAATAAAATAGTACATGCATGAACACTGTGCAGAAGATCAGCTCCCAGCAAGACAGCTGAAATTTGTTTTAAAATAAAAGGGGAAACTAATCACTGGACCTGTGCGTAAGGAAACGCGTTGGATGTGCTAACAGCAAAGCTACGAGGTGAGTGGCTTAGGTGCAAAAACGTAACCTCGGAATGCAAGAGAAAATTGTGTACAAAATCATTTATTCCTAAGATACGGATGTGAAGCATGTACACAATTCCCGATAACATTAATTCCTAAAACATTAAAGAAAAGCATAGATACGTACACCGTCATAATCTACACCTAAAATCACTGGTGTGAATCATTCATACAACTGCTGTTGCCTGATAACTGATCGCAATAACTCGTGAAACGGTACACGTTTCGCAGTACACCCGCGTGCCCACGTGGTTTGTGGAGACGCAATTTCTAGGTATCGTGGCCAAGTTGCAACAATATCACATCACACAATCATGAACAGTTAACATTCTTTAAAACGAACATGAGACCGGACAGTTAGTGATGACGGCAGCCCAACAAACTCTAATGTTCAACCACGTGGTCGGCTCCCCACGGGCGAAGGATACATAAAGCTAGGAAAATTTACGAGAAGGCAAAGCTATTAATATTTAGAAAAATGAAAGCTTATACAGGCACAGCTGAAGGCAAACAGACATTCATACAGAAGCGAGTGCTCACTTCTTATCGACAACTTTGTAAAATTCTGCCAGAGTTTTGCATTCCTTGCTGAGACAAGGCAAAGCAATCTTTCAGAGTTGAAAAGCGAGACCAAAAGCTAACAGCTCTCCTCTCGCCAAGTAACAACGCGCCACGCGGTCAGTCTAACTCACCCTTCTTCGACTGGAGCACAGCTGTGGACGCTTCCCGTACCGGCGGCAGACTGCCTCCCTTTTTCTTCCCCAGCCTCCTCCACGCTCTGCGTGGCCCGGAAAACCCAAAGATGCCATTTCCGCTACCAACCTAACGCAGGTGGATTTCTCACAAGTAGGGCAAACCTCTTTGCCTACTTGACCACTACGAGAGTTGGCTATTCTGTACAACTGCTGCAGACTTTCTGCAGCAGACTACGCCACTGTCTAGCAGCGTGACACACAACCACATTCATTCAATCACACCACTATGAGAGTTATGAGAAAAGAGAAACAAGGAAAAGAAAGAGAAATGCTAATGAAAATAGGCTACCGGACTAATGAAACGTGGCTACAGGACCCTTTCAGCGATACTATCGCCATCTGTAGACGGGTATACCGCTGTCCCACGACTGTCGCCACCTCAGTGTGGACAGAAGTGATGCTGACGTAGGCCCAGGTGTGGCACTGTGCGCTAATTGTCTGCAGAGGCGCGTGGGCCGCCCCGTCTGCGAGGCGCGTGTGGGCTGCGCCGCCCCGGATCGCCGTCGCCGCCTCCTCAGGCCGGAGTTAATTAAGCCGCGGCCTTGTCTTGCTTCAGCGCAGGAAGCACCGGCTTAACGAACTGCACGAGCAGCCAATGGGGCCGCGGCACGTGCATGGCAGCTTATTGGCCGAGAGCTCTCTAGTGTCTTTACGGCACCTACCTACTCACCTTCATTCTTCGTGTCGACGATCAGTTCTTTTTAACAGGCCCAAGGCGTTGAACATTTCCTTTGAGTCTTCAACTACTGTGATGCCCTCTTATCTTTTTTTGTGTCCTCTGCTAGTCTCTTCACCTCCAGTGCAGACGGCGCTACCACCATGTTTGGGATCCCTATCAGGTCGGATTGAGGGAGGACATACAAGCAATTCAGAGGTGGGCTGCTAGATTTGTTACTGGTAGGTTTGATCATCACGCGAGTGTTACGGAAATGCTTCAGGAACTGGGGGTGGGAGTCTCTGGAAAAAAGGAGGTTATTTTCGTGAATCGCTAATGAGGAAATTTAGAGAACCAGCATTTCAGGCTGACTGCAGTACAATTTTACTGTCCGCAGCTCGTGGTCGTGAGGTAGCGTTCTCGCTTCCCGCGCCCGGGTTCCCGGGTTCGCTTCCCGGCGGGATCAGGGATTTTCTCTGCCTCGTGATGACTGGGTGTTGTGTGATGTCCTTAGATTAGTTAGGTTTAAGTAGTTCTAGGGGACTGACGACCATAGATGTCAAGTCCCATAGTGTTCACAGCAATTTTTTTATAATTTTACTGCCGCCAACTTATATTTCGCGGAAAGACCACAAAGATAAGAGAAGAGAGATTAGGGCTCGTAGAGAGGCATATAGGCATTCATTTTTCCCTCGTTCTGTTTGGGAGTCGAACAGGGAGAGAAGATGCTAGTTGTGGTACGAGGTACCCTCCGCCACGCACCGTATAGTGGACTGCGGAGTATGTACGTAGATGTAGATGTAGCACGGCCGCTAGTCTTGACTGGCCTCAGTTTAGCGACGAAGGCGGTCCACAAGTTTCTTCAGGTGCTGAGCCGCGCGGCTGAACTCCCTTCGAACTCCCGGTGTCTGTCCGGCCTTTGTTTGTCCGCTTCTGACAAGGGAACCTCACCATCGCACCCCCCTCAGATTTAGTTATAAGTTGGCACAGTGGACTTGAAAAACTGAACACATATCAATCGAGAAAACAGGAAGAAGTTGTGTGGAACTATGAAAAAAATAAGCAAAATATACAAACTGAGTAGTCCATGTGCAACATATGCAACAACAAGGAAAGAGCAAGCTCAGGAGGGCCGTGGTCCCGTGGTTAGCGTTTGCAGCTGCGGAACGAAAGGTCCTTGGTTCAGACCTCGCCTCGGGTAAAAAGTTTAACTTCTTATTTTCAGTTTATGTGACAAACGCTTATATTTTCATCACTTTTTTGGGAGTGATTACCACATCCACAAGAAAACCTAAATCGGGCAAGGTAGAAGAATCTTTTTACCCATTCGCCAAGTGTGCAAGCTAGGTGGGTCGACAACATATTCCTGTCATGTGACGCACATGCCGTCACCAGTGTCGTATAGAATATATCAGACGTGTTTTCCTGTGGAGGAATCGGTTGGCCTATGACCTTGCGATCAAATGTTTTCGGTTCCCATTGGAGAGACACGTCCTTTCGTCTACTAATCGCAAGGTTTTGCGGTGCGGTCGCAAAACCTAGACACTAAACTTATTACAGTGAACAGAGACGTCAATGAACGAACGGACAGATCATAACTTTGCGAAAATAAAGAAAGTAAACTTTTCTCCCGAGGGAAGACTTGAACCAATGACCTCTCATTCCGCAGCTGCTCACGCTAAGCACGAGACCACGGCGCTCCTGAGCTCATATTATCCTTGATATTGCCTATCTGTGTTCAGTTTTTCAAGGCCTATCCACTGTGCCAACTTATAACTAAATCTGAGGGGGGTGCGATGGGGAGGTTCCCTTGTGAGATGTTCTAGTGGAGGCGCTGGCTTCGCGGAGGCAGCTCATTTTCAGCGACGGTGGCCGCGAGAGGGCGCGATCGGCAGTACGGAGGATGGGGCGATCGATGCTGGGCATTCGCGTGGAGCGGCTCTGCCAGACGCAAGTGGCAGCAGCAGTTGGTACGCGGCCGCCAGAACAGACAGGAGACGGCACCAACGTTTTTCAGAACGACAGGGCCACAGGTGCTTGCGTCCGGTTGAAGAGGATCATCGCCCGCCCTGGTCGTTTTTCCGCTCCTTCGTCGTCCTGTTTAACTTCCGTATCTCGTGGAGTGGCTGTAGTTCTGTGACCTCGGACATGAATTTTGATCCTACTTACAAACTCTGGGCAACGGCCTTTCCGCAGTGGCTACACCGGTTCCCGTGAGATCACCGAAGTTAAGCGCTGTCAGGCGTGGTCGGCACTTGGATAGGTGACCATCCAGGCCGCCATGCGCTGTTGCCATTTTTCGGGGTGCACTCAGCCTCGTGATGCCAATTGAGAAGCTTCGGTCAAGAATACCATCATAACGACCAGGAGAGCGGTGTGCTGACCACACGAACCCGCCCCCCCCCCCCCCAACACCATCCTCTCCTGAGGATGACACGGCGGTCGGATGGTCCCGGTAGGCCACTCGTGGCCTCACGACGGAGTTACAAACTCTGACTTATGGCTTTGCTGTTTGCTTACGTGAATTCCTGTAAGAATGAGCCTGGATAGTACCGCCTTGCTGGCGGTTGTGTTGTTGTTGTTGTTGTTGTTGTGGTCTTCAGTCCTGAGACTGGTTTGATGCAGCTCTTCATGCTACTCTATCCTGTGCAAGCTTCTTCATCTCCCAGTACCTACTGCAACCTACACCCTTTTGAATCTGCTTGGTGTATTCATCTCTTGGTCTCCCTCTACGATTTTTACCCTCCACGCTGCCCTCCAATACTCAGAACATGTCCTACCAACCGATCCCTTCCTCTAGTCAAGTTGTGCCACAAACTTCTCCCCAATCCTATTCAATACCTCCTCATTAGTTATGTGATCTACCCACCTTATCTTCAGCATTCTTCTGTAGCACCACATTTCGAAAGCTTCTATTCTCTTCTTGTTCAAACTATTTATCGTCCATGTTTCACTTCCATACATGGCTACACTCCATACAAATACTTCCAGAAAAGACTTCCTGACACTTAAATCTATACTCGATGTTAACAAATTTCTCTTCTTAAGAAACGCTTTCCTTGCCATTGCCAGTCTACAGTTTATATCCTCTCTACTTCGACCATCATCAGTTATTTTGCTCCCCAAATAGCAAAACTCCTTTACTACTTTAAGTGTCTCATTTCCTAATCTAATCCCCTCAGCATCACCCGATTTAATTTGACTACATTCTATTATCCTCGTTTTGCTTTTGTTGATGTTCATCTTATATCCTTCTTTCAAGACACTGTCCATTCCGTTCAACTGCTCTTCCAAGTCCTTTGCTGTCTCTGACAGATTTACAATGTCATCGGCGAACCATAAAGTTTTTATTTCTTCTCCACGGATTTAAATACCTACTCCGAATTTTTCTTTTGTTTCCTTTACTGCTTGCTCAATATACAGATTGAATAACATCGGGGAGCCGGCCGCGGTGGTCTCGCGGTTCTAGGCGCGCAGTCCGGAACGGTGCGACTACTACAGTCGCAGGTTCGAATCCTGCCTCGGGCATGGATGTGTGTGATGTCCTTAGGTTAGTTAGGTTTAAGTAGTTCTAAGTTCTAGGGGACTGATGACCGCAGCTGTTAAGTCCCATAGTGCTCAGAGCCATTAAAAAAAAAAAAAAACATCGAGGAGAGGCTACAACCCTGTCTCACTCCCTTCCCAACCACTGCTTTCCTTTCATGCCCCTCAACTCTTATAACTGCCATTTGGTCTCTATACAAATTGTAAATAGCCTTTCGCTCCCTATATTTTACCCCTGCCACCTTCAGAATTTGAAAGAGAGTATTCCAGTCAACATTGTCAAAAGCTTTCTCTAAGTCTACAAATGCTAGAAACGTAGGTTTGCCTTTCCTTAATCTATTTTCCAAGATAAGTCGTAGGGTCAGTATTGCCTCACGTGTTCCAACATTTCTACGGAATCCAAACTGATCTTCCCCTAGGTCAGCTTCTACCAGTTTTTCCATTCGTCTGTAAAGAATTCACGTTAGTATTTTGCAGCTGTGACTTATTAAACTGATTGTTCGGTAATTTTCACATCTGTCAACACCTGCTTTCTTTGGGATTGGAATTATTATATTCTTCTTGAAGTCTGAGGGTATTTCGCCTGTCTCATACGTCTTGCTTACCAGATGGTAGAGTTTTGTCAGGACTGGCTCTCCCAAGGCCGTCAGTAGTTCTAATGGAATGTTGTCTACTCCCGGGGCCTTGTTTCGACTCAGGTCTTTCAGTGCTCTGTCAAACTCTTCACGCAGTATCATATCTCCCATTTCATCTTCATCTACATCCTCTTCCATTTCCATAATATTATCCTCAAGTACATCGCCGTTGTATAGACCCTGTATATACTCCTTCCACCTTTCTGCTTTCTTTGCTTAGAACTGGGTTTCCATCTGAGCTCTTAATATTCCTACAAGTGGTTCTCTTTTCTCCAAAGGTCTCTTTAATTTTCCTGTAGGCAGTATCTATCTTACCCCTCGTGAGATAAGGCTCTACATCTTTAGATTTGTTCTCTAGCCATCCCTGCTTAGCCATTTTCCACTTCCTGTCGATCTCATTTTTGAGACGTTTGTATTCCTTTTTGCCTGCTTCATTTACTGCATTTTTATATTTTCTCCTTTCATCAATTAAATTCAATATTTCTTCTGTTACCCAAGGATTTCTACTAGCCCTCGTCTTTTTACCTACTTGATCCCCTGCTGCCTTCACTACTTCATCCCTCAAAGCTACCCATTCTTCTTCTACTGTATTTCTTTCCCCCATTCCTGCCATTTGTTCCCTTATGCTCTCCCTGAAACTCTGTACAGCCTCTGGTTTAGTTGGTTTATCCAGATCCCATATCCTTAAATTCCCACCTTTTTGCAGTTTCTTCAGTTTTAATCTACAGTTCATAACCAATAGATTGTGGTCAGAGTCCACATCTGCCCCTGGAAATGTCTTACAATTTAATACCTGGTTCCTAAATCTCTGTCTTACCATTACATAATCTATCTGACACCTTCTAGTATCTCCAGGATTCTTCCAAGTATACAACCTTCTTTATGATTCTTGAACCAAGTGTTAGCTATGATTAAGTTACGCTCTGTGCAAAATTCTACCAGGCGGCTTCCTCTTTCATTTCCATATTCACCTACCACGTTTCCTTCTCTCCCTTTTCCTACTACCGAATTCCATCACCCATGACTATTAAATTTTCGTCTCCCTTCACTATCTGAATAATTTCTTTTATTTCGTCATACGTTTCTTCAATTTCTTCGCCATCTGCAGAGCTAGTTGGCATATAAACTTGTACTACTGTAGTAGGTGTGGGCTTCGTGCCTATCTTGGCCACAATAATGCGTTCACTATGCTGTTTGTAGTAGCTTACCCGCATTCCTATTTTTTTATTCATTATTAAACCTACTCCTGCATTACCCCTATTTGAATTTGTATTTATAACCCTGTATTCGCCTGACCAAAAGTCTTGTTCCACCTGCCACCGAACTTCACTAATTCCCACTATATCTAACTTTAACCTATCCATTTCCATTTTTAAATTTTCTAACCTACCTGCCCGATTATGGGATCTGACATTCCACGCTCCGATCCGTAGAACGCCAGTTTTCTTTGTCCTGAAAACGGTCCTCTTGAGTAGTTCCCGCCCGGAGATCCGAATGGGGGACTATTTTGCCTCCGGAATATTTTACCCAAGAGGACGCCATCATCATTAACCATACAGTTAAGCTGTAGGTGTGTTATATCTACCAAATTAATCTAAAGGCCTTCCAGGTGTTCTATTCTGGATTCTTCCGTCGTCTTCGGGAAAATAGGTGTGTATGAGTAATTGCATCCGTGGTGCGAGTTGCTGGCTCCTCCAAGTTGACCTAAGTTGCGCGGCTGTTTGCTTTAACCTTTGCATCTGTCGGCCACTCTTGAGTTGTTCTGGGTCTTCATGACATCTTTCCGGTGTTTTGGTTCGGTACGGCCGCGAGGAGTTGCAGGCCTTGGTTTCTGGCCGTTGCCTTCCGAGCCCCTGGTAGCTCCATTTTGACTGTGGTTTTACAAAGGCACTGCGTTATTTCGATCCGGACGTGTATCTCTCTGCCGTACGCGTTTATTGGAACTACATCTCGACTAGTGGTATGGAACCGGCCTTTAACACACGCCTTAGTGTGTTCTAGTCGGCGTGAGAGGCGCGCCTTGCACAGGACGACGCCAGTCTGACGAGGTAGAGGGACGCCCGCACCTGCAACCATCGACGGACGGCGGCTCGGCCGACCGCTCACCGGATCTAGAGTTGCGTACAGCAGTTATACAAGTGACACCTTGCCTTGAAGGTGTACCTTGGGCGGGGTTCTCATTTTTTTCTCTTTTTTTCAAATCATTGATACTTTAAGAGTTTTCTTGTTTCTTAAATGAAAGAAACTGTAAGATATTATTATGGTGAAATCATGTAGACTGTAATATTTTAAACCAGCCGTGCATAGTTCTTAGCTAGCCTTCAAAGTATGTAGGCGATGTCCCTTAAATCGTCGTATTTCTTAAATGGTTAAAACGTTAAAAAAAAGTAAATGCTGCTTTTAACCGGTGGTTAAAATTTTTATTAAGAATTGGTGAGTTGGGCTGTGATTTATGCTATGCGTTTTTATTTAAATCGCATTTCTTAAAACACTGGGAATTTTTCTAATTGAAAGATGTTGGGTCTTGTTTAAATAAAGTGTGTGAACTAAGGGGTGAAAGATGTTATCCCTGAACCTTGCCTACCCATCCCACGTTACGTTGACCTTGTTTCTAAAACCGTTATTACGCTTTGTTTGGCCATGTCAGGTACGTCGTATCCAGCTGATGCCATTCGGTGGCTAGCAGGCCTCCTAGAGCTGCCAGACAGCGGGGATGGCGACCGCTCGTTTCAGCCTTTGTTCCAAACAGTCCCAGACGTTATCTACCCATCGAGATCCGGTGATTTGCGGGTCCGTTAGGGGCCGTAATTGTTTCTGAAACGCGGAATAATTGTTCAAAAACGGCTCTGAGCACTATGGGACTTAACTGCAGTGGTCATCAGTCCCCTAGAACTTAGAACTACTTAAACCTAACTAACCTCAGGACATCACACACATCCATGCCCGAGGCAGGATTCGAACCTGCGACCGTAGCGGTTCCAGACTGTAGCGTCTAGAACCGCTCGGCCACTCCGGCCGGCCAGAAGAATTGTGCGCAGTGCAATGTGGACACTGCTGTTGTCACCTGGAAAGAAAACGAGTGTGCCCACAGCATGCTCATCGTGAAACTGTAAAAGGATTGGCAATTCTAGGTCGCCAACAATGATGAAATAAGCGTTCTGTTTCGTAGAAAACAGACTTATTTTCTGTCTTTCAACCCCTGTGTTTATTCATTCGAGCGACCTGTTTTGGCAGTGTCGTCTATATTCACATTTTTTAATAATATCAAAACTATTGACCTGTTTCCGCGACACTACAGAGCTAAAAATGTTTCATTTCCACTGCCAGACTAAAAAGTGAAGATACGGTTGGATGTCGATGTAAGTTCTTCCATGTACTCACCAACGGCGGGTGTGTAAATGATTAGAGTGGCAGCTCTGTGTGAGATGCAGAACGACCAACTCTGTGCATTCACGTTGTTCGTGTTTACTGTTGCTAAGAGGCCAGGAAGGGTATATAAGGGGCACGAGCAGCGCCAGATGTTGAGTGACCTCTGTCGAGGACGCGGGGACACTGCGTAATCAGCAGCTGACAGTGTCTGGGAAGGGGCCCCACCCCGGGTATACACTTGGCCAGCTCGAATCGTGCGTTATCCAGAGTTGTGGGGTGTCTGGATGTGACAGCAGCCCAGAGGTGGCCTGCGTGTGAGCGTGAGGGCACGCATGCTGTTGCCAAGGTGCCAGCCGACCACGTCTGATGACCACAAGGGATGATCGCAGTACTGTGTGTCGTGTCACCGCCAGACACCACACTTGCTAGGTGGTAGCCTTTAAATCGTCCGCGGTCCGGTAGTATACGTCGGACCCGCGTGTCGCCACTATCAGTGATTGCAGACCGAGCGCCGCCACACGGCAGGTCTAGAGAGACGTCCTAGCACTCACCCAGTTGTACAGCCGACTTTGCTAGCGATGGTTCACTGACAAATTACGCTCTCATTTGCCGAGACGATAGTTAGCATAGCCTTCAGCTACGTCATTTGCTACGACCTAGCAAGGCGCCATTATCATTTGCTATTTATCTTGTGATCCATGTACCGTCAGACCGATGTTCACCAATTATGGATTAAAGTGTTTCAGAAGCTACGTGCTATTGATATATATAGTTAGATATTGTGGGAATTAGTGAAGTTCGGTGGCAGGAGGAACAAGACTTCTGGTCAGGTGACTACAGGGTTATAAACACAAAGTCAGATAGGGGTAATGCAGGAGTAGGTTTAATAATGAATAGGAAAATAGGAATGCGGGTAAGCTACTACAAACAGCATAGTGAACGCATTATTGTGGCCAAGATAGATACGAAGCCCACACCTACTACAGTAGTACAAGTTTATATGCCAACTAGCTCTGCAGATGACGAAGAAATTGAAGAAATGTATGATGAAATAAAAGAAATTATTCAGATAGTGAAGGGAGACGAAAATTTAATAGTCATGGGTGACTGGAATTCGAATGTAGGAAAAGGGAGGGAAGGAAACGTAGTAGGTGAATATGGATTGGGGCTAAGAAATGAAAGAGGAAGCCGCCTGATAAAATTTTGCACAGAGCACAACTTAATCATAGCTAACACTTGGTTTAAGAATCATGAGAGAAGGTTGTATACATGGAAGAACCCTGGAGATACTAAAAGGTATCAGATAGATTATATAATGGTAAGACAGAGATTAAGGAACCAGGTTTTAAATTGTAAGACGTTTCCAGGGGCAGATGTGCACTCTGACCACAATCTATTCGTTATGAACTGTAGATTAAAACTGAAGAAACTGCAAAAAGGTGGGAATTTAAGGAGATGGGACCTGGATAAACTGAAAGAACCATAGGTTCTACAGAGTTTCAGGGAGAGCATAAGGTTTGTGTGGGATTAAAGGGACCAGACTGCTACGGTCATCGGTCCAGAGCATAAGGGAACAAATGGCAGGAATGGGGGAAAGAAATACAGTAGAAGAAGAATGGGTAGCTCTGAGGGATGAAGTAGTGAAGGCAGCAGACGATCAAGTAGGTAAAAAGAAGAGGGTTAGTAGAAATCCTTGGGTAACAGAAGAAATATTGAATTTAATTGATGAAAGGAGAAAATATAAAAATGCAGTAAATGAAGCAGGCAAAAAGGAATACAAACGTCTCAAAAATGAGATCGACAGGAAGTGCAAAATGGCTAAGCAGGAATGGCTAGAGCACAAATGTAAGGATGTAGAGGCTTATCTCACGAGGGGTAAGATAGATACTGCCTACAGGAAAATTAAAGAGACCTTTGGAGATAAGAGAACCACATGTATGAACATCAAGAGCTCAGATGGAAACCCAGTTCTAAGCAAAGAAGGGAAAGCAGAAAGGTGGAAGGAGTATATAGAGGGTCTATACAAGGGCGATGCACTTGAGGACAATATTATGGAAATGGAAGAGGATATAGATGAAGATGAAATGGGAGATACGATACTGCGTGAAGAGTTTAACAGAGCACTGAAGGACCTGAGTCGAAACAAGGCCCCCGGAGTAGACAGCATTCCATTGGAACTACTGACGGCCTTGGGAGAGCCAGTCCTGACAAAACTCTACCATCTGGCGAGCAAGATGTATGAAACAGGCGAAATACCCTCAGACTTCAAGAAGAATATAATAATTCCAATCCCAAAGAAAGCAGGTGTTGACAGATGTGAAAATTACCGAACAATCAGTTTAATAAGCCACAGCTGCAAAGTAATAACACGAATTCTTTACAGACGAATGGAAAAACTAGTAGAAGCCGACCTCGGGGAAGATCAGTTTGGATTCCGTAGAAATACTGGAACACGTGAGGCAATACTGACCTTACGACTTATCTTAGAAGAAAGATTAAGATAAGGCAAACCTACGTTTCTAGCATTTGTAGACTTAGAGAAAGCTTTTGACAATGTTGACTGGAATACTCTCTTTCAAATTCTAAAGGTGGCAGGGGTAAAATACAGGGAGCGAAAGGCTATTTACAATTTGTACAGAAACCAGATGGCAGTTATAAGAGTCGAGGGACATGAAAGGGAAGCAGTGGTTGGATTCTGTCAGAGACAGCAAAGGACTTGGAAGAGCAGTTGAACGGAATGGATGGTGTCTTGAAGGGAGGATATAAAATGAACATCAACAAAAGCAAAACGAGGATAATGGAATGTAGTCGAGTTAAGTCGGGTGATGCTGAGGGTATTAGATTAGGAAATGAGACACTTAAAGTAGTAAAGGAGTTTTGCTATTTGGGGAGCAAAATAACTGATGATGGACGAAGTAGATAGGATATAAAATGTAGGCTGGCAATGGCAAGGAAAGCGTTTCTGAAGAAGAGAAATTTGTTAACATCCAGTATTGATTTAAGTGTCAGGAAGTCGTTTCTGAAAGTATATGTATGGAGTGTAGCCATGTATGGAAGTGAAACATGGACGATAAATAGTTGGGACAAGAAGAGAATAGAAGCTTTCGAAATGTGGTGCTGCAGAAGAATGCTGGAGATTAGATGGGTAGATCACATAACTAATGAGGAAGTATTGAATAGGATTAGGGAGAAGAAAAGTTTGTGGCACAACTTGACCAGAAGAAGGGATCGGTTGGTAGGACATGTTCTGAGGCATCAAGGGATCACCAATTTAGTATTGGAGGGCAGTGTGGATGGTAAAAATCGTAGAGGGAGACCAAGAGATGAGTACACTAAGCAGATTCAGAAGGATGTAGGTTGCAGTAGGTACTGGGAGATGAAGTAGCTTGCACAGGATAGAGTAGCATGGAGAGCTGCATCAAACCAGTCTCAGGACTGAAGACCACAACAACAACAACAACAACGTGCTATTTTGCTACTATAAAGGTCTTGTCCTGTTCCAGACCTCACGCCAGCCTGCGTGAGCTTAAACGCGTGCCTTTCGGCTTCCTCTCCTAGTGGCTTGGCTGTCTTGCCAAGTCACAACACTGTGCACCGAGCACATCGTGGCCCTCTCATACTCCCTCCTGCCATCAGAGAATAAGTAACGGAATCCCTGCGACAGTCCGTTTCATGCCGCACTGTTGGTTGGAGACTTGCAACAGCCGGATTGTCCGCCCCGATAGCTGAGTGGTTAGCGTGACGGATTGCCGTCCTACGGGCCCGGGTTCGATTCCCGGCTTGCTCGGGGATTTTCTCCGCTCAGGGACTGGGTGTTGTGTTGTCTTCATCATCATTTCATCCCCATCCGGCGCGCAGGTCCCCCAATGTCGCGTCGAATGTAATAAGACCTGCACCAAGGCGGCCAGACTTGCCCCGCAAGGGGCCTCCCGGCCAACGACGCCAAACGCTCATTTCAATTTCCATAGCCGGATAAAGCAATTACTGTCCGATGTACAGGCTGCCGTGAACACAGCAACACCAACGGCTGCCTGTGGAGCGGTGCCGTAGCCGGGGAGCACGGGCTGCTGATGAATGGCGTCGCACTGTGACCAACGGTGGATCGCGACTCTCCACTGCCCCTTGGAGGAGCATCGTCGGCTAGTACGGCGGCGACCCGGGGAGAGGTCTGCACCTGCCAGTGTTTTGGAGAGGCCAGGCGGTGTCACTCGTGGCGTAACGGTGTGGACAGCGGACGGGGATGACTTCAGGTCACGCTAAGGAGAAGATGTGTCTTGGTAGAAAAACACCCTGAGAACATCAGAGAACCAACTTTGGCCTCGATTACACCCTTCCTACTCTGGACTCGACGGCTTGGATCACTAGAAGTAAGAAACAATTGAAGCTTGCCAGATTCCACCACACGTCTCCAGGCGTTTACTGCCAATTTTCTGAGTACTTTCGTCCAGTAAAGTCGCGAAGGACTATGACCTCTTTTTACGCACCCAACGCGACCATCGTAACGTTCGCTCGAAAACTGGTTGAGATGCAGCTACATTCCGTAATAGCAGCAGTTCCTGTCCGATTTCTATCCGGTAGTCACTCACAAGAAGTGACAGCTGTCTTCAGTCGTTGTCGGTTGTGATGTTCTTAGGAGAACTGTTCTTACGCCGTTTTATATGGCTGTGTGTGACGCACACACGCTAGACTATACCAGTTGATACACCAAGAAATCTGTCACCGTGTGGTCATGGGCACGTCCAAACACGACAGCTAATTGTTGACGCATATTGATCATTTTAATATAAAATACGCTATGGGATCTTTCTACTTTATACCAGTCTTCAACCTGGAATCTCACTGCTCGGAGTAGGAGTTCGAATTAAGTCCCGACGACCAGTGAATACGTGTCTGGAGACTCCCTGCACAGTGGTGGGAGACCAACCTGACTGCCGCCTGCCATATGGGCCGACAACCAAGAGTGATGGTCTGGGGTGGCATTTCATTTCATGGCAGAATCTGTTCGGTTGTCCCGAGCGGTTCTAGGCGCTTCAGTTTGGAACCGCACGACCGCTACTGTCGCAGGTTCGAATTCTGCCTCGGGCATGGATGTGTGTGGTGTCCTTAGGTTAGTTAGGTTTAAGTAGTTCTAAGTTCTAGGGGCCTAATGACCTCAGATGTTGAGTCCCATGGTGCTCAGAGCCATTTGAACCATTTTTTTGTTTGGTTGTCATTCACGGCAGCCTTACAGCACAGCAGTACGTCGGCGATATTCTACGCCCCGTTTTGTTCCTTGATGGCAAGCCATCCTGGGCTTACATTTCTACAGGATAATGTCCGCCTGCACACGTCGGGAGTTTCCATTACTCGTCTTCGTGCTTGCCCTGCACAACCTTCGCCGACAGCATCGCCAGATCTCTTCCCAATTGAGAACGTTTGGAGCACTATGGACTGGGTCCTCTAACCGCCAAGGCATTTTGACGATCTGATGCGCCAAGTGGACAGAATTTACCACGATGTTCCTCAGGAGGACATGCAACAACTCTATCAGTCAATGCCAAGTCTAATACCTGCTTTCATAACGGCCAGAGACGGACCAAGGCGTTATTTACTTGCTCAATTTGTTAAGCTCTTTCTCTGGAATAAATCATCCAATTTTTCCGAAACAGTAATGATTTTTGCCTGTAGATGTACATCATATCTACCTATTTCCGTCACATTGGGATAATCCTTCGTGCTGCGCCTTTTTTTTGTGTGTGTATTCAGGTAAACATGGATCCAAATATCGAACTTTCATCAATATAAAACGCCTTAAAACTAAAAAGGCGAGAACGATAATAACATGTTGTCGCCCACAGGGTACATCTGCAGGTCGACAAAAAGTTACAAAAAATTCTCCTCCGTCATTGGACGATTTCTCAAATAACGAAACACGGGGCTTGCCAACACTTAGACAAACTTTTACGACGCTTCCACATGGAACGCTTTTCAACAAAAACGAAGTTGGCAACTATCTGAACGCTTAACAGCGAAGCTGTTTGGAGAATAAGCGCTACAGAAAAACCGTTTAACCGTCTGCAACGTCAGAAATCGTCGGCAATAGAAGCATTTTATTACCGCCGCGCGTTTGAGAGGCTGTCAGCTTTTCATCGCCGCTCCGCGATGTTAAAAACTCCTACAAGCCGTAACCTGAGAGCGCGGGTGGACTTAATTTGCCAGAAATAGACGAGCACGGGCGAGCCAATTTGTCCTCCAGGCGTAAACGAGTTTTACGCGATCGTGAATGCACGTGGCGCGTGTTAGTAACTGGAAAAATTACGCTCCATTTCAGCCCAGCACGACCCACTGAACACGGCTCACAAATTGTTATAAAAGGAGAGACGTCGGTTTCGTAGCCTTTGGCGTCGAGCGTTCGCTTTAAGACGCACGAACGTTTGCGAGAGATCCAGCCCTTAAGCGTACCGTAATTCAAATGTTGTACAAATAAATGCAACGTGTTGTTGTAGTCTTGAGCCCGAAGGCTAGTTTCGTGCAGCTCTCCACACTAGGCTATCCTGTCTCAGTGTATCAACCTCTACGTAAGTATTGCAACCCATAATCATTTATTTAAGACTTGATGTGGCCCTGCAACTTTTACTCCCCACATTTGCCTCCTTTACCACGTTGACTCTTGGTTGATGCCTAAGAGGGTGCCCCATCAATCGAAGCAAGTTATTCAAGCAGTGACATAAATATCTTTTTCGCCAATTAGGCTTACTGCGTGCCCGCAGAAGTTCAACGAAATCAAGGAAATAAATAAAATACACTCAAACACAAAAAAGAAAAGACACCAATACGCCTTTTTCCACCCCTGGACCTTATGCAAGTAATTCGGTTTCGCATTGACTGAGAGAGATGTTTGATGTTCTCCTGAGGGATGTCGTGCCAAATTCTGTCCAGCCGGCGCGTCTCATCGACAAAACCCCGAGCTGGCTGGAGGACCCAGCCTCATATGCTGCTAACGTCCTCAAATGGGGAGAGATCTTACAGCGTTGCTGGCCAAGGTAGGGTCTGGTAAGCACGAAGACAAGTACACTACTGGCCATTAAAATTGCTACAGCAACAAGAAATGCAGATGATAAATGGGTATTCATTGGACAAATACATTATACTAGAACTGACATGTGATTACATTTTCATGCAGTTTGGGTGCATACATCCTGAGAAATCAGTACCCAGAACAACCACCTCTGGCCGTAATAACGGCCTTGATACGCCTGGGCATTGACTCAAACAGAGCTTGGATGTCAGTTTCAACACGATACCACAGTTCATCAAGAATAGTGACTGGTGTATTGTGTCGAGCCAGTTGCTCGCCCACCATTGACCAGACGTTTCCAATTGATGAGAGATCTGCAGAATGTACTGGCCAGAGCAGCAGTAGAACATTTCCTGTATCCAGAAAGGTCCGTACAGGATCTGCAACATGCGGTCGTGCATTATCCTGCTGATATGTTTCGCAGGGATCGAATGAAGGGTAGAGCAACGGGTCGTAACGCATCTGAAATGTAACGTCCACTGTTCAACGTGCCGTCAATACAAACAAGAGGTGACCGAGACGTGTAACCAATGGCATCCCATACCATCACGCTGGGTGATACGTCAGTATGACGATGACGAATACACGCTTCCAATGTGCGTTCACCGTAATGTCGACAAACACGGATGCGACCATCATAATGCTGTAAACAGAAGCTGGATTCATCCGAAAAACGACGTTTTCTATTCGTGCACACAGGTTCGTCGTTGAATACACCATCGCAGGCGCTCCTGTCCGTGATGCAGCGTCAAGAGTAACCGCAGCCATGGTCTCCGAGCTGATAGTTCATGCTGCTGCAAACGTCGTCGAACTGTTCGCGCAGATGGTTGTTGTCTTGCAAACGTCCCTATCTGTTGCCTCAGGGATCGAGACGTGGCTGCACGATCCGTTACAGCCATGCGGATAAGATGCCTGTCATCTCGACTGCTACTGATACCAGGCCGTTGGGATCCAGCACGGCGTTCCGTATTACCCTCCTGAACCCACCTATTCCATATTCTGCTAACACTCATTGGATCTCGAGCAACGCGAGCACTAATGTCGCCATACGATAAACCGCAATCGCGATAGGCTACAATCCGACCTTTATTAAAGTCGGAAACGTGATGGTACGCATTTCTCCCCCTTACACGAGGCATCACAACAACGTTTCACCAGGCAACGCCGGTCAACTGCTGTTTGTGTATGAGAAATCGGTTGGAAACTTTCCTCATGTCAGCACGTTGTAGGTGTCGTCACCGGCGCCAATCTTCTGTGAATGCTCTGAAAAGCTAATCATTTGCATATCACAGCATCATCTTCCTGTCGGTTAAATTTCGCGTCTGTAGCACGTCATCTTCGTGGTGTAGCAATTTAAATGGCCAGTAGTGTAGTAGAAACTGTCGCCATGTGCGGGTGAGCATTATTTTGCTGAAATGTAAGCCTGGGATGTGGGATGGCTTGCAATGAAGGGCAACAAAACTGGTCGTGCAATTTCGTCGACGTATCTGTGTTACGTAGGTTGCCGCAGTTGACAACGAAAGGAGTCCTGCTGTGAAACGAAATGGCACCCCGGACCATCACTCATGGTTGTTGAGCCGTGTGGCGGGCTCCAATTAGGTTGGTATCCAGGGGTGTCTCCAGAAACGCCTGAGGCCCTGAACTCATCGCCTGAAATAGAACTGTCTGCAGTGGCGAGTTTCGCTTCGAACTAAGCCCCATTGACAAGCAAAGAAGTGTACGTTGACGATATTCTAAGCCCCGTTTTGTAGCCCTTCATGGCAAGCCATCGCGGGTTTACATTTCAGCACATAGTAGGAGCTTCTACCACTTGTCTTTGTGTTTGCCAAACACTACCCTGGTCAGCAAGGTCGCTGGATCTGTCCCCAGTTGAGAATGTTTGGTGCATTATGGGCACCGCCCTGCCACCAGCTCGGGATTTTGACGATCTGACGTGCTGATTGGAGAGAATTTGGCACGACATCACTCACAAGGACATCCAACAACTCTGTCAATTAATGAGAAGCCTAAAGTCGTGGTTCGAAGCACCCTTAGTATAGTAGGGCATGTTTTAGTTGTACAGTGTACCCACACTAGTATGAGTCATACAAAATAGAAGACATTCCAGATATGAACTATGTAACACCTACCAAAAAGTTCGGACAACATTTTCAATGAAGGATTTCGTCAAACAGTGGGCGTGTTCATAATCCGTTGCTGAAGGCACAGATCTGTCAGGGAAGAATTTGTTCCTCTGTGACAAGTCGGACAGTTGAAAATGGTTACGACTCCAAAGTTGTCACGAGTTGAAGCAAAAAGAATTACAATAGATGGTTCAAATGGCTCTGAGCACTATGGGACTCAACTGCTGAGGTCATTAGTCCCCTAGAACTTAGAACTAGTTAAACCTAACTAACCTAAGGACAACACAAACATCCATGCCCGAGGCAGGATTCGAACCTGCGACCATAGCGGTCTTGCGGTTCCAGACTGCAGCGCCTTTAACCGCACGGCCACTTCGGCCGGCAATTACAATAGAGCTGGTAGCGTTTGAAAGATATGTCCTTCCATTAAAGTATTTATTTGTCGACGGCACTGTGAAGGTGATCTACAGATCAATGGTAAGATTTCCGCTGTTCTTTGCCAATCCTAAGAGCGTCGAAATCGTGTGTAACGTTACTTGTTTTACTAACTGCTGGATGTGTCGACAGATGCTCATTTTTTCCATTTATGAAACTAAACGAAACACGGTCTGTTCGCCAGAGAAGTCTAACTGGATAACACGTTCTTTACTCGATATGCAGTGGACGACTTATCGTAAGCAAAGTCAGAGCTTCCTCCCTGTCAGGGAAGCTGAAAGAAGCGCCGCCGCCCTTGAAGAGCTACTCAGCGTAATTGGCACTTCGACGAGCGCCGGACGCTAATTACTCTCACTTAAATTCGTTATGCGCACTGGAGGCGGGGGAGGGGGGGCGTAAACTTTAGGACTCGATATCCTCGCTCTAGATGCAAGCCAGTGGCGCTATCGCAAATCACCGGGCATTACGTAAACCCATAGCAAAGGAGGGACTGTCGTGCTGTAACTTATCGGGGCTGTTAATGTGTTTCTCACGAATCACACCAAGGCCGTCTGTCCACAGTAAGGACTTTACTAATACATGTTTTACGCAGAAATGCTTGTTCATTGTATAACAGTCGGAAGACGCACCATCTGCGCATGTACGTGGTAGTGCGGAACTATACTTGAAGTCAGCGCTTCTGAGACATACCACAAAAAATGAAATGGCTGTTTGCCAAGGACCAATAATGTTTAGCGGGCTCATACCGTACTCATTATAGCTCGGAGAACGTGTTAGAGTTATGTAACTTATATAAATAGCTTGAAATTGAAACATTATGCAACACAGTATATTATGTTTCCAAACCGGTAAAGAAAATGTAGCTTGCTGTAAGAGTATTCTCTTGGATGCTGTTTAATAATAATAATAATAATAATAATAATAATAATAGTCTAATAATAATAACTGTAACGAAATTAACGACAAATATATAACGCCACCAAAAGTCATAGTAACACAAATAAAATAGAACTCGTTATTGTTGTGCTGTTGTTATTGTTGTTGTTGTGTTGTTGCTTTTGTTGTTGATGTGGTCTTGAATGCGAAGAGAGATTTGACGCAGCTCTCCATATACTCCTCTATCCTGTGCAAGCCTCTTTATCTCTGAATAAGTACTGCAGTCTACATCCTTCTGAATATGCTTACTGTATTCATCTCTTGGTCTCCCTCTACGAATTTTGCCCTCCCCCCTCGTCCTCCAGTTCTAGATTGCTGATCCCTTGATGTCTCAGAACGTGTCCTATCAACCGATCCATTCTTCTAGTCAGGTTGTGCCTCAAACTTCTTTTCTCTCCAATTGTATTCAGTACTTACTGGTTATATGATCCAATAGTCAGCGCTCTTCTGTAGCACAACATTTCAAAAGCTGCTGTTCTTGTCTGAGCTGTTTATCGTCCACGTTTTACCTCCATACAAAGCTGCAATCCATACAAATACCTCCAGAAAACACTGCCTAACGCTTAAATCTACATTCAATATTAACAAATTTCTCTCATTTGGAAACGCTTTTCTTGCCATTGCCAGTATATATTTTCTATCCTCTCTACTTCGGTCCTCATTAGTAATTTTTCTGCCCAAATAGCAAAACTCTATTACTTGAAGTGTCTCGTTTCCTAATCTACTTCCCTTAGCACCTCCTGATTTTAATCAACAACACTCCACTATAAAAAAAAATGGTTCAAATGGCTCTGAGCACTATGGGAACTAACTGCTAAGGTCATCAGTCCCCTAGAAATTAGAACTACTTAAACCTTTTTTTTTTTTTACGTTCATGTTATATCCTCCTTTCAAGACTCTGTCCATTGCGTTCAGCTGCTGTCACTGATAGAATTACAATATGATCGGCAAACCTCAAAGTTTTGATTTCTTCTTCCTGAACTTTAATTCCTACTCCAAATTTTTCTTTGATTTCCTGTACTGCGTAATTAATGTACAGATGGAGTAACATCGGAGACAGGCTACAACTATGTCTCACTTCCCTCTCAACCACAGCATGTTAGAAAATTTAAATGTCTTGTAGGAATAATATGGTAGAACTTTTCGACAGACGTAAGATTTAGTATAAACAGCTTAACTAAAAATATCTAAAACGACAAATACATCTCTAGAAAAAAAACTAAAACAACATAAGACTATAACGTTTACATGTGTGTGAACTCTAAATTAGACACTATACGGACAGTTGAAAGACGGATTTATAGAAAAATAACGAGTGCAATAAATACATTATCACCATCGTCATCATCATTTCCTTAAAAAATTGGTCAGTCCATCTCGTCATTGGCTTTGCTAAACATCTTTTACCTCTTTGTTTGTATTATTTTAGATTTTCTTGCATCTGGGACACGGTTTGTGTGTTTTCCGATCTACCATGATACAGTTTCATTGTGTCAGTTATGTTTTGTATGTTCAGTTTAGGTTTGTGGATCTAATAACGGTTCTTACCATCTTTTCATCTGTCATGTTTCTGTGACTTACTGTTCCTGAGAGTAAATTACTTTTGTGCAATCATCACGCTTGCCAGCTGGGTTGGAGATGTATTACGTTGCATTATCAATATTACTGTCGGGCCTTGTGATCCAGCGGTAAACCTCCCGTCTGGAAACTGACAGGTCGCGGGATCAAATCCCAGTAGCCCCGGTAGGACGACGGTAATTTCCCGTGTGATCTTAATCTAGCCTTCACGTCTCATCGATATGAGGAGTCGCTAGCAACGAGGCGTGGTTAACTGTTACCTGACGTAGGTTAGGGACTTATGGACAGGCAAGTCGCCGAAATGGTGTCCAATTGAAATACTTGCGCCGGGACATTGAGAATCACAAGAAAAAAGAAACCTATATTGATAAACAACTAAAAGTGACCTCGCCACCCTTAGCAGTTGCACATTGACCATTTAACGGCTACCTGGAACCAGAAAAGTTCATTTTCAGTATACCTCACATGGTGGACAAAGCGGAATAAACGATATTCATGGATATGACAGAACGATCATTTAAGCGAAAAGTCTGGTAAACATCGACTCCAAAACGCCTACCCTATGAGCTACGAGCACGTGTTGATCTTCGATGCTGTGTAGCAGATCACTTCTACAGATAAAGTGCTGGTACCTCTCAAGGTATGCAACTAAGAGCCCTTTGTTTAATGGACAAATTTTTCTTGTTTTGGTCGATACTAGCGCCTTCCGGAATGTGGAAAACAAAGCGCTTGCAATAGAAGAGATCTGTTCCACAGTATCGAATGTGAAGACCTGCTCATAGGTCTTAAGGTATATATTTCAGAGCCCATGTTTACCAGAGGATTTTTGCTTCGAATGATCGTTCCTGTCATATCCCTGGATACTAGCCATTCCTCTCGGACACCCTTAATAATTACTGACCGAATTTAAAAATTTAAAATTTTGTCATAATGTGCTCATTAAGAGATAAGATATTACGTTGACGGTTTAACACAGTAAGTAACATACCAAAGTTGGTAATGTATTGAGGCAGAGTAACTCAGGGCGCGAAAATTTCCCAGCTTACATTCATCCAGTGGTTGGGAATGAATCATTGAATAATTATTGAATTGTAACAAACTTTACTCGTAATTTGAAACCTCTTATAAATTTTTTCTCATTGACACTCCCCACAATAAATGATAGGAAACGAGTTTATAGCTACTACATTTTTGTTGTTGATGCAGTAAAACTTTAGCATCATGTATAGCGTTTTAATTTATTACTCCTTTACTACTAACTCTCTTCACAACAGATATTGGAGATAGTATCAAATTATACCATTGAACGCACCAGCATAATGATATCATTCTATAAAACAAGAGGTATGACGTCATAAACATAAACATCGAAATGCGTAAAACATCAGCTTTTCTTCACCCGGAGAGCAAATTACGCAGACTATACTCATCCAGCGAATAAATCGAAATTAATAAAACCAACATTATTACGGTTTTGCGCCTTTCGCAGCAGATATTTTACTTGCTTAACGTTAAACATAGGCTGGGGGAAACAAAAGTGACCAGGGCGAGGGGATACGATTAGATTACCATTTGTGGCAGCGTTAACGCAGGACGAAGAGACCTACAGTTACTGCCAACAGGACAGAGTAACGGCCCGTACGGCCGGCTGAACCTCGGAGCATTTACACGATCCCCATGTCTGACAAGAGTTGTCAGCAGAGGTCAGTCCGGTCGCGGCACTGGCTGCCCACCCAGGTCACCTGATCTGTCAGTGTGCGACTACTTTGTGTGAGGAACCCTCAAGTCTAAGGCGTATCGCGCCAACCCTCGTAGTCTTCGGCAACCGCAGCAGAACAATTCGGATGAGACTGCAGTAATTCCAGCAGACCAACGTCGATCAGACTTCAGCCACTTGCCGACCAGGGTCCAAAAGTGCCAACAGATGAATGGGGGTCGCTTTGAACACGTGCTGTAGTCAGGCTAGCACTATATTTCCTTTCCTCTGCTGTATTTCTTTGTACCCTGGAACTCTGTTCTCCAGAATACTTTTATTTGCCCCACCCTGGACTTAACTCGTAACTCATTCGTGAAGTAATCACACGTCTGAAGTTGTTTCATACACGGGAGTCCGAGTCCACAAACAATCAGAGGTGGAGGCGCGTGCTGCTCGTCTGTTAGTAATCCACTGTTTCAATTGACTTTTCTGCCCCAGGCAGACTGTCGTCACGAACAGAACGTCGTATTAGAAAGCCACAACCGCACACAGGACATCCATAAAGGATAAAACTGCTGCCCTGTGACGTGCTACAGTGAAGGACTGTTGGTATATTTAAAAATTTCGGGAATCCGATATTTTGATGTTTAAAAGAAATCATTATCGGTTCTCGATATATGGAAAAGTATCGATATATCGACGTAAAAATATCGACGTAGCTGCCTATAAAAATATCGGCTGCACATTGTAAATATACTGCCGCTGCTAGAGCTGCATGTTTAAGTGTTGGTTTATTGTTAGATATTCTGTGCATCGACAGGCTACCATCCTGCTTATCCCTCTTAGAGCAGGAATTCAAAGGAAAACGATGCACGTTCACGCTTGGCGATAACCACTTTGCTAACAATGGTAACTGCATGTAAGTGGCGCAGTAAAAGGTGTCCGACGGGTCCGTCGTTCGGCTTCGTCACATATCGGATTTGTCTGGAAAACTTCATGTCGAGTTTCCTGTTTTTTCATTTCTACAAACACAGCGACCTAGCAGTTGTAGTGTCAAACTTACGTGGTACTGACAAAGGTTGCAGTCTCTGTTGGTAGCGCAGGGCGCCGATTACGTCAGCATTTCCCCCTCAGACGTCTCCACCCACCGCAAGGAGCAGTCTTGCCATTTACATTTTTGTTCATTACTTTCAGCAACTGTTTTTGAAGAATTCCGACGTGAAAAAGCAACACACGAGTTGCTTTAATTTTTTTTTTAACACAACTGCTGTGCCAATTAAAAGAAAACAGCCCTCGGTCACTAATTTTTAACGAATTAACCGGGTACGACACTGCTAGGAGCGTCTTCCTCAGAATTTAAACCAAAGAATGGTTTACAGCCTGAGCCACGCAAGTAACGAGCAGCCCTTAGTGGCTCTCCATCACAGTTTTTCATCTTAAATATCTTTGTGACTAATGCCCTTTCGGCATATTTATTATTTTATAAATGAGATATAAGTACTGCCAGTCTTTCACTAATTCCGTACTTATAATTTGTATCATAAGTTTTTAGTTATAATTCTGTGAGCATGTTATAGACCATTCTTTGGTTTAAATTCTGAGGAAGACACACCTAGCAGTGTCGAAACCCGGTCGATTCGTTAAAAATTAGTGACCGAGAGCTGTTTTCTTTTATTTGTAACTATTCACGGACTCTGAACGTGCAGCCATGTACAAAATTTTACAACTGCTGCGCTACTTTTTCACATCGGATATCTTGTTATTCCATTGACACCGCTACCCCTAAGCGCAACCGAACTTCTCCTTTGTACCACCTATGCTTGCTTCACACAGTCAAAGAGAAAGACTAGATATGATGAAAGCTTCAAAAAGTAGTAAGACTCCTTCACACAGGGAAAGTAAAATTATGTTCTACTGCAATTCCAAAAGAATAATTTCAAATATTTACCGAAATTCGGGAAAAAGTAATATAACATAAAAATATCGGCATCCGGTATTGACATTTAGACATCGATATATCGACGTATAGGGAAACAGAATGTCGCTGATGTTTATCGATGATTTTCCTGTAAAAATCTCTACGTATCGATGTTTTGCCAGCAGCAGCGCCAGTGCAGAGCAGCCAGCGCGCGGCTTTGGCGCGGCGGACCCGCGCGCTCACCGGACCGTCCGGCGTCCTTGACCAGCTGCTCGATGATGTCGTCGCTGACGGTGATGCCCAGGTTGGTCAGCATGAACTGCAGCTCGCTGGCCGTCACGCGGCCGTCGCGGTTCCGGTCCAGCAGCCCGAACGCAGTCCGCAAGTCTGCAGACAGAGACAGAGAGAGACAGTCGTACGATTACTGAGAAGCTGGTTCCATACGAGGCCTACTCGGAAAGTAAGGTCCGATCGGCCGAAAAATGGAAACCACTGTGAAGATCAAAAACGTTTTATTTGCAAAAGTTAGCTACAACTTCCAGCTACTTCTGTACATAGTCGCCGCTCCGATTTAGACATTTGTGGTAGCGTTGTACCAACTTTCCAATACCCTCGTCATAGAAGCAAACCGTCTGTGCTTCCTACCAATTCTCTACGCCGGTCAGCAGCTCATTGTCTTAGCCGGAACGTTGTCTTCATAGCTAGCGGTTCATGTGAGCAGAGATGAAACCCAGGGAGAGTAAATTACGGGCTCTATTGTGGATGATTAAAATCCATGGAGAAGAAGTTAAAACTTCTGAGGTTCGCAGATGACATTATAATTCTGTCAGAGACAGCAAAGGACCTGGAAGAGCAGCTGAACGGAATGGACAGCGTCTTGAAAGGACCACTACGGGCGCAGGTTCGAATCCTCCCTCGGGCATGGATGTGTGTGATGTCCTTAGGTTAGTTAGGTTTAATTAGTTCTAAGTTCTAGGCGACTGATGACCTCAGAAGTTAAGTCGCATAGTGCTCAGAGCCAACAAAAGCAAAACGAGGATAATGGAATGTAGTCGAATTAAATTGGGTGATGCTGAGGGAATTAGATTAGGAAATGAGACGCTTAAAGTAGTAAACGAGTTTTGCTATTTGGGGAGCAAAACAACTGATGATGCTCGAAGTAGAGAGGATATGAAATGTAGACTTGCAATGGCAAGGAAAGCGTTTCTGAAGAAGAGAAATTTGTTAACATCGAGTATAGATTTACGTGGGTGGAAGTCTTTTCTGAAAGTATTTGTATGGAGTGTAGCCATCTATGGAAGTGAAACGTGGACGATAAATAGTTTGGACAAGAAGAGAATAGAAGCTTTCGAAATGTGGTGCTACAGAAGAATGCTGAAGATTAGATGGGTAGACAATATAACTAATGAGGAGGTATTGAATACGATTGGGGAGAAGAGAAGTTTGTGGCACAATTTGACTAAAAGAAGGGATCGGTTGGTAGGACATATTCTGAGGTATCAAGGGATCACCAATTTAATATTGGAGGGCAGCGTGGAGGGTAAAAATCGTAGAGGGAGACCAAGAGATGAATACACTAAGCAGATTCAGAAGGATGTAGGTTGCAGTAAGCACTGCGAGATGAAGAAGCTTGCATCAAACCAGTCTCTGGACTGAAGACCACAACAACATTCAGGATGATCAATTACTTCCCATCGAAAACGCTGCAGGAGCACCTTCATTGCCCCTTCAGAGTGCGGCTGGGAATTGTCATGCGGAAGGAAACGTATGACAGTTACGTTATGTGGGCTGCATGACCTCAGGCGATATCTCACACCAGGCCCTCCTACTTGCAGGGAGAGAGTATTGCGCTAGGCATCTTCACGTGCTCACTTGCACTCAGGACTGTAAAGATCGACGTGATGCGATCGACGACCATACTAGAGACACTGGCCAACACATGTGTGCTAAGCTTCATCTGATTTTCATTGTTGTTTCCATTTCGCACCCCATCGGATCTTACTTACCAAATAGCCCTCGTAATCAGAGATCTGCACATGCGGGTGTATCAGCGGACACCTGCAATAAAATTTACTTCTTGGACACAAGCTCGCTCTGATGTGGACTATGTCTGCAGTTATCCGCCATAATAGTTAGTGAAGTTCATTAGACGACGTCTTCTATACATGATGGGCTCCATTAGAAATGTTTTATTCACAAAAACCGGTTTTCGGGTCGCATCTGCTACAGATGAACGAATAACTGTATGTAGTATGTACAACGATTTCTACAAAATGATAACTGTATATATAGTAGCAGTAATATAAGGCTACATACATTAAGTATTTCTATAGGAACGAAATGTATATCAGCTAACGCGATAGGATTTGAAATCTTGTATAACACAGTTCACATTTTTTTCACAATTGGGATATGAAGATAGAAACACAGGAAGTTCGAGGGGTTGTAATCCATATTGAGTCCATTCTTGGCTCTCAAAGACATTTTACCATAAATTGCAACTCTTTAGCGATAAATATTTGTATTTCTTTTAATAAAGTTTAGGAAACTTAACATAAAAAATGAAATTAACATAAACTACTCATTCAAATTCTCAAGAAGAAGCAATAAAGAATATTTATTTGATATGAAACAAATTTAAATATAAAACTCGTTCGTTATTTAAAGTTGTAATATTTGAAGATAATCAATTCTACAGATAACAGTTCATTCAGTGGCTCAGTCAACCTACGTAACTGTTTAGGAAGCAGGAGCAAATCTCGGAATGGGAGTGGTGT
The DNA here is from genome assembly GCF_023864345.2 of Schistocerca serialis cubense. Lineage (NCBI taxonomy): Eukaryota > Metazoa > Arthropoda > Insecta > Orthoptera > Acrididae > Schistocerca > Schistocerca serialis. The sequence continues at coordinate 35,176,690 of NC_064638.1, forward strand.
TAGTTGGACGCTACCGCTGTGTAGTTTGCCTCAGCGGATGATGCACGGTCCAGTTAAAATTACTTGACACCTGACATCTTTCACTTGCGACTTCGCCGTCGCCACTTCGGCTGCCGGCCACTGCTCACTTACAGGCGACACACGTGCACGGAGGGTCGCTTCACATATGCTGCTCATGTGTAACGCGGAGCAGCGTTGGAAGGGGTTGCAGAGGGGTGTGTCGGGAATGCGAGATGCTCCGCCGACTGCTGATGTTAAGTGACCAGTGGCTGAGCTGCGGCAGACGACGCGTCCTGCAGCTCTAACAACAACATCCAGATGTGCGATAAATCCGAGGAAATGCCAGTTAACACTCTGGTTGGGAACTAAAATCACTGTCGCTTCGTTCACGGCGATTAAAGCTAACTTTTACGAGCAAACTCAAGAAAGAGAAAACTCAGGATTCAGCGCTAAAAGCCAAACTGTAATTTCGTGCTGGAAGGGAATGGAAATGACCGTTAGGCGACAATGGCCGGGAGGCCCCTTGCGGGGCAGGTCCGGACGCCTTAGCGAAGGTCTTATTACATTCGATGCCACATTGGGCGACCTGGGTGCAGGATGGGGATGAGACGATCATGAAGACAGCACAACACCCACTCCCTGAGCGGAGAAAAACCCCGATCCAGCTTGGAATCGAACCCGGGTCCGCAGGACGGCAATCGGTCACGCTGACCGCTCAGCTATCGTGGCGGACACTTCGCGCTGCCATTGGTTACCTGAAACTATCCCCACACTAGATAGAGCTGACGCGTTACCAGCCGATGAACAGTCCTGGTTAGCACTCCCTTGAAGATTACAGGCGACACAGGCAGAAGACTAAGAACAAATAAAAAAAATCAATACAAAATGAAAAATGACGCGGCACAGAATCAGAAATTAAAAAAATTACATTTAAACCAATTAAATGAGTAAAAATAAATCAAAATCTTTTGGTTACATTTACAAATTAAAAAAATATGTTGCATACACAGAGATGCGAAGCTACGATCTTTCAGACTTCACCTTAATACGCTATCCATTGTGCGACGCCTCCGCGCTGCACGAAGCAAATACAGGGCGACAACTATAGAACTGTATGAAAAAAAAACGTAAATTAGTTACAGACTACGGTGTGCACACACTTTATTCAACATGCAAACGTCACTACAGATATTCAGATTTAGGTTATGACATGTTCGATATGCCTGCCATCATTGGTGATGATGTGAGCAGACGATCTCTGTGAATATGGTAACTGTATATATGACGCTGGACAGCGCCTTGAGTGGAAGTATCCAGCAGAGTTTGGTTAGTGCTGTGTATGGAACGTGTGTATTTCATTAGCATGGTTGTGCGTGCGTGTGTGTAAGTGTGTGTGTGTGTGTGTGTGTGTGTGTGTGTGTGTGTGCCGTTCTTGGTGTAGTTATCATGTGTGGTGAAATACGACAGAAAAGTGCCAGACACATGACTCGGGATCAAAACACATCGATAAAGAATGCCACCCTAGGAATTAGAAGTTGCAGTGTCAGTTTGGTAACGGCGAACTATATCGCCGTCGAGTTGACTGCTCTGATGGAAGGAAACCAGCTCCAGCGCGTGAATTGTCAACTACCAAGCAATTTCAATCGTATTATAGCTACAACATCATCGCCTGGCGTGGATCGAAGCGAGCAGCGGGGTAAGCAGCGATGGTGCAGGTTAAACGGGCTAATAAGACTCAGTGGGCTTGATTTATCATCGGCAAGCTTCGCCCGCGAGCAGAGAGGTGGCAGCGTGAACCCAGCATGAAAAGTGACAAATCCCCAGCTGAGAAGGTACGGCACACACCCACTCACCCGCCGTGTTTTGGCCGGCCGTTATTTCGGCGGCAATAAAGCGGACACGGGTGGGTCGGCCATTGCACCCTGCGGACCGCCAGCTGGCGCACGCTAAAGCCCGTCTCACACGGAGCAAGATTCGCTGTAAGTAGAGATGGGTCGAACTCGTTCATTCCCGTGAAGTACTTCATTCATTTCACTCTTTGCCGTGAAGCGTTCAAATGAAGTAGTTCATTCATGAAGTACGGAAGCCTGGCGAAGTTGTCCAGTTCGCCGCTCAGCCGCGGCTACGCTCGCTTCGCCTCGCTCGTACAATAAAGCTTCGTAATACTTCATAATTTTACCAACAGATGGCCGAACTATGAAGTAACGTCCACGCAACGTTTTGCGTCTTACAGCGTCTGAGTTAACTTAAATACAGCATGGTCAAAGGGGACAAAGGAAAGATAAATAGAGAAGCCTGTCACATATAAAGAAGGTATTACGTTTAATCTTGCTCGACATTTTCTCATGAAGCGCCAAAAAGAGTCCTCATCTGCCAAGTGAAACCTTATTTGTTGTATTTATGGACTGAAAACTAGGGCTACTAACGAAATTCAGTCCAATTTTATGTTCCTTTTAAAATTTAATTCAAAATAGAATGAGTATGTTTACCACTGTCACAAAGTCTATATACCTACGTTAAGTAATTATTCAGAAGTTTTCCTGTAGATTTTATTTTTGTTGAGAATAATAACCCTCTAAATTCAAAACGTAAACTGTCACCTGTAGTCATTGGTACGATTTCAGGTAAAATCCCTCTTTACTTTATTCGGAAAGCAATTTTTGTGTCTGTTCACGCTTATACAATGGCTAGCAACTCGCGATCGCGTAGAAGTAGTGAAATTTGGGGTTTCTTCGCTGATTTAGGTGATGGGAAAGCAAAGTGCAACTGTTGTTGTCAGTGTATTTCACCGCGCGATTCGTCGACAGGCAGTAGATGGAGGACTGAAGTGAAGGGAGAATGAGTGACGTAGCGCCAATCTGGTGGGAGAGGGTGAGGGGAAGAGAGTGAGTGAACGAACTACAAAAAAAGTGTGGAGTGTGCTATCTGTGGAGAGTTTGAAGTACCAGTTCATTGAAATTGAGTGGTTAGTTCACACTTCACTGGAGTGAAGCGTTCATTTGAACGACTCATTCACGAGCTCCCCATCACTAGCTGGCTCGCGCGATGGGTGCCTTGCGGGCTCCGTCGTCTGCTAGCGGGCTACCTTGCTGGGAACCTTGTAAGATTTCCAGGATAGGTCCGGGGCTATTTTTCTTGTAAGGTTCCCTTCGTGCAACCTGCGTTTGCCAATCATGAGACGTTTCGTTTGTGACGTCAGTCGCGGAAAGCTTGGGCGGGAAGCCTTTGTTGATAGTCGCTTTTCTGCTGTTGTGAGGTGCGGTAGAAAGTTCGTATAATTATTAAATAATGGCACCGCAGTGGTCCAAGGAAGCGATTGAAGCATTGATATGTACTTATAGGGAAGAACAGTATCCGTACGTCATGAAAAGCGCAAACTATTGTAATAAACACTTGCGTGCAGAAGCACTCGGAAGAGTTGCAAGTGACGTGTGTCTTCAGATGGTTCAAATGGCTCTGAGCACTATGGGACTCAACTTCTGAGGTCATTAGTCCCCTAGAACTTAGAACTAGTTAAACCTAACTAACCTAAGGACATCACAAACATCCATGCCCGAGGCAGGATTCGAACCTGCGACCGTAGCGGTCTTGCGGTTCCAGACTGCAGCGCCTTTAACCGCACGGCCACTTCGGCCGGCGACGTGTGTCTTCTTCGACCATATCCATACGTATAAAATTTGCAAAGGATGTACGATCTTAGCCGGCCGAAGTGGCCGTGCGGTTAAAGGCGCTGCAGTCTGGAACCGCAAGACCGCTACGGTCGCAGGTTCGAATCCTGCCTCGGGCGTGGATGTTCGTCATGTCCTTAGGTTAGTTAGGTTTCACTAGTTCTAAGTTCTAGGGGACTAATGACCTCAGCAGTTGAGTCCCATAGTGCTCTTGATTTTGTACGATCTTCTATCCTAGAAAATAAAGTCGTATATAACAGTCATTATTGGTATTTTATAAAGTCAAACTAATGAAATGGTGATACTTTTCAAACAAAAGTAGGTGATATGCGAACTAACCTCAACTCTTTATGAAGCATGGAGAGCACACCTTTTCCAGCGTTTCTCCTCTTAATACAGTTTTTCGTCAATTCTTTCTTTCTTCTTCTCTCATTAGCATGCATTTCTGCATCGTTTAGCACCAAAACAGCTAATAACGGCAGTTTGCTCTGAACATCTGTACCTGAAGCAGCCATCTTCGTTCGATACAACATGCAGCCGATCACAACACAACTAGCTGCCGATCTTGCACCGTGGGAGAGCTTCGACATGGAAGATAGCCGGCTCCCTTCCCTGCAAGCCGGCGAGCATGCACGCCATCTCGCAAACTTGCGGCGAACCTTGCTCCGTGTGAGACGGGCTTAAGGCCTAGCTCAGGGGTTGCACGACATTTCTAGTAGACTGATGGACCGCTTCTTATTCATATCGGCCTCTGCCAGCTGACGTTAGCAGAGAACTAAGGCGTTAAACATAGTATTAAAAAAAGTAAAAAATGTCGAAGCGTTCGAGAGCGATTTCCGTGTAAAGTACATTTAACTTTACACATACACGTGTTTTGTACGCTGCTTGCGTCACTGCATGATTGAAACAGCAATGAATAAACACAACGTAAACCAGCTACTAAACTTTAATTTTGCAATTGCGACAGGTTTCAAGGGCTTCACTCAGTTATCACGCCACAGTTTTGCCGCCTATCTGAGCTGCTCCCAGGAAACTATGTCGAAATATTTATCACTGATTGCAACGCTTTTCGTGGAGTAGCAAGAAGCAACTGGGACCGCTGTTGCACACCTGCGCTCCTGTGCAGCTGCGTTGCCTATTTTTCTAGAGAACTCTGTACTTGAGCTTCGTACGTTCACTGTTTACAAACCTACGTAATTCTGCGGAAAGTTTTGATTACATGGGAAAAGGAAATAAAGGGAATCCAGCTCGTAATTAAAAAAAGAGCGGAGAATGAACATGAAGTCTCTGGCTTTTGCAGACGACGTCACTGTGTTTACAGTAGCGGAGAAACCAAACTTACCCTGGAGAGCCTTCACGAAATTTCACAGAAAACTGGCCTCCAAGCCTCCTGCGAGGACGCTCAGTAGATGGAAACGAGATCTGCGGATCATCTCGGTACCGCGAGGTGCCACAAGTTGCGCACTTCAGATATCTCGGAGAGATCATGAGGTTTCGTGACAATATCCAATAAAAAAATAATCTCAAAAGTATAAAGCAAATAAGCTCGCGTGGAGTTACTACAGTAAAAAAAGTATCTCCGTCACAGCAAAGTCAAGGCATTACACCACAGCATTTCTGTCGGAAGCACTATACGCTGCCGTGATTGATGATCAAAGAAAAATAGAATTCGAAATTTATTCTCTGAGTTAAAATTCTTTGACATCAGCTCTAGTCCGTATAGGCTTACGACCTATCAGTGACGTATGAAATTGCGTGTGCCGCGCGGGATTAGCCGAGCGGTCTATGGCGTTGCAGTCATGGCCTGTGCGGCTGGTCCCGGCGGAGGTTCGAGTCCTCCCTCGGGCATGGGTGTGTGTGTTTGTCGTTAGGATAATTTAGGTTAAGTAGTGTGTAAGCTTAGGGACTGATGACCTTAGCAGTTAGGTCTCATAAGATTTCACACACATTTGAAATTGTGTGTGTTGGACCAGGACTCAAACCTGCATTTCCCGCTTATCTCAAGCAGTTGCCTCAACCACACTTTTTTTTCAGGTAAGGAGGGGAACATATAAACTTTTTTTTACAACTGGTTCGTTGTGGCAAGAAAACAACAACACAATGTACAGTAATGGAAAATAATAAAAGACCGTTCTCCCAACGGAAAAAACAAAAAAGGCCTCACACCCACGGCTGTTTGCGGTTATTAACAAGTTGATCCCCGTCCTGCAGGAGAGATCTGGGCACGCCTTCTCGAAGAAAAATGCCGTATGTCCTCGACACTGGTCCTGTACTGAGAATTAGACATTCATTATGAAGTTTCCATTTATGTCCCCAACCTTGGGGAGCGTTCAAGAGAACATTGCCCAAAAAATGGCATAGTATTGTCGATTGCACAGGTGGTGTTGAAGACGAGTAAAACATTCCTGTAGAAAAGACCAAAAATCAAGAATGTTCTTGTCATAGATGAGATAATGACTTCCATTTGATACCTGTCACGTCATTACTCTCAGTACCAGGGAAAAAGTCTCCTCCAGGAACAAAAGTGCCTGTGGGGGCAGTGCATGTAGGGTCATGCAAAGAAGAAGGACAAGTGTATTTCCTGTCAACTGCGACACCTCCACAGAAGATCCGCTCTGCAGGCGATGTACATCCATATGCGTCAGACGACACCATCAACAGAGTGGAGAGTCGGCTGTATTAATGCCATGGAGCCACTGAAAAATCATATGTGTTTGGTTGACCAGCATATACCAGGTCGTCTGGGCATAGTAGTCGAGGACGGGTTGGTGTACTGACCGTCAGACCACAGACCTAGCTATCATAGGTTGACAGTTCCATCTCAGTCCTGTCATGTTCCCACATCATCGTGCGGTAAACACCACGCCCCGTAGGGGCCTTGGTACATGGAGATCAGCATGTATGCAACTGTAGTCAACGTCGGAAAATGATGACGAAATGGGAGGGGGGAGTCAGCTGTTTGATCAGGGTGCCTGTTAATATTTGCCGAAGTCGGGTCCACAACTTTACCATCATGTTGACATACAGGGCCGCCATTCTGACTTGGAAATCGACGAGGCCTAGGCTGCCGTCGCTAGTGGGTAAGGTGAGTGTATCATATCGTACTTTCATAATCAGATCCGCATTGACAAAGTAACCAAAGACCACCACCAAAATGTTCGCCATTGTCTCTGGCATTGGTAAAATAGTGACCAGATGGGGTATTCTAGACTTTTCAGGTGAAGGCTGACATAATAAAACCTTTGAATCAGTGAACAGTGGTTGAAGGGCAATGGCCGCAGTGGAAGAGCGGTTCTAGGCGCTTCAGTCTGGAACCGCGCGACCGCTACAGTCGCAGGTTCGAATCCTGCCTCGGGTATGGATGTGTGTGATGTCCTTAGGTTGCTTAGGTTTAAGTAGTTCTAAATTCTAGGGGACTGATGTCCTCAGATGTTAAGTCCTATAGTGCTCAGGGGCATTTCAACCATTTTTGAGGGCAATGGCATAATAAAATCACTGATAGTGGGCATCTCTACCGTATCGACTGGGAGATGGTAATCAAGTCTACCGCATGTTCATTGTGGCACCTTGGGGTAGGTGCATGTCAGTGTAAATGAAATCTGAGGGGGGGGGGGGGGCGGTGGGGCGAAGGCCATCCATCGCAACACCACCTCCAGGTAATAGTCATGATTCACCCTATGTAAAGTTTCTGGCGATCAAAGTCCACGGACATCAATGCTCTGCTCACGTGACGAGTTTCACACAGAACCATGATGTCCCTATAATCTACATTACTGCCACCACCCAAGCACGTTTGGTCCAAGGAGGCAATTTCGGGTGGGACACACCAAATGCGACCAGCTAGAAACTGGGTAAAAATTTGAAAGTCACTGTTAAGCATAGTGAGAGGCCAATAATGTTCGACACTTGCAGGCCAGGAAAGAAGGCCTTCAATGAATCCATGTGGTAGGGGAATGACGGCGGGCCATCAGTTCCTAGTACGCCGTTACCCGGCAAGGAGCCGTAACATCTTCGAATGCATGATAGAACTCTAATAAGAAAGCATCTTGGCCTGGTGAATTGTTGGCAGCCACTTCGAGAAGAGTGTCAACTATGTCATCCATCATGATCAGATCTGTCTGATTCGCCACAGCATCTCCATCGAGGAGCCCAGTGAGTGATTCGAGAATATCACCTGTCGCTGAGGTTTTGCGAACCTGTTTCATACAACCACCGGTAGTGTTCCACAAAGGCATCTGCAACTTTCTTTTGGGCCGTCAGGCGTCGACCTTCTGACAAGGTGAGCATAATGCGCAGAGATAAGAGACATCGTTGGAGAATGCCGTAGTCCACAGCTCCGCATCGGGCGTTACTGCCTAAGTAGTGGGGAGACAGACACAGTCAAGGTGAGTCACAGAGTGGCTGGTGACATAAGTGAATACTTGCCAGTCGCTGTTTATGCATCACATCTACAAGGTGCAGTTCGTTTACCAACTGGTTCAGTTCTGGACTTGTGGTGAAGCATGGAATTTAGCTTTTCAGGGACAGCCCGCAGTTGAAGTCACCTCTGAGTATGATTTGGTCGTAGCGAAAATGGCGCTACCTCTTCCATATAAAACTGCTGCCATTCTGTTTTTCTATAACTACTACAGGGCGAATAAACATTGATGACCCAGATGCCCCAAAAATGATGATGAGGCCCCAAACAAATAGAATGTAGATCACATCATCCATCTTGCTATGTTCGTTAGGAGCATGACTATCCGATAGCCATTATCCACGCATGGCGTATGGTAGATATCATACTAATAAGTACGAGGATGGAAGCAATTCAAGACGACCTTCCAGCAGGAGGGCCACATCGATGCGGGCCATCCTCAACATGTTGTGGAGCGTTTGGAGCTTAACCTGTGTACTGATGGTGTTCATATTAATAGTGCCTATCTCACGGGCTTGTTGGGAATGGCGATATTAGAGGCTTCCGTGAGGATAGCAAGGGGCCAGGGACTCGAAACAGCCCTGCCATAGGCCACCCACCAAAATCCATCATCATTTATGATTCACAGAGCGGCGCAGCAGCATCCATTCATTCATATCGTCAGGCCACAATAGAGCGCTGGGACACTGGTCGTTTCGTTGCGGCATTGTGTCTCTAGTGGTCAGGGTTGCATCTGCCATGGAGTCATGGTTTGGTTCTGGCTTTTGACCTATACATCCACAGGCATGTCCCTGCGCATGAGCATCACCGATGCTGCCCCTGGTTGGGGCCAGACTGGTGGTTCCGTGACTGTTTCGTCCTGTGGGTAAAAATCGCTGCCAGAGAAATCATTTTCTTCCTGAGATAGCACCTTGTTAATGTCCGATTTAGCCAGCCGATGTTTGTTCCACTGCTTCGGTAACCTTTGTTTGCACACGTGGGCATTGGTGTCGAAGATACGTGAAGCTGATGCCCGTTGGGTCAAAGAAGTCAGTTCGCACTGGCACAACCGTGTAGGTGGTTTCCACCCCATCATCTTTGTCTTCACACCATCTTGCGAAGAAGGCATAGCCAGAGAGGGCCCAGTTGGTGTCTTTGTTTTTTCTGCATCATCATGCTGCTCCAGAGGCGATGACAGTCCTGTGAAAGATGGCAGCACAGCTGGCGGGTGGTGGGCAACTTGCAGGGCCTATCGGAATGGTCGTCACCTGCTTCTCCACTTATGGTGGTTGTGTAATTTGACACTGCACGCAACTTGAACAGACATGTCCTGCTTGGCCACATCCTGGGCACGTCTTTGGTTGACTACTATGGGTGGTGATGGAATTACAGTCGCCGGTGTACAGATAGGATGGGACGTTTTGAAAATTCGATGTGGATCTGTCACAACCTGTTGAGGTCTGGGTATGTGGTGAAGTGCTTCCATTTTTCGGTCCTATGGTTAATCACCCAGTAGGCACCACGTTGGTTGAATCTCAAATGGTAGTCCTCTCTTTGAGCCCCAAATGTTCCACCTGCACATTACTTATACATCTGTCACAGTTTCATAATTTAAGGCCGTCTAGCATCGTGTTGAGAATATTGATGCAAGTCTTGTTGTTAACCACCTTCACATATGTGATACTGTTCACAACTGAAAGATGCACGCCAACAAAATCATCATAGTCAGTCATAAGAACTGATCGCTTTCTGTTGCCTTTGGTCTTGCATACTCATTCGAGAAACTAAACTGCAGTGTCGATTTTAGGTATGGGTCACTCATTCTTCTTCTATGTAAGTTTAGTACACAAAGATGGCTGAGGTACGCAACAACAACACATGTACGTTATTGAAGCATGGAAATAGTCAGGACGTCCATGCTGCTCCATTGCTGGAGGCAGACTGCCCACTTTGGCTATCTGTGCACTCTTCCGAGATCGACCGAAACCATCATACGTCACATTGTCTACATCATTCTGTACACAGTCCACTACATGTGGCACTAATATGTAGCACATCCACACCTAATACCGCAGACCTCAAAGAATTCGCAGTCAGCGATAAATATGAATTATTTCGCATGGCTGTAGATTGTCGACGAAGTCTGTTCTTTGAGTCATGCAAGTAAAAATAAGGTAGAATGAAAAGAAAGGAAAATTATCAGGAAAATATTTGGGCCAGGTTTTTGTGGAGGAAACTGGGCAAAGAGACCGTCAATAGAGATCTATAAACAGACAGAAACAATAACAGACACTTTAAGAAAAAAGACGATGAAATTTTATGGACATATACACAGGAAGAACAAGAACTGGGTCACAAGGCAGATCTTCAAGATACTGAAAACTAGCAGAATCAAGACAAAATGGATTACTGAAAAAGAAGAAAAGGTCAAAGAAGTGAGGATCACACGAGATAACATAAGCAATTGAGGAGTTTGGAAACATCGTAAAAGAGATACGCTTAAACTGAAACACACGGAAAGAGAGCAGGATATAAGTGGTCAGAAGAAAGCAAGAAAGAACACAGCGAGCATATGAAGAGGATTTGGCGAGAACTAAAGAACAACAAAAATCATGCGTACTTAACTCTTGAAAGGGAATATTCCAAAATAGTAAAAATACACACACACACCAATCGAAAGAGAAAAACACACAGCAGTAAGAGAGGTTGCCACAGCCACAAAAGCAAAACAAAAAAAACGACTGCATTCCGCGCTATCAAAACAAAGTATGCGAGGTGAATGCGGCAAAAGATGAAAACGATAAGCTACGCGGTTTATCAGTGAAGTGTAGCGTGATATAAATCGAACAACTGTGTGTGGAAGAACCTTAGTAAATGAAGTAAGAGCCAGAAACACGTGAGTATGGCTCAAATGGCTCTGAGCACTATGGGACTTAACATCTTAGGTCATCAGTCCCCTAGAACTTAGAACTACTTAAACCTAACTAACCTAAGGACATCACACACATCAATGCCCGAGGCAGGATTCGAATCTGCGACCGTAGCAGTCCCGCGGTTCCAGACTGCATCGCCTAGAACCGCACGGCCACCGCGGCCGACACACGTGAGTAATAATAGTAAATTACGAACATGAAAACTATTCATGATCTCGCCAAACAAGTTTGTAAAAGAAACACAATTGTTATAGTGAGTACTGGTAATGCTTTAAAATAATAAGAACCGCGTCTTCTCTAAATAAGACTTTCATTACACTCGAAAAAACGAAAAATATCCTGTATTATTTGTAACATGTGTTTAGTGTCTGTAGGACTGAGGAGTTCTTAATAGATTTTTCCATCTTCTGCTCTGAAAAGATATAACACTCTGACTACGATATGGAGACCTGCGTGCTGCCTGTTGAGGACATACACCACAGACTCCCACTTGGCCAGGTATCGAGGATAAAAGAAAATTACATCTGAGCTTCGTAAGCACTCGTCGCTGGAAGAAATCGTAATCAGTAATCTTCTCTCTCAGTCATCGCGACGATCTACGATTTAGTCTCTACCAGAAATCCACAAAGTTGGGACGCCGTTCCAACTCATTCTACGAGGTGCATTCAAGTTCTAAGGCCTCCGATTTTTTTTTCTAATTAACTACTCACCCGAAATCGATGAAACTGGCGTTACTTCTCGACGTAATCGCCCTGCAGACGTACACATTTTTCACAACGCTGACGCCATGATTCTATGGCAGCGGCGAAGGCTTCTTTAGGAGTCTGTTTTGACCACTGGAAAATCGCTGAGGCAATAGCAGCACGGCTGGTGAATGTGCGGCCACGGAGAGAGTCTTTCATCGTTGGAAAAGGTCAAAAGTCACTAGGAGCCAGGTCAGGTGAGTAGGGAGCATGAGGAATCACTTCAAAGTTATCACGAAGAAACTGTTGCGTAACGTTAGCTCGATGTGCGGGTGCGTTGTCTTGGTGAAACAGCACACGCACAGCCCTTCCCGGACGTTCTTGTTGCAGTGCAGGAAGGAATTTGTTCTTCAAAACATTTTCGTTGGATGCACCTGTTACCGTAGTGCCCTTTGGAACGCAATGGGTAAGGATTACGCCCTCGCTGTCCCAGAACATGGACACCATCATTTTTTCAGCACTGGCGGTTACCCGAAATTTTTTTGGTGGCGGTGAATCTGTGTGCTTCCATTGAGCTGGCTGGCGCTTTGTTTCTGGATTGAAAAATGGCATCCACGTCTCATCCATTGTCACAACCGATGAAAAGAAAGTCCCTTTCATGCTGTCGTTGCGTGTCAACATTGCTTGGCAACATGCCACACGGGCAGCCATGTGGTCGTCCGTCAGCATTCGTGGCACCCACCTGGATGACACTTTTCGCATTTTCAGGTCGTCATGCACAGAACCCACAGAAATGCCAACTATGGAGGCGATCTGTTCAACAGTTATTCGGCGATCCCCCAAAACAATTCTCTCCACTTTCTCGATCATGTCGTCAAACCGGCTTGTGCGAGCCCGAGGTTGTTTCGGTTTGTTGTCACACGATGTTCTGCCTTCATTGAACTGTCGCACCCACGAACGCACTTTCGACGCATCCATAACTCCATCACCACATGTTTCCTTCAACTGTCGATGAATTTCAATTGGTTTCACACCACGCAAATTCAGAAAACGAATGATTGCACGCTGTTCAAGTAAGGAAAACGTCGCCATTTTATGTATTTAAAACAGTTCTCATTCTCACCGCTGGCGGTAAAATTCCATCTGCCGTACGGTGCTGCCATCTCTGGGACGTATTGACAATGAACGCGGCCTCATTTTAAAACAATGCGCATCTTTCTATCTCTTTCCAGTCCGGAGAAAAAAAATCGGAGGCCTTAGAACTTGAATGCACCTCGTAGTAAGAGCCGAACAAACCGGTGAAGCACTTCGCCATTCTTCTCACTGTGCATCTTAGTCAGTGTGCGTCTCGTATTAACAACTCACCTTCGACATAATTAACGTGATACTAAGGTCAGCGTTGATGTGCTGGTGCCATTTGTGGCTGCGCCTCTTTACGTCTGATGACCCACTCCTTTGAAAGTGACGTAGTCTAGCTCTACAGGCGCACCCTTACTTCATCCTATTTTTTATGCAATGGACAGTATTACGATTCGATGGACCCCATTCAGATGGAGGGAGGACTCGAACCTCTGACGGGGGAGCCGCACGGACCGTGACAAGGCGCCTAAGAGCGCGTGGCGCGGGAGGTGTCAGGAGGCCTAAAAATGCTATTTATTGTGGACAGTCATACGTCGGACAATGTACCCTGTGCTGAAACGCAGGATGGAATACGAGAGGTGGTGTTGTCTACGATGCCACGGAAAATCCGCCGTAGAAAACAGTCGCCGGCTCAAGTTTGGCTCTTTTGTCTTGGCTCGCACTAACGGCACTTGCGACAGTGTAATTACAGAAGCCATTGAAATAAACATCACGGACAACGGCCTTAACACAGACGGCGACCTGCCGCTCAGGGCGGCGTGGGATCTAACGCTCGTGTGGTTGCAGCGGGCGCATCGCACGCTGAGTCATCGGATGCACGTATACGGCGATGCCGTGAGCATCAGTGACGTCAGGGCACAACAGCATTCACCTGACAATGGCCAATGAGACGTTAGACGAAAGCTCGTGGAGCTTTAATTACTTGATGCGTCCGGCAGCACGTGGACGTTCAATTAAGTCTCGTACCTTCTACACTTACACCAAGATATTTGGCAGAGTAATTGGCAAAGACGCTGTAAGAATGCCTCGTAATAGGACAATGTTTTATCGTAAGTATCATGAGAGCACCAAGGTTATGCTGGCCTGTATGAGGGGGCGAAGTGGTTCTGTTACTGTATTAGCACTCGACAGGTCGTGGGTTACAACCCTATCCGAACTTTGTCATTTAGGTTTACAGTAAATTTCTATTAATCGCTTCAGACAAATGCGTATTTCCCATTCAAATTCAATAGACCTCTCGGTCACCGTCAGATTAAATCTGTTCTTCCTTCGCTTAAACAGTAAAACGAACATATTTTCAGCAGTACATTCTCACATCACGACAACCATCGGGTTTGCAGACAGCTTCGAGACATTCTGTTGGTGGTAGCGATTTTGAAACAGCCCTTTACCACAGCCTAACGTACAGTCACGATACTGACTGCTGTGAAAGGAGTTGTCATCTGACGTCTGAACGACACTAAAGGGCCTGGCAGCGACAAAGCAGGCCGTAAGATTAATGTTTGTTTTTATTTATTTTTCTGTCTAATTAACGAAATACTTCTTACATTTTTTAGTTCAAAGCATCAGAACTTATCAGGAGACATGAAAAATTGTGATAACAATGTAAAAACAAGTGAATCTCACTAATTCAGCGCCATAAGCTACAACGTATCTACGAAGAAATATTTTCGAATATGTGTATAACTGCAGCTTACTCTGGTGAAAGTAAGAGTATGCAAACACACATTTCATACATGAGAGGCACGTATTTCTGTTGTCTGTTGTCTTATTAAGATAGGTGCTTTCCGTGACACGCAGTATTATATAGAGTCTAATGATTCGTACATTCGTATACTTCACTCGACATTCAAAGAGACGAATATTTTTGTAAATTTTGTTATTTTTGCTTTAAAAGCGAACCTGTTGAATATTATTGCCGGTTGTGGCTCGGATATACAAGAAGCAACAGTTGTGGAGTTGGTTTCTTCTGAGTTGGCAAACAGCTTTATTCCTTTTGACGTTTTGTTATTACATCAGCTTTTGCATTCGATACGAGCTTCCTACGGTCCACGTTCATTGATTTAACCAGAAGCGTGGTGCACAGCTTCCACGCTGGGTTGAGTAGACATATGTCTTTCCGCAAAATTTCAGATCTTCTACTGTTTCCTAGCCATTTTTGGTTTTAAAGGAAAACGACGTTCTTCAGTAAGTACCAGGAGGTTACAAGACAGTTGTAAATAAAGTGTCCTGTGATGTACAGTTTCATACTTCCCAGTTCCCACTGTCCTTAGGAAACCAAGGAAAGACGGATGTGGTGTCATTTTTTGCCAATTTTTATGCCGCTATATATGCTCCCTTTAGTAAAAACTACGTTATAAATCAATATAAAAGATACTGTTCGCGTTCATCTGTTATCGTATTCGGAAGTGTAGCTTATGGTCTCCGCTCAGAATGCCGGTGCCAGAGTGTGTTATGAAAGTGGTAGGGAATGTCGTGACTGTACGTGTTGGACTGTGTTTGACAGCGTTGTTCTTACGTCACTTCCGCGCGATGCCGACGGAGGTACAAGAATAACTTTACAGCCTGTCTCGAATATTGATCTTCAAACTTGCTCATGTGCAGTTTCAGAGACAAATACCGTTTTCTTCCAACGAGTCGGATGTAAGAGCCCGTCACTAAGAGCGTAATACAGACTGCACCAGTTGGCTATAAATACGTATACAAGCATACTCGCATGCCTTTTGAATTCCTTCTCTGCTTTTATGCAACCGAATGATGATTGCAAGCTCTCGGAAAATAGTGAAAAATCTGCCGTACAAAGGACTCGTATGATGTCTTCTGAACGACGTTCGTGCAGCTTTAATGACAATATATAACTTTACGTAACGTCATATGAGCACTTCAGAATGTCGTAACAGTTTTCGAGCATCCAGTAGTCATCTTCACACTACAGGCGCATGCTGCATGTAGTTTTCGTTGCATTGTTAATAATACAGCACTATTAACAGACTAAAAACGCATGGAGCAAGAAGCTTCCGCTGTATTATCAGTAATATATTATCAT
Source organism: Schistocerca serialis cubense (assembly GCF_023864345.2). NCBI lineage: Eukaryota > Metazoa > Arthropoda > Insecta > Orthoptera > Acrididae > Schistocerca > Schistocerca serialis. The sequence continues at coordinate 35,192,556 of NC_064638.1, forward strand.
GTGCCTTAAGTCTAAAGATAATAACTGGCTGATCAAAAGCGGTTATGACATTTCGAAACTTTTATGTAATTGTGTCGTTAAAATACAAAAAGATAAAAGAACAATCATTTATTCTCCAACACAGTACGTAATTTTACTTTATGTTTACACGCAAAAATCTTCTTTGGATCTGCTCAAATGATTAGGAATACCAGAGACAGTCAGAAAGTACATTTTCCCCCGAAAGAAAGAAAATTACTATCGGTAGACGATCCTAATTTTAAAATATTTGTCATAAATGTAATATCAGAATCGAAAATGTTCTGTATTACGTCGATTGAATATTTTAATCAAGAATTAGATCTAAAAACACACATATAACCAATTACATACGTTTCAAAACAGATTAAAAAGAGTTCCTTTTACTTAGTTGAATTTATACATTATGTAGGTGACGAATAGATATAAGTATTAATTTACCCATTTGTAGAGGTATGACTAGAATTTAATCAAACTTAAATAGCCTTTGTATAATGGAGTTTTCTGTGTCGTGGTACTTTTTCCTTTATCCGATCATCGAACATGTAAGTAACCCCCTGAAAAAGTTCTGTATAATCGAAATAGCCCGGATACAGAAAACGGACGGAAGTATGGTATGAGGCCTTCCGTGAAAATAAATCGGGACACGTGCGTCACTTGTCTAAATGGCCATTTGTGTACTTAAGGGTCCCAAATTAATTAAATTTTCTGACAAAGGTGTGCAAGCCGTATACTACATACGCGGAAGTAGAGGATGGAACACGTGTGATTATTTCTAACGAACGTAGAGTAATCGTCAAAACACTAGTAGCTTGTGAATAGCAAGTCTACGTAGTCCATGTGAAACTGGAGACCTGTGTACTACATTAAGACATTGGTATTTACTGTGCGTATAAGGAATAAATATTGGAGGATAGAAGCAAGATGCATACGAGCTATCTGAGTGTTTTTAGATGGCATTCCTCAATAAAACCTGCTTCGTTTGGAAGCCGCGTTACTTCGAATACAATACTCAAGCTTTCGATAGCAGACTGCGCCATCTTCATCAGGAGTTAAAATCAATGGATGCCAGGGTTGGCATGGTGTTCCACATATACAGCGTGTCCCAGAAACTTTGAGGAATTGTAGAAGGTGTCTCTGGGAACAAGTCAAACATAGCAACCCATGTCCAGAAAATGATATCCAACGACGCTACTGAGCGTCAAAGTTGTAGGGGCTAGCGCCTGCCATTAGGCCACTCCTCTGGCAGCAAATGTGACTTTGTACACTGGTGGACTGTAGGCGGAAGGTCTCGCACTGTTGTTTGTTATCCTATGAATGCGATGCTTCCTTACCTTGGTCCATCAAAGTATGCTATCACAGCGGCGTCCACAAATTCGGAATATTTCAAAAAGCAACCTGCACTCGCAGCACAATCCACAAGAGTTCGTGCCACGCAGAAACGCATAAGAATGCCTTTTTTCACTCCATGACCAACAGACTCACTAACCTACGTACATAGCTTGCTCGCGGGTCACTAGCTCAGATAATTTGTTTAACATGCTCCTATGGGAAAAATATAAAATGTTGTATATAAATAAATTACTTATTTTTCGTAATTTCTTTAAGTACAAAGTTAGATTGTTCCCCCTATCCACGTCTTTTGGTATTTCATATTTCAAATGTATTTTTGCTTACAAACGCATCAACTCTTTACCGTTGCGCCCTTTTGACAGCTACACACTCAGTTTTTTATATCCCTTTTCGTCCCCTCTCTTTCTGAGGACTCCTTACTTCCAGCCGTGAGTTTGTTCGTGACTGGCGGGTCACGCCCTAGCCGGCCGCTCGCCTGACCTTTAGTTGAGCACGCGTGTTCACGAGCCTCCCTGCGCTGCGCACAGAGTGCAGATTTCCGGTTGCGATACGGCGACCCCCCACCACCACCACCACCACCACCACCACTGCCCCCCGTGATTAATGCGTTGCGTACAAGCCACGGCGGCTCATCCCGGGCGCGCCCGTTATCGAGGCTGAGATACTGCTCCCTGCCTGTCTCCCTGCAGTTCAGCACAATGGTACGGACAAATAACGTCACGAGACATCTGCGGACTGAAAATGGGGTCGTACGGTTTCGTGCCTCGACCTGAAACAATAAGCAGCGAACCATCTCGTCAGCGAGAGACATTCAAACTTGTTGACGGCGTAAAAGACTAAAAACTGTCCAGAAGAAACAGTAGAAAACAAATTAAACTGTATTTCTTAAAAGTCCTGTGACTTTAATATCGAATATTATAAAATTATCTGAAGTGTTCGCCGTTTCGATCCACTTTTGGTATATGTATCCTCGCCCACTCGCCGGAGAATCTCCTCATTCCTTAACTACCTGCCCATATATTTTTCATACATCTCAAGTCCTTCGATTCTCTTCCGTTCCTGTTTTCTCACAGCACATGTTTCACTACTATACAATGCTGTGCTCCAAACGTACCTTCATAGGCATTTGTTCCTCAAATTAAAGTGTATGTTTGGCATTAGTGGACTTCTCTTGATCAGGAATGCCCTTTTTGCCATTGCTACTCTGTTTTTTTATCCTCCTTGCTCCTTCCGTCATGGGTTATTTTGCTGCCTAGGTAGCAGAATTCCTCAGATTCATCTACTTTGTGGTCCCTAATTTTGATGTTAAGTTTCTCGCTATGCTCATTTCTGCTACTTCTCATTAGTTTCATCTTTCTTCGATTTACTCTCAGTCCATATTCCGTATTGATTGGAGTGTTCATTCCATTCAACCGATACTGCAATTCTTCTTCACTTTCACTGATGATACCAGTGTCATCAGAGAAGCTTATCGCTGATATACTTTCACCTTGAATTTTAATCCCACTCTTGAACCGTTCTTTTATTTCCGTCATTGCTTCTTCGATGTACAGGCTGAACACTAGGGACTACATTCCTCTCTTACACCCTTTTCAGTCCGAGCACTTCGTTCTTGGTGTTCCACACTTATTTTTCCCGCTTGGTTCTTGTAAATGTTCTATATCACCCGTCTTTCCCACATTTTTCTCAGTATTTCGTACATCTTGCACCATATTACATTGTCGTGCTTTTTCCAATGAACGCGTCTGAAGTTTTCTTTAGTCTTCCTTCCATTATCAAAAGCAACCTCATAACTGCCTCTCTGGTGCCTTTACCTTACCTGAAGACAATCCGATCGTCATGTAACATATTCTGTTTTCTTTAATGTTCTTCTGTGTATTATTATTGTCAACATATTGGATGCATGAGCTGTTACGCGGATTGTGCACGTGTCGGCTATTGCAATCGTCGTAAATGTGTGGATGATGTTTTTCCGAAAGTATGATGATATATCACCTGTCTCATAGTTCTACTCACCAACGTGAATAGTCGTTTTGTTTACGCTTCCCCCAGCGATTTTAGAAATCGCTATGGAATGTTATCTATACCTTCTGCCTTATTTGATCTTAAGTCTTCTAAAGCTCTTTTAAATTTTGATGCCAATACTGGATTCTTGATGTCTATGTCCGCCTGCTAAACTCAGTGGTAACGTGCTTGCGTACCATGCAGTGGACCCAGGTTCGGTTCCCAGCCGGGTTGGAGATTTTTTTCCGCCCGTGCACTGGATGTTGTGTTGTCCTCGTCATCACCACAGACGCGCAAGTCCCCCAATGTGGCGTTATTTGACATAAAACTTGCAATTCTGTGGCAGAATATCCCCGAACGGGGCCTCCCAGCCAACAATGCCACACTATCATTTCAATTAATTTTTTTCCTTCTTCTATCACGTCATCAGATAAGTCCACCCTCTCATAGAGACCTTCAATGTATCTTTCCACCTATCCGTCTCTCCTCTGCATTTAACAGTGGAATTTCCATTGCACACTTAATGTTACCACCTTTGCTTTTAATTTCACTGTAGGCTGTTTAGACTTTTCTGTTTGCTGAGTCAGTCCTACCGACGACCATGTCTTTCTTCATATTTTTCAAGTGACCATTTCGTCTTAGCTTCCCTGCACTTCCTAAGTAATTTGTATTTCTGTACTCTTGAATTTTCCTGAACATTTCTGTACTTCCTTCTTTAAGTCGATCAACTTAAGTATTTTGTCTGTTATCCATCGTTTCTTTGCAGCTACCTTTCTAGTACCTTTGTTTTTCTTTTCAACTTCTGTGATTGCCCTTTTTATAGATTTACATTCCTCTTCAGCTGTACTGCCTACTCTGTTATCCATTATCGCAGTATCTATAACCTCAAACAACTTCAAACCTATGTCTTCATTCCTTGGTTCTTCCGTATCCCATTTCTTTGCGCTATGTTTCTTCCTGACTAGTCTCAAGAACTTCAGGCTTCTCTTCATGACTATTAAATTGCGATCTGACTCTATATTTGCTCCTGCGTACGCCTTATAATTCAGTATCTGATTTCGGAATCTGCCCGACCATGATGTAATCTAACTGAAATCACCCCGTATCTCTCGGCTTTTTCGAAGTATACCTCCTTCTCTTGTTATTTTTCGCTATTACTAACTGAAATTTATTGCACAAGTCAATTAGTCTTTCTCGATTCTCATTCCTATTGCTAATCCCATATTCTGCTGTTACCCTTTCTGCAACTCCTTCCCCTACAACTGTGCTGCAGTCCCCCATGACAATTAGATTTTCATCTTCCTTCACGTACTGAATTACCCGTTCAACATCCGCATGTACTTTCACTGTCTTCTCATCTTCTGCTTGCGACATCAGCATGTATACCTGAACTATTGCTGTCGGCGTTGGTTTGTTGTCTGTTCTCATGAGGACAACCATATTACTGAACTGTTCGCAGCAGCTCACTTTCCGCCCTACCTTTCTATTCATATCGAATCCTACTCCCGATATATCATTTTGTGCTGCTGTTGATATTATCCTATACTCGTCTAAAAAGATGATAGGATATGTGTTATCAGGGATTAACTTCCATAGTACTAGAGGCAGCTGTAGAGAGTTAAAACTGTAGAGGAAGACAGAGATTGGAATGCATCCAGCAAATAACTGACGACGTAGGTTGCAAGTACTACTCAGAAATGGAAAGGTTGGCACAGGAGAGGAGTTCGAGGCGGGTCGCACCAAACCAGTCAGAAGACTGATGACTCAAAAAATAAAGGGGGTCAGGGGCGTAAGTGCAGATGAAGATATTTCTATTGATGACTTACAACAGGACAGTGTGCTGAGAAACATCTCATCAGTATTTACTTCATTTGCTGACTAATAATTCTACATCTACATCTACATCTATACTCCGCAAGCCACCTGACAGTGTGTGGCAGAGGGTACCTTGAGTATTTCTATCGTTTCCCCCTTAGCTGTTACGATTAGTATATTTTTAGGTTGGTTAATAGCTGACAAGCGTATTAGGTATTGAAATGGGGACGCTGAACGGACAATCTATACTGACAGGCATAGTACACTTCACGCCGCAGTTATAACCGTGCAGAAAAAATCAGGTTGTAAATTATGCGATGAACTTGTGGGTAGACAGTTAGACGCAGAGAAAAAACACCTAACGCACTGTAGTGGGTATATATTAAGCTAACAATTATCACAATGTCTGTATCTACACGCCATGGCTTTTTTACGATGGTTGTCTTCATTAGAGTATCAGCGACCATAGTTTCCTATCTGTCCAACATTTCTCCTGAAGGCCCCCTTTTTACAATTTTTTCGTATCATGTTGTTATAACCTAAAGCGCTTATCCGCTGGAGGCGTGGGGATAGACCAGGGGTCTCCAAACTACGGCCCGCGAGGGCCAGGAAACCGGCCCCCGTTAGCTGGCCGGACATCCCCGGTATCCGGCACGCCAAATATTTGAGGTGGTGCCTGTACTGCCAACAACTGAGTTTCGAGGCCTATCGCGACCAATACATAGCGACATTGTCGGAGCTCTATATTTACAAAGCGGAAGGTCATGGTTAAACTTGTGGCTATCCACAATAAACAGACAAGAACATTCTCCGTGCGATAGTGAAAAAGAAGAACGGTTAACAGACTAGTTTGGCGAAAACATTTTAAGTAAAAAAATTCTTTGCATTTTATTCTATTCACGAGTCTGGTGCAAGTCTTTCAAATGGACGCCACTTCGGCGACTAGCCTTAGTAATCAATCACTGTGGAAGATGCTTCACTTTCTTTTCATTACGTTGTAAAATACATACAGAATGTGCAGTGACATACTTTTTTGTCGGTGAAATTTGTCAGAATAAAATACGCCAGAATTTCTTTCAGGTACGTCCACCAATCAAAACTATGTAATTAAATAAAAATCGTAGTTAGTTTTAGTGCTAGCTATTCCCACAACCTTAGATTTTTGCGATTACATCTTTCCTTTAGCCTTACATTACGGTGATCGTGGAGCGCTAGGGTGCTTTAATCCCACTAGGTAGATCTTGGCCCTTATGACTTCGTGGAGGAGTCAATGTGGCCCGCGGACTAAAAAGTTTGGAGACCCCTGGGACAGACGAAGAGCGGACAGCTCAGGGACGCACCGGCCGCGGCTACTTCAGTCATTAACAGCTTCTCTCAAAATGACCGCAGGGAAAGTCCATGTCATAATTTCGGTTCCTCAGTTCAGGAATAATTACAATAATGTCTCTTTACTAACGGGTTAAACTGCAACTGAAAATTAAAGGAGATCGAAACAAAACTGATGTGAAAAAATGAATACACCGGTGAATTGGTCATCATCAAATCTGTAATCAAATTGCACGAATTTTCATTATTATTATTATTATTTTCTTTCTTTGTCTGAGTGCCGGGGCTGAGGCGCACTGGACCAGTCGTTGACTCACCTCGGAAGATGTTCTCCGTAGTTGAGAACAACTTAGCCCGGAAGTGTTTACTGATGCTAGTATGCCATCCCTTGAGAATCCTGCAGTATCTGTAAAAAAGATGCAGGTTGTAAACTGCGGATCTTCGACGGCCGATATTGCAACAGGTGTTGTTTTTCAGGCGTATCATTATAAGAACTTTCCATATAATTTCGACCAATAGTTCCTCCTGCAAGAATATGTGACACTGTCTTTTAAACACCGAGTATCAAATTAGGGAGTGGCAAAAGTGGAAGGATTTTCGTTTCGAGGTAGCAACACGGCCGTAACAAGGAAGATAGCAGATGTACAGTTGCGTATAAAACTTAAGGTCGAAAGTAACTTCCGCATGTGCATCTTTTCGGGGTGCATTCGTACCTGACTATTTTTATCGATCATAATGCGCGACCGTATCCAACATCGCAGGTGTACGTGTTCTTGGAACGAGAGGATGTTCAGCGAATGGACTGGTCCTCCCGTTGTCCCAACTTAAATCACATCCAGAAAATGTGGGGCACGACGGCGGGGAGGGGGGGGGGGGGGCAGGAGGGCGGGGGGGGGGGGGGGCGTGCTGCAACGTGTCGACGAATCGAGTACGGACGACCGCGAAGCAGGAGACGACCGCGCCGGTGGAGCAGTGGGACGCCCGTAATGTTCAGAGAACCCCGAGAATTGCGGTGACTTCAGTGTATTTATTGCCTTTGAATAAAAGTGTTATTTCTGTTGGTCTCATTGTGTAATTCTTTCCTGTTACTTTCTGTACTCTACTGTAGCACTTCTTTCTATGCGTGGTGCAAGTTTTACTTAGCAGTGACACATCGTGGGAAGGCTACGTTCGTCTCCCCGTTTTCCACATTAATGCAGAGTGAGTTCTGTGAAGAACGCTTTCTTCAGTAAAAAGATGTCGACGGGTATGACGTTGTTGAGCCAGCCGGAGTGGCCGAGCTGTTAAAGGCGCTACAGTCTGGAACCGCACGATCGCTACGGTCGCAGGTTCGAATCCTGCCTCGGGCATGGATGTGTGTGATGTCCTTAGGTTAGTTAGGTTTAAGTAGTTCTAAGTTCTAGGGGACTTATGACCACAGCAGTTGAGTCCCATAGTGCTCAGAGCCATTTGAACCATTTTTTGACGTTGTTGTGGTCTTCAGTCCAGAGACTGGTTTGATGCAGCTACATTCTGTGGAAGCTGCTTCATCTCCCAGTACCTACTGCAGCCTACATTCTTCTGAATCTGTTTGGTGTATTCATCTCTTGGTCTCCCTCTACGATTTTTACCCTCCACGCTGCCCTCCAATACTAAATTGGTGATCGCTTGATGCCTCAGAACATGTCCTACCGACCGATCCCTTCTTCTAGTCAAGTTGTACCACAAACGTCTCTCCTCCCCAATTCTATTCAATACCTACTCATTAGTTATGCGATCTACCCATCTAATCTTCAGCATTCTTCTGTAGCACCACATTTCGAAACCTTCTATTCTCTTCTTGTCTAAGCTATTTATCGTCCATGTTTCACTTCCCTACATGGCTACACTCCATACAACTACTTTCTGAAACGGCTTCCTGACACTTAAATCTATACTCGATGTTAACAAATTTCTCTTCCTCAGAAACGCTTTCCTTGTCATTGCCAGTCTACATTTTATATCCTCTCTACTTCGACCATCATCAGTTATTTTGCTCCCCAAATAGCAAAACTCCTTTACTACCTTAAGTGTCCCATTTCTTAATCTAATTCACTCAGCATCACCCGAGTTAACTCGACTACATTCCATTATCCTAGTTTTGCTTTTGTTGTTGTTCATCTTATATCCTCCTTTCAAGACACTGTCCATTCCGTTCAACTGCTCTTCCAAGTCCTTTGCTGTCTCTCACAGAATTACAATGTCATTGGCGAACCTCAAAGTTTTAATTTCTTCTTCATGGATTTTAATACCTACTCCGTATTTTTCTTTCGTTTTCTTTACTGCTTGCTCAATATACAGATTGAATAACATCGAGGACAGGCTACACCCCTGTCGCACCCCCTTGCCAACCACTGGTTCTCTTTCATGTCCCTCGACTCTTATAACTGCCACCTGCCAGCCGGTGTGGCCGAGCGGTTCTAGCCACGTCAATCTGGAACCGCGTGACCGCTACGGTCGCACGTTCGAATCCTGCCTCGGGCATGGATGTGTGTGATGTCCTTAGGTTAGTTAGGTTTAAGTAGTTCTAAGTTCTAGGGGACTGATGACCACAGATGTTGAGTGCCATAGTGCTCACAGCCATTTGAACCATTTTGAACTGCCATCTGGTTTCTGAACAAATTGTAAATAGCCCTTCGCTCCCTCTATTTTACCTCTGCCACCTTCAGAATTTGAAAGAGGGTATTCCAGTCAACATTGTCAAAAGCTTTCTCTAAGTCTACAAATGCTAGAAACGTAGGTTTGCCTTTTCTTAATCTAGCTTCTAAGATAAGCCGTAGGGTCAGTATTGCCTCACGTGTTCCAAGATTTCTACTGAATCCAAACTGATCTTCCCCGAGGTCGGCTTCTACCAGTTTTTCCATCGTCTGTAAAGAATTCGCGTTAGTATTTTGCAGCTGTGACTTATTAAACTGGTAGTTCGGTAATTTTCACATCTGTCAACACCTGCTTTCTTTGGGATTGGAATTATTATATTCTTCTTGAAGTCTGAGGGTATTTCGCCTGTCTCATACATTTTGCTCACCACATGGTAGAGTTTTGTCAGGACTGGCTCTTCCAAGGCCGTCAGTAGTTCTAATGGAATGTTGTCTACTCCCGGGGCCTTGTTTCGACTTAGGTCTTTCAGTGCTCTGTCAAACTCTTCATGCAGTATCCTATCTCCCATTTCATTTTCATCGATGACGTATCGATATGAAAACAAGGAAGTAGTTGATTCGTCTCGGCACAGCATTGTATGGAAGAGACAGGTGGATATCATCACAATTCTGGAGAAGTAGAAGCTGGAAGCATTTGAATGTGGCGATGTCGAAGAGAATTCAGAATTGATACTTCTAGTGCGAAACGACGAAGTACTAAAACGAATAGGTGACGAAGAAGTGTACGGGAGACCATTACCCGAAGAAGACACATTTCAGTGGGATGTCCGCTCCTTCCTGCAGGAATAGTTCTGGTAGGAGGCGCAGAGGGCACAAACATTAGAGGCGGGGGAAGGCTATGAAGTACAGAACAGGTTATAGAGGATATTTGACGCACTAGTTACGTGGGACTGAAACTATGGCCACGTGTTCGGCAAGATGGAGGGCAGCATCAGACTGCTCCAAAGAAACTTTAAATCAGAAAAAAGTTCTCGCCATGGGATTATCTATCCATCTGGGAGGTTTTGGGTGGTTGGATCCGAATGTGACTTTAGATTTTCGGAAAGCGTTTGGCACAGTGCTCCATGCAGACTTAACGAAGCACCGAGCTTGCGGAGTAGGTTTCCAGATATGTGAGTGGTTTGATGACTTGAGTAACGGAATTCTGTACGTTGTCGTAGATGACGGGTAACGTGAGAGACATTGGTATCTTCAGCGGCGCCCCAGGAAAGAGTGATAGGGCCGCTAGCATAAAAAACAGTTTTGCATCACCCCAGTGCCAAGAACTCCTGATGATAGACGCTGACTGTGGATATTGTTGAACAGAGTCCCTTTGACTGTTCCCTCGAGATGCCACTAAACCCGCCCAAAGATGTAAACAACTGTGCATGATTAAAAAAAAAATGGTTCAAATGGCTCTGAGCACTATGGGACTCAACTGCTGTGGTCATCAGTCCCCTAGAACTTAGAACTACTTAAACCTAACTAACCTAAGGACATCACATACACCCATGCCCGAGGCAGGATTCGAACCTGCGACCGTAGCAACAGCGCGGCTCCGGACTGGAGCGCCTAGAACCGCACGGCCACCGCGGCCGGCTAACTGTGCATGAGCAGCGCCTATTAGACGGAGGGGTCCGACAGCCGATCAGTTCCAGTCATTCCACCAGGAAGGAGGTACACGGTTCGTGTCGTCTGTAGTTCAACTGTGCCTACACAGTGAATACCGCTGATCGATCGCGTCCACATTGTTAGTTTGTGCTAGGAAGGGCTCTCAACAATGGAGGTGTCCAGGCGTCTCGGAGTGGACCAAAGCGACGTTGTTCGACATGGCGGAGATACAGAGAGACTGGAACAGTCGATCTCGCCCAGGCCGTCCAAGCGCTACTACTGCATTGGATGACCGCTACCTACGGATTATGGCTCGTAGGAACCCTGACAGCAACGCCACCATGTTGAACAATGCTTTTCGTGCAGCCACAGAACATCGTGTTACGACTCAATCTGTGATTAATAGGCTACATCATGCGCTACTTCACTCCCGACGTCCGTGGCGAGGTCCATCTTTGCAACCACGACACCGTGCAATGCGGTACAAATGGGCCCAACAACATGCCGAATGGACCGCTCAGGCTTGGCACCACGTTTTCACCGATGAGTGTCGCATATGCCTACAACCAGACAATCGTCGGAGACGTGTTTGGAGGCAAACGGTCAGGCTGAGAATCACTGTCCAGCGAGCGCAGCAAGGTGGAGGTTCCCTGCTGTTTTGGGGTGGCATTATGCGATGCCGACGTACGCCGCTGGTGATCATGGAAGTTGCCATAACGGCTGTACGATACGTGAATGCCATCCTCCGACCGATAGTGCAACCATATCGGCCGCATATTCGCATTCGTCTTCATGGACGACAATTCGCGCCCCCATCGTTCACATGTTGCGAATGACTTCCTTCAGGATATCGACATCGCTGGACTAGAGTGGCCAGCATGTTCTCCATACATGAACCCTATCAAACACGCTTGGGATAGATTGATAAGGGCAGTTTGTGGACGACGTGACCCACCAACCACTCTGAGGGATATACAGCGAATCGCCTTTGAGTAGTGGGACAATCTGTACCAACAGTGCCTAGATGAACTTGTGGATAGTGTGCCACGACGAATACAAGTAGGCACCAGTGCTACTGGGTGTTAGAGGTACCGGTGTGTACAGCAATGTGGACCACCACATCTGAAGGTCTCGCTGTATGGTGATACAACATGCAATGTGTGGTTTTCATGAGCAATATTTATGTTGATATCTTTTCCAGTTGTCAGTACAGGTTCTGGAACTCTCGGAACCGAGGTGATGAAAAACTTTTTTTTTTACATGTGTACATTAACGGTCTTGCGGATAGGGTGAGCAGCTATCTACGACTTCTGGAGAGGCTGTAAAGTACTGAAGAATGTCGCCGTTAAGTGACTGTCGGAGGATACTGGATGAAAGACAAAATTTCGGTCTGGTGCGAAGAATGGCAACTTGCTCTAAACGTAGAAAAATTTAAGTTGAGGGAAAACAGTAGGAAAAATAATCCTGTCATGATCGAGTATAGTATTAGTGCTGTATCAACACGTAAGAATTAGGAAAACTCAAGTGCGAATTCCTGAATGTAAGGCGATGTTCTTTTCGCGGAACATTTTTGAGAAAACGTAGAGAACTGGCATTTGAAGCTGACTACAGAACGCTTGTGACTGCCGCCAACGTATGTTTTGCGTGCGATTCACAAAGATAAGAGAAAGAAGGACTTTTTCGGAGGCGTATAGCGAATCGTTTGTCCCTCGCCCTATTTCCGACTGCAGGGGAAGGGAACGACTAGCAGAGACTCAAGGTTCTCTTCGCCATGCATCGTTATGTTGCTTGGGAAGTGTAGATGCAGATGTAGACTTCGGTGCATAAGGTAGGGGGAAAAAAGCTGTACAACAGGGGGTAGGTGGCAAGGTGGGTTGAAAGGTAGGTAGGGGAAGAGTCATGGTCTGGGTAACTTAATTTCATCACAGAACACATATATTTACTGATACTTTGTTGGAGACCAAATTCGCATTTACATGATGGCTCTTTTTTCTACGAAATGCGAGGTCTTTCATCTAGGTAATGTGGCCGCAACTGTAATAAAATGTAGAGAATGGTCAGAACATTGGAGTAGTTTTATGGCTCCTAAATTCATCGAGTGTTAACTCAACAGTACTGTGGTATCATCTCCAGATTTGAGTTTGCCAAGAGACGCATCCATGTAACCTAACAGCAACTGTGGAATGCGTCGATATAGTACTGATCTGAAGTATCAGTAGAGACCGCTCAGTACATGACAGCCCATCCCATCGCTTCTAGGTATATGTGTACATCGAACGCCGTTACTCTGAATAGTATCAGGCAGAAATGAGAATGCGACTCGAAAACCGGTAATGTGTCTTTTACCTTTGTCAGTCAGCGGCATGTGATAGCGAGAGCAGGAGAGAAAAGAACGAGCAAATGCAACAGGAGCAGCCCCGTGGGTTCCTCGGACGTCTCTCTACTGGGATGGGCTCCGTACATTGTTTACGTAAGCCACGCCTGTGCGTGGTCACACGGTCACGCCCTGCTCGTCTGACCTTTCACACAGCCGGCTAGTTAACGTGGAAGCTCTGTCGTTGAAATTCGCAGTAAGAACAGCGTCGGAGTAGATCTCTGTGTGACAATTACTATGCTACAAAACGTAATTGTGTCAGTATTAAACGCACATTTTAATACGAGCCAAATACACATTCGTTCTCATATATATTTGTTGATTACTGTCGGTGAAGACGTTGTGCAATTACTTAATTATTTGAGTATGTTTCTGTTACTTATCGTCTAACACCTGAAGCGACGAAAGATTTCTTCAGCATAACGACGAAAAAAGAAGGAAACCTTGCGATCAGGCCCTGAAGACCATGCTATTGTCGATCGACCAGGATAGCAATTAATAAACTTACTCAATTTTTGTTTATTTTTAAGCCTACCATGAGCTTGGGAAAGCAAATATTCATATCAATGGTTCTGAGCACTGTGGGACTTAACTTCTTAGGTCATCAGTCCCCTAGACTTAGAACTACTTAAACCTAACTAACCTAAGGACATTACACACATCCATGCCCGAGGCAGGATTCGAACCTGCGACCGTAGCGGCCGCGCGGTTCTATACCAACGAATGAGGAACAAAAAAATTATACATGGTACATATGACCTCATCTAACAAAAAATTTGTCACGCCAGTGGGAACGCAGAGATGAATCGTTACGCCTCTACAGATTGCGCAGCGGTCGTGTCACGTGCTCAACCGCACACGCACTGCCTCCATGTTACCATAGGGTAACAGTGATCAGCGAGACATTTACCCCTGAAACTGAAATTGTAAGTAAATATGGGTTAGATCGTCACACAGAAGCAAAGAGGAGCAATAGTGTTGGGCTGTGCCATGGCCGTACGGCGTTTGTAGGAGAGGAGGAGGAGAGGAGAAGAAGAGGAGGAGGAGAGGAGGAGGAGAGGAGAGGAGAGAGGAGAGGAGAGGTGTTCCACGGCCTGTGAACCAAAATCGCTGGTAGAACCGAGAGGAATTGCTGCAGGCAGTGAATAAAAGTCCGTCCCCACCCGTTAGCGAGAGAACACTGCGACAGGAAATGCACGCAGTGTCAAATTTGGGATCGGTCGCCTTGCAAGAGGCCATTACTCACACGGATGTATCAAGCCGCGCGTAAGGCTATGAGCCAGGAGTTATCAAACGTGGACAGCAGCTGACTTGCGGGCCGTAATGTGCCTGACCAATCATTTTTTGCCTGTGTTCTAATGACACACGTCGTCGAGTACACCGCACGCCAAATGAAGCCTTTCATTCTGAATGTGTGCAAGTTCAGGTGCAAGCAGGATGTGGGTCTGTGACGTTTTGGGGGTGTTTTCTTGTCATGAATGTAGCTCGCTCACTGAGGTGAACACTAAAATGAATTGGCGTGTTCACTTAAACAGTCTGAATAACCAAGTGTTTCCTTTCAGTCAACATCTGCATGATGAGTATGTTGTTGATACCTCTCCAAAGGACACCACCTTGACGAAGCACTGTCCATGCGGGTGGAGAGGCTTGCGTATCTGCGGGAGGCTGGGGGCTATGCCGAAGGTAGAGGATCTACTACCGGAAAGGCCTCAGCCGATGGATCAAACTAAGAGTGTCCCACAACGTTCCATCTTCCCTATGCACTCCTAGTCCTACCCAGTTCCCTGACCCAACCCAAGGTGTGATGCGATCCGTGCTGAGGGGTGCATGGCACATGGGAAGATGTGTCACAAACGGAGCCTCAGGGATACCGGGCGACCTCCCTGAGTAATTAGCCTTACACCACGCCGGGAATTCGTGGTGTGGACCTCCTAGATCCCCAAATCTCGTGGTCCAATATGGAAACGACTGTAGAAAATAAAGAAAAAGAAACAGAGGGGCAAATTGAGACCTCAGATACCCAAACATCGGGGACAGAACCAATGGAAGGCATTTCCACTACTGAATCAGGGCCTAGACCTGAGCCAGAAGTGGGAACTGTAACCGAGAAGTTGGACCAGATTAAGATCAAAGGCTTCTCTGGGGCCCAGAGGTGGAAGCTACTCAGGGAACAGAGGTAAAAGGAAGGAAAACAATGGCTTCCTAAAAACAAGTGGAAAAAAGTAAAGGGACTAGAACCTAAGACCCCCTCGAAAAAACTGTCTCAGATTGAAGGGGTCACGCAGACCCCCCACAACTTCAAAGATAGGATAAGAGAGTCCAGAAAAAAACGAAGCAAGAACTAGGGAAACAGACCTTTAGTACTGTCGTCTCAGTTTATAGGATGGCAGTTATCCAGGAAGGTTATCCACTGGTGGCCATCACCTCGCAGCAGGAGGAACTAGTACAGATGGCCCTGTTTGAAAAGATGCCCAGGTCCAAAATTCAGGAGGGTCTATCTAGAGCCTGGTGCATTCATTTTTGTCTGTGAGGGGGTGCATCCAGTAGAATGACTCAAGGACAAGGTGCCCATGATATCCCGGTGGGAAGATGCGAAGCTGCTGGTTAAGACGGCAGCGGAGCTACTTAAGACCGCAAAGATATCATTATAGGTACCTAAGATCCTTGACGAAATCTCTCCCAAGACTCTGCTCGGGAAAATAGGGGCCTAGAATACAAAAGTCCCGACAGAAGTCTGGAGAGTGATTGACCAGAAGGTTGCTCCAGAGGGACGAACCCTGGTGGTGGAGGTTTGTGAGAAGTCCCTGAAGGCGATGCGGGAGCAGGACCTGAAACTGGTTTTAGGGTTCTCGCAGGTCACCGCCAGGGTTCTCAAAGAACTCAAAGATGGCAGTAAGACGGAGCCTGGAGTTGAGTAAAGGGGCCTCTGCTGCCCTGAGCCACTGCCTGGGGAGACAGGAAGTGGATGTGGCCCAGATACAACAACCCTATTTATACAAAGGGGGTGTATCGGGCCTCGGAGGCACTGGAGGTAAGCTGATCTATGCTAGAAATCCAAGAAACTCCAGAACATGCATCTATGTTAGAAATGGCATTTCGTTCATGCCAATGATGGATTTCTGCTCTAGGGACTTAGTGACCATCAAAATGCACCAATGTGAGGAAGGTATCACGAGGGAAATTATTTTGGCCTCAGCATACCTTCCTTACAAAGACAGCTCTCCCCCTCGCTTGGAGGTGAGGAGGCTGGTAGAGACTTGCCATCGGCAAGGTGACCAACTGCTGGTGGGATGCGACGCCAATGCCCATAGGGTAGTGTGGGGCAGCAAGGACACCAACAGTAGAGGTGAGTACTTGAATTTCTCTTAGCTAACAACTTAGAGGTCCTGAATAGGGGCAATGAACCTACATTCAGGAATAGCAGAAGGGATGAAGTAATTGACATAACATATGGTTCCATGGCGATGGGTAGCTATGTCAAACAATGGCACGTGCTGTTGGAGCCATCCTCATCGGAACAGATGTACATTAAATTCAAGGTTGAAATGGGAATCAGACAGACCATGAGCTATAGGAATCCCAGGAAGACATATAGGAGGGATCTTGACTTAGCCTTATCAGAAACTAAAACCTCGATACAGAAGCCAGTAGAATTTGAGGAAGTAGCAGAGACTGTTACCTCTGCCATAGTGACCTCATATCAGGACAACTGAACACTCACCAGGAAGTGCACAAATAGGAGTGTTCCTTGGTGGAATAACAAACTTGAAACGCAAAGAAAACAGGTACAGAGACTGATTAATATTGCGAGACGTAAAGGACAATAGGCTAAATATCGTGAGGCCCTTGTCAATTGCAACCTTGCAAGAAGACAAGCAAAGGAGGCATCCTGGAAGGCATTCTGTGAGGAAGTGGAGGGCACGGCTGCACAAGCCAGACTTCACAAGTTTCTCACTAGAGTACCAACCAATCCAGGAGGCACGTTGAGGAAGGAGGATGGGGAATATACAAAGACAGCACATGAGACGCTGGAATTGCTCCTCAAAACTCACTTTGCTCAATATGCTCTGCCGGACAACGTAGACCAGTATGTGACCCCAGAGAGACAACGGTTCTCAGGTACTCGAAGAGAGGACTGGGAATCGGCCAAAGAGTGTGTGAACTTCATCTACATCTACATGACTACTCTGCAATTCACATTTAAGTGCTTGGCAGAGGGTTCATCGAACCAGAATCATACTATCTCTCTACCATTCCACTCCCGAACGGCGCGCGGGAAAAACGAACACCTAAACCTTTCTGTTCGAGCTCTGATTTGTCTTATTTTATTTTGATGATTATTCCTACCTATGTAGGTTGGGCTCAACAAAATATTTTCGCATTCGGAAGAGAAAGTTGGTGACTGAAATTTCGTAAATAGATCTCGCCGCGACGAAAAGCGTCTTTGCTTTAATGACTTCCATCCCAACTCGCGTATCATATCTGCCACACTCTCTCCCCTATTCCGTGATAATACAAAACGAGCTGCCCTTTTTTGCACCCTTTCGATGTCCTCCGTCAATCCCACCTGGTAAGGCTCCCACACCGTGCAGCAATATTGTAACAGAGGACGAACGAGTGTAGTGTAAGCTGCCTCTTTAGTGGACTTGTTGCATCTTCTAAGTGTCCTGCCAATTAAACGCAACCTTTGGCTCGCCTTCCCCACAATAGTATCTATGTGGTCTTTCCAACTGAAATTGTTCGTAATTTTAACACCCAGGTACTTAGTTGAATTGACAGCCTTGAGAATTGTACTATTTATCGAGTAATCGAATTCCAACGGATTTCTTTTGGAACTCATGTGGATCACCTCACACTTTTCGTTATTTAGCGTCAACTGCCACCTGCCACACCATACAGCAATCTTTTCTAAATCGCTTTGCAACTGATACTGGTCTTCGGATGACCTTACTAGACGGTAAATTACAGCATCATCTGCGAACAACCTAAGAGAACTGCTCAGATTGTCACCCAGGTCATTTATATAGATCGAGAACAGGAGAGGTCCCAGGACGCTTCCCTGGGGAACACATCACTTCAGTTTTACTCGATGATTTTCCGTCTATTACTACGAACTGCGACCTTCCTGACAGGAAATCACGAATCCAGTCGCACAACTGAGACGATACCCCATAGGCCCGCACTTGATTAGAAGTCGCTTGTGAGGAACGGTGTCAAAAGCATTCCAGAAATCTAGAAATACGGAATCAACTTGAGATCCCCTGTCGATAGCGGCCATTACTTCGTGCGAATAAAGAGCTAGCTGCGTTGCACAAGAACAATGTTTTCTGAAACCATGCTGATTACGTATCAATAGATCGTTCCCTTCGAGGTGATTCATAATGTTTGAATACAGTATATGCTCCAAAACCCTACTGCAAACCGACGTCAATGATATAGGTCTGTAGTTCGATGGATTACTCCTAATACCCTTCAACAAAATCCAGTGGGCGGTGGGAACATTCCAGCCGTTCAAGTCACTTGGCCCAGATGGAATTTTCCTAGCTCTCCTGCAACAGGCAGAGGAAAGCTATTCAGGGTTAGACTAGCAGTGGGAATCATTCCCAATACTTGGAGGGCAGTGAAGGTTGTCTTCATCCGAAAGCCAGGGAGAATTGATCATACCACGGCCAAGGATATAAGACCAATCAGTCTGTCCTTCATTCTCAAAACATTGGAAAAACTGGTTAATGTATATGTTGGGGAGAGGAGGCTATGTAGGGTCCCTCTACACGCATACCAAACACGTAAATCATGTGAGACAGCTCTCCACCAACTCGTTGGGAAGGTGGGAAAAGCACTTCACTTCCAAGAAATAGCCCTCTGCATCTTCCTGGATATCGAGGGGGCCTTCAGTAACACGACCTTCGATTCCAAGGTAAAGGCAGCAGAGGTGTATGACCTGGAGACCACTATATGTAGGTGGACCAAGGTCATGCTTAGTGGAAAGAAGATAGAGGCTACCGTGATGAATGAAAAGATAGTAATCAAGACCACTAAAAGCTGCTCTATTGTGGAATCTAGTGGTGAACAAACTCATTGAGAAACAAAATTCCAGACAATACTTCTGCCAAGGATACACAGATTACCTTGTCATAGTAATACTTGGCAAATTCAGTGACACAGTCAGGAAAATGGCACAAGGAGGGTTGGACATTGTGCAGAAATGGTCCATTAAACAGGATCTCATTGTTAATCCCAAGAAGACTGTTGTGATGTCATTTACGAAGAGACATATTCAACATGCAAGTTGGAATCTAAAGCTCTTTGATGAAACTCTACCTGTGGATAGTAAAATATCTAGGGGTAGCCTGGATGATAAGTTAACTTTGACCCATCATATTAAGAGCATCTGCTCCAAGGCAAAAAGTAGTGAGTACTAGGAGGGCCTGTGGCAAAAACTGGGACCTGATCCCCAGGGGTATGCACTGGATATACACGACAGTGGTTAGACCTAGTATTCCCTATGGGGCCGTAGTGTGGTGGAAGAACAGTGGGTTGCTGCTAAGGAACTTGCTAAGGTGCAGAGATTGGCCTGCTTAGCCATAACCGGCGCAATTGGTAGCACACCAACCGCTGGAATGGAAACCGTGCTGGATATGCCTCCACTCCACGTTTGGGTTAAGATGGAGGCAGCAGCTGGGGCACTACAGACTTAAAACTGGCCAAAACTGGGTCTCATTCGGATATCCAGAATCACACACTAACATTGTGAGTGAGGTGAATATAGGTATGGCTGGGGAAATGCCTGCAGACTAAATAATAACTCCGAACTGCTTCGAAAAGCCGTACAACATAATAATTGGAAGCAGTGGGAGAAAACAGTTCGACACCATACAGGGGACATTGTTTGGTTCACTGATGGGTCGAAAACAGGCCAAGGCATTGGGGCAGGGTTGTACGGGGTTCAGCCAAGACTGGAGAGCATCATCTCCCTAGGGAAAATGGCCTCTGTATAACAAGGTGAAATTACTGAAATCAGGGCATGTGTGGAGGAGAATATGCGTAGGTGCTACAATGACCGTAGCATCTACACCTATTCAGACAGCCAGGCACCCCTGAAATTATTGGCAGCTCCTGCAACAAGATCTAAGATTGTTGCAGATTGCCACAGGGCACTGGTGGATCTACGGGGAAGCAATAGGGTGAACTTAGTGTGGGTCCCTGGCTACTCAGGGATCTGTGGCAATGAACAAGCCGATAGATTGGCCAGGATGGGGGCAACAACTCCATTTATTAGACCCGAACCTGTCCTGACAATCCCCAAGCCTATGATCAAATTAGAACTACGGATCTGGCTTAGGAAACAGCACGTAGGATATTGCACCAAGGTCCATAAACAAAAATATGGTAAGGTAATGATGCCCAAGCCATCTTTTAAAAGAAGCTCTGTAATCCTGGAACTGAACAGGAAAGAGATCAAACTCACGACAGGACTGATGACCAGCCATGTGAATTTCAAAAAACACCTACACACAATGTGTATAACGGAAGAGGGCCCTAAATGTAGGATCTGTGATGAGGGTGAAGGAAATGCATCACACCTAATCTTCGAATGCATGGCATTGGAGAGTAAAAGATACATAATCCTTGGGACAACTCTTGTTGTTGTGGTCTTCAGTCCTGAGACTGGTTTGATGAAGCTCTCCATGCTACTCTATCCTGTGCAAGCTTCTTCATCTCCAAGTACCTACTGCAGCCTACATCCTTCTGACTCTGCTTAGTGTATTCAACTCTTGGTCTCCCTCTACGATTTTTACCCTCCACGCTGCCCCCCCCCCCCCCCCATACTAAATTGGTGATACCTCGATGTCTCAGAATATGTCCTACCAACCGATCCCTTCTTCTACTCAAGTTGTGCCAAAAACTCCTCTTCTCCCCAATTCTATTCAATACCTCCTCATTAGTTATGTGATCCACCCATCCAATCTTCAGCATTCTTCTGTAGCACCACATTTCGAAAGCTTCTATTCTCTTCTTGTCTAAACTATTTATCGTCCATGTTTCACTTCCATACATGGCTACACTCCATACAAATACTTTGAGAAACGACTTCCTGACACTTAAATCTATAATCGATGTTAACAAATTTCTCTTCTTCAGAAACGCTTTCCTTGCCATTGCCAGTCTACATTTTATATCCTCTCTACTTCGACCATCATCAGTTGTTTTGCTCCCCAAATAGCAAAACTCGTTTACTACTTTAAGCGTCTCATTTCCTAATCTAATTCCCTCAGCATCATCCGAATTAATTCGATTACATTCCATTATCCTCGTTTTGCTTTTGTTGATGTTCACCTTGTGTCCTCCTTTCAAGACACTGTCCATTCCTTTCAGCTGCTCTTCCAAGTCCTTTGCTGCCTCTGACAGAATTACAATGTCATCGGCGAACCTCAAACTTTTTATTTCTTCTCCATGGATTTTAATACCTACCCCGAACTTTTCTTTTGTTTCCTTTACTGCTTGCTCAATATACAGATTGAATAACATCGGGGAGAGGCTACAACCCTGTCTCACTCCTTTCCCAACCACTGCTTCCCTTTCATACCCCTAGACTCTTATAACTGCCATCTGGTTTCTGTACAAATTGTAAATACCCTTTCGCTCCCTGTATTTTACCCCTGCCACCTTCAGAATTTGAATGAGAGTATTCAAATAAACATTGTAAAAAACTTTCTCTAAATCTACAAATGCTAGAAACGTAGGTTTGCCTTTCCTTAATCTAAGATAAGTCGCAGGGTCAGTATTGCCTCACGTGTTCCAACATTTATACGGAATCCAAACTGACCTTCCCCGAGGTCGCTTCTATCAGTTTTTCCATTCGTCTGTAAAGAATTCACGTTAGTATTTTGCAGTTGTGACTTATTAAACTGGTAGTTCGGTAATTTTCACATCTGTCAACACCTGCTTTCTTTGGGATTGGAATTATTATATTCTTCTTGAAGTCTGAGGGTATTTCGCCTGTCTCAAACATCTTGCTCACCAGATGGTAGCGTTTTGTCAGGACTGGCTCTCCCAAGGCTGTCAGTAGTTCTAATGGAATGTTGTCTACTCCGGGGGCCTTGTTTCGACTCAGGTCTTTCAGTGCTCTGTCAAACTCTTCATGCAGTATCCTATCTCCCATTTCATCTTCATCTACATCCCATTTCCACAATATTGTCCTCAAGAACATCGCCCTTGTATAGAGACTCTATATACTCCTTGCACCTTTCTGCTTTCCCTTCTTTGCTTAGAACTGGGTTCCATCAAAGCTCTTCATATTCATGCAAGTGGTTCTCCTTTCTCCAAAGATCTCTTTAATTTTCCTGTAGGCAGTATCTATCTTACCCCTAGTGAGATGAGCCTCTACATCCTCTAGTCATCCCTGCTTAGCCATTTTGCACTTCCTGTCGACATCATTTTTGAGATGTTTGTATTCCTTTTTGCCTGCTTTATTTACTGCATTTTTATATTTTCTCCTTTCATCAATTAAATTCAATATTTCTTCTGTTACCCAAGTGTTTCTACTAGCCCTCGTCTTTGTACGTATTTGATCCTCTGCTGCCTTCACTATTTCAACCCTCAAAGCTACCCATTCTTCTTCTACTGTATTTCTTTCCCCCATTCCTGTCAATTGTTCCCTTATGCTCTTCCTGAAACTCTGTACAACCTCTGGTTCTTTCAGTTTATCCAGGTCCCATCTCCTTAAATTCCCACCTTTTTGCAGTTTCTTCAGTTTCAATCTGCAGTTCATAACCAATAGATTGAGGTCAGAATCCACATCTGTCCTTGGAAATGTCTTACAACTTGAAGCCTGGTTCCTAGCTCTCTGTCTTACCAGTATATAATCTATCTGATACCTTTTACTATCTCCAGGGTTCTTCCATGTGTACAACCTTCTTTCATGATTCTTGCACAAAGTGTTAGCTATGATTAAGTTATGCTCTGCGCAAAATGCTACCAGGCGGCTTCCTCTTTCATTTCTTAGCCCTAATCCATATTCACCTACTATGTTTCCTTCTCTCCCTTTTCCTACTCTCGGGACAACTAGACTTGAAGAAATTGCGTCTAACAAAAAACTAGTAGAGGGACTCCTTGCACTATTTAAGGGCACCAGTTGGCTTTACTAGATATACAGGGAGCGATACCGCACAATAAACCTAGTTTCTGTGCGGGCAGTGGCGGGTCAGACCTAAGCTGTTTTGCACCCCTGTTAAAATCAATCAATTAGTCAATGTTGTTGACATTTCTGTTTTTCAAGACGACAACAGCAGAGCTCACTGGATCAGAAGAACATGTGACAGGTTTTCTGAACACTCCTCCACCCTACTACATCTCGACTGACCTGAAAAATCAGACGACTTGAACCCCATAGAAACGTGTCGGAGCAGGGGGTAAAACGCCTACATCACCATCCCCACAATTTGGTGCAAATGCGTGACGAAATTCTCAGCGAGTGGTTAAACCTGGATGCGACGCAGCTGCACAACGTTGCGGACTCACTTCCTGGCGGGTATCAAGTCCAGAGGCGGAACAACATGATATTAAATGATGCTTGTAATGATTTCTCTACGGGTTACTGTTTTTGTCTGGTGACCTTATTTACCATTGTTACTTAAAGGACTAATGCCCGTAGCAACGTTTAACGGTAGGCAAGGAAGGCTGAAGACGTGTACGAAGGACACACAGACACACACTCACTCGCTTTGCACTGCAGAAGGTAAATAATGGCACGTTCAGACAACGTTAATTCGTGTATGTAGCATCCTGAACATAGACCAAATCGTTTCTCGTTTGATTAGTAGCGCGCGATGTTCTAACAATTGGGAACGTAGAGCTATGGTGTTGGTGTAGCATGTTAAATTACGATTAACGGATATGAAACTGTACTCAAAGTGAAAGCAAAATGTCTTGTCATTCCGTTGCCCCTTTTCAACAACACATCTCTTCTAGTTAGCATTGCACACTACGATCCACACGTCATTCAATCGCGGTTAGAAAAAAATGGCTCTGAGCACTACGGGACTTAACATCTTAGGTCATCAGTCCCCTAGAACTTAGAACTACTTAAACCTAACTAACCTAAGGACATCACACACATCCATGTCCGAGGCAGTATTCTAACCTGCGACCGTAGCAGTCACGCGGTTCCGGACTGAAGTGCCTAGAACCGCTCGGCCACCGCGGCCGGCTCGCGGTTGGAGCTGAGCAAATTTTAAAACCGTTAACGTTTTCACGAACTTAATATCCGATGGGAACGTTCGTGTAACAGGAATGTTGTTACACTAATTTTCCAGGCTACCCAAGCAATGATTTACAGTAATACTATTTCGAATCTTTTGACGAGTGTGCAGCTTGAACGTATATGTTTACGTGTGAATTTCACGGTTTTGGTGCGCAAGCACACAATTGTTTACTCGTTTTCGTGCACAAGTCGTATGGGAGAACGGTTTTTTAAGTTAAGTGAGTCGCTCTGCTGCAAAAAAGAGGAGATGGGAAAAGACAGTGGCACTTCTAAAAGAGACATCCTGGCATTTTCCTGGCCCGACTGGCAGAAATAACGCTAAGAAGACTGGAAACAGATACTTCCAAGTGACGGAAATATTTTTAGGCCGGCTGAAATGCTGTTACCGGTATGTACTCGTAAACAGAAGTACGAAGAACTTTAGAAAACTTGAAATTTTTTCGTATGTTCAACTTGAGTGAGAAGTAAGTGAAATAATACAGGATTTTATATTTTCCAGCTTATTTATTATTTTAAGAGCAATGTGCTGCTGAAAAGATAGTTGACGATATTTGGGGATGAGGTATTGGAGCCAGATCTCTACTTAAATAGAACAATGATAGACTGAGGCACGGTGTAAAATTTGTTCCTACGGATTGTAAGAGCTATCTCTGTTATGAAAAGTACATAATTTTTCACATTTACTTCCTGCTAAGGAGAGGTTGAAAAATCTGGGTGCGGCATGTATGGCAGATAAAGTTCCTGTTGAAATAAATTTCAGTAATGTCATTAGTTTTCCTACAGGTGCAGACGCCACAAAAATTTTTTTTCCAACGCGGATTCTGTGTAGTCATTTTTACTTACCGATGTTACAAAACCATCATTTGTTTTCATTACCATTTACCAGCTGTTAAGTCTGTATCACATTTTCTTCTTACTCCTTAACACAGGTAGCACAAAGTTTTATCATGAAAAAATTTTCTTGGGGTCAGAAGACATATTTAAATATCACAAGAGTAGGATTACACTTTTCGCTGGCTGCTATTGTGCATAAGTTTGGTTATTATGAGAATGTGGAATAATAGAACAAGGTGTTTGGGATTCATACACTCGTCTATTTCAGATATTCTACTTATTAAATTTATTCTGTGATATTGTTTCTTCCCACCTAAAATTTATTTAAGAAATATAACAATTTTTTGTTAGGTACTGAACGAGCTTTACATAAATAATATATTTATAAAACAATAATCAATCTGATTCCTAATTTAGAATCCTGTTACCAAAATAGATCTTATGTCTTTCCTAATGCTAAGAACCGTACTCAATGAAAAACAATGTTCGTGATTAATTAACGCTGGCAATTGTCATGAGTTCAGCATAGCATCTCGATCTCATTTCTTGCCACGTGTCACAACTACATATGACCCAATCAGCTGAACTTCAATGAACGCTGATTTTTGTCGTACCATGTTACTGGTCAGAATGTCACAGGTTAAATCAGTTAAAGTGTTCGCATTTGGTTAAAGCTGCGTACGTCTTTGCTACACATTAAAGTAACATGGAGTTATGCATAAAAGAGATGTATGTGTAGCGCCTCCCCGTCTTTGGGGATCTGTATTTGCTTTCTTCAGTTCGTGCCCGAAAAAGACAGTTCAAGGTTGCAGAAATAGTATTTCTTACTAAATAAATAAATAAACCTTATAAACCAATACAGTAGTTAGAAGAGCTTGTTGAATTTCAGAAATAAATTGCTTAAATTAATTTTCTTAGTAGAGGAACGAAAACTGCTTTTTTCAGTGCTGCAGTGTTTGCTGGAGAACGACATGACTGCAGAATTATACCGCTGAGTTACAGAAGCAGAACAGTACGAGTCGTGTTTGAAGCACGCTGTAAGAAATGTTTCCGACACGGAAGCCACTGTCGTACAGGGTTGAGGGGTCTCGGAGAGGTGAACGCTTGGTACCCTTCGTGACTGCGGTGGAAGATACGTGGTACCAGGTGGAGCCGTCCGCATGGGTAATGAGGAGCAATGAGCCAAGGGCGCTGTTCCACGCAGGAACAAGCCTCGTGGTCGTACAATGAAATGCCGCCTCTGCATGTTTCAGTTCAGCTCCATACACCTGCCATCGGCCAATCGAGAAGCACGCTCGTAGTCGTGCTGCAGACTGACAAGTAAAATGTAAGGAACACTTCGAAGTCCGAAAGTTAGTTAAACAACAAACGGTTCTAAAGAGTGCAAGTGAAATAAATAGAACGAATGTTTGTGCGCTACCAAACACGTTGCAATTTCTGCCTCATAACAGCAACTTGTGAGACGCAAGATTCGCCTGAAGAAAGAGTATTTGTTTACCGACCTTTGATTTGAATGTGTTCTGCGTCGTGATTTTAACTTTGACGCTGTAGGTAGAAAGTTGATTAATTGCTTTCACTTGCTGTCGTACGTTCTTTGAATCTAATGTTGACGTTTCTTCCCCCTTTCCGATGTAGAATTTCGTGCAGTTTCCACAAGAAATTTTGTGGACTCCTGAATTGGAAAATTTTGAGATTTTAGCTTTTCCTGATCAAATTCGTGTTTTCACACTATTGGTAATGTGAAATTTTAATTTTTCATTTGTCTTACATAAACGTTCGTACGTTTTATTGTTTTGTGGTCCAGATAATTTGTTGGCACATATGTTGTTTTTGTTTTAGTTGCAGGTTCTTTTTTCGGTGTTATATCCTTAATTATGGTTTGCATTTTAGATTTTGTTTGTTCGTCGTACATTCTGAGCACTATATCTGGGTGGAAATTATTTTTCTGTGCTATGTGTTGTAGTGTTGTGATTCCTTTTTGTACTGCATGTTGCTGTAGTGGCGAATTTACAGTTCTGTTGATCAATAATTTGCATATGCATTCAGATGACAAGAATTTTTGTTATTGCTATTAATGTTGTTTATTTCAGTTATTTTCATGTCAAGACAATTTATGGAGTTTTGATTTAAATCTCTATGGTAAAGTTTATTTTTTGATGTAACTTGCTAAACTTTTGGTTTATTTCTTGGATGTCACCATTGTTACCGTTTGTTAGTAATAAGGTAGCATATTTATCTGTAGTAATATCTTTTTTTTCTGTTGGAACTAAGAATTTTTCTTTTAATGTATGTATTCCAGAGATCTCCTAAAACTTATGCTCTCTCAAAGCTATTTTGAATTTAGCAAGAAATTTTATGCACAAGTAGATGGGGTTGCCATAGGCAACTGTTTAGCAGGAATGAATGCAGACGCGCTCATAAATACATAGATCTCGTATATGCAGTCCTAATATCGTTCTGAAATTTGTGTACTGGGAAAGTACAATAGTACTTGCTTAGATGTTGTTGATCATGACATCTTTTCCGGTTATGACTCCTAGCTTGATGTGTGCACGGTGTGGAGGACTGTAGTTCTAATGGATTATTCAATAATGCCAGGATACAATACCTTGATAGTCTACTTAAAAGAAAAAGACAATCAGGATCTATAATTGTTTATAAAGCCACGCACTGTATACCTATAGCTTTAACGTGGAAATCGATTACACAAAATAGTCGATTTAATGGTGGAATTCAAAGTTACTTCGCCAGATGATTGAAATAATTTCGTCTGCTCTCGTAACTTCCTATAGAACCTTGACCGGGAAACATGCATTATTATGCACTCGCAGCTACGGCTGGCTAGTCGTTCTAGATGTCTTACAGTTCCATCACGCAGTGCTGAGGTTAGTGTGGTGCCGTAAATAAATAACTACGGTTCGCCTTCGTATCTGTAATTATTGATCGCATACATAACATGTTGAGGATTTTCGTGGTTTGTTACAACAAAATACGTGATTTACTCAATACTCTGAAACATTTAACAGGTTGAATTAATGGCTGTCGGTTATAATTACCGTGAGAACTACTTTCATAGAAGCCTCTGTTACTGAGAGTCCAGTGCGTACATACCTGTTTTTCCTAGCCAATAGTAGACACAGATTCATTTTGTTTTTCTAAATGCCTGTTTGAACTCTACGTCGCTTATTGTATTTAAGAGGATCAAATGCGACTGTCTCTTCCTAAGACAGACACACACACACACACACACACACACACACACACACACACAGTATGGTACCTTCTGCCACTCACAAAATCAGTGCTAGAGAGGAACATGTCTATCGATTCTTAATTTCTCTTTTCTTATGCGAAATGTAAGTTGGCTATGAATGTCACTTCCCAATAGTGTATTTATGAAAAGAGTCGAGCAGTGTAGTGCTGTGCTAATTCTTGTGAAAGGGTACAGTACCGCCCGACATTGAAAATAGGTACAATATTCTTCGTTATTCTTGTCAGTACAACATATTTTTTCTAATAATAACTCAATTTCACTTAATACACCGAAGCCGGATACCAGTGTAGGAAAGAATGACAACTTATTTATTTAATTGATCACATGTGCACTCCCACAAAATAAATCCCTACATCCAATTTGGTGAGATCTGCGAAATGAATGAATGTATGGTCGTCTGCTAACCACAGATAGTGAATGTGCAATATGTGATCATCTTTGAGACGGTCCTTTGGTCACCTTTGGTGGAACCAAAGCGATGAAATTTACCTGAGCTTTGAGCGCCTGAAATGTGGCTGACCAATACGGTAGCATGGTCTTCCCCCACATCGACGGAGGTGCGAGCTGACCTGAAGAACGGCCATGTTTCAGCACTCTGCCGCTGGATCTCGTGTTGGTAAGACCTGTCTTAGGTGTGCTCCGTAAAGAAAAAAGAGTGGAGACATGGTATGCATGTGAAATACTTAAGAGTAGTTTGGAATAATAATTTCTCTATTTCAGGAACTTTTGTGGGGAGAATTAAATGTCAGGCAGGTAATATTAAGGGGATCGTAGTAATCTTCGGAAGTGACCAACTGTCACAATGAAACCACGTGTAGCAATACATTGAAATACTTCCGAGTGCTTCAGTTGAATTACTAGCGTGTGTACTATAAGTTGGAAATATTTAAGAAAAGGCGTGTGCAGGACTTGAAATTAGAGACGAGTACTTCCACGTGGTGAGTACTGTGTGAGTCTCAACCTGTGTGTGAGACAAAGGATAAAGAGAAGAACTCGTCCATGGTATCAGTTGAGGACTCGCGTGTGTTATGAATATGTTCTTAATATTACTTTGCGTGTTATGTTTCCGTGTGACGCTTGATTCATACTATAATACTCTGAGAGAGAAGCAAGGTGAGTCAGCCGTCTATCCAGCAACGCCACTTGGCTTGCATTGCACAGGAAGATGTTCATATATCCTTCAGAGTTCGTAGTAGGAAAGAAAAGTTACGAAGTGGGGCAGTGTCGTGTGAAACTGGGATGAATACTAATTGAAGTGGGAAAGCTGAAAGTGATGTGATTATAATGGTGTGACTATTCCTTGTGTTGTATTCCATGTTGCAGTGTGGTGTATGTCGTGTAATTTAAGTATGTGTGGTTTGCATGGGAGAGTAGCAAGGTAGTTTCAGAGGTAATGGGTTATGCATGTTCCTTTTGTACCGCTCGGTTCCTTTCGTGATGATGGTTGTGAGAGTCGAAGTGTGAGATATAGCAAAAGATCCACCATCCTATCCAGAAAGTGCACTGTAGCGTTAAATAATTACGAGACCGTAAGATAGAGAATCACCACTGGGCGGAATTTCTCATGTGTTATTGTTGTAGGTTATAGAATTTGTGTGTTTAGGTTATAGAATTTATCGGAATAAATAAGATAGTGAAAAGAAAAAGATTGGTGGCCGTTTCCCTCGAATAGTATGTTGTCATGATACCCAGAATTTATAATGTGTGCGCCATTCATATTCAGTGCGATGGCCACGTGTTGATCTAAGCCGTTAAATAAGAAAGAAAATGTGGTATTGCCAGTGCGTAGTGAACAGTCAGAGTTGTGTAAATTACTAATAGTCAGATGTGCGTTTCCGTACCCGTTGCGTAATATTCAAGCAGGAGAATAACTTGTAACTTAATTGTGAGTACTAGAGTTCATGTTACTCGATAAACAAGAATGAGTCCACTCGCTTGGCAGACCACTCATCTTGCAGGCCTGACTGCTTGACGCCACAGTATGAGCAAGGCATGCGGGTGCCTCTCACTTGTACGCGCAGTATCTTTGGTTGGAAGTATCAGAATTTTGTTATGAAATCATTATTTCCACCAATATGATAACGTGCTCGTTTTAACGCACTGTAGTACTGTAGAGATGACTTTGCAAGAGTTTATATATCGAGCCATGGTACTTCTGCATGTGTTCCCACGAAGCTAACCTAAGCAAGGTAATGGACGCATACAGTTCACCTAGACGAGTGGATAGACTAAGATTTTACAAAATATCTAATAACTCGCAAGAATCGAATTCAGAAATCGTCATACTCTGCAGCGGTGTATTTTGTGGTGGTGTGATAACTCTGATACGTATAGCTCTTATATGGTAACTGTTACATGCATATGAAAATAGGCTGGAAGCATCATAATTTTGCTATGATGTCAAATACCCTCGTAGTGTGGTCACCACTTTTTTTATTCTTCAAACTTTCCTAGTTGGATTAATAACAGGAACAATAATGGAAAGTTATTGGCTTAGAAAGGGCTTATCTATGGCGGTATGGAATATCTTATATACACAGTATCTTCGGTTAGAAACTGGTAACTCTCAGAACTTTTACTATAATACCATAAAATCTGGTGGTGGCTTAGCAGATGTTTTATCCAATGCAGTGTGATATTTCTTACACGTTCTTTGGTTGGAAATCGGTAGTACTTACGGAATTTGCTGTGTGACGTGATATCATTATTTCTACCATATGTGCTGTGACGTCACACACATTAGTAGTGAAGTGGTGGCTGAGGAATGATAAATAAACTAGGCCTATGCTCCAGTGTGATAGGCTGAGAGCATCATGTAGTCGATGCGAAAATTGAGGAAAATACGGTAAAGATACGACAATCGGTGAGAAATACGTAAAAGTAGGGATGTATGGGAGTATTTACGTATCTGTCTGGGTGTGGTCTCCGCTGGTGCCTCGGATGACGTAGTATTAAATTGCTGTTAACAAATAGCACTCAGCTGATGTGGCTTAACGTAATTTCTTACTAACAAACAGACACATCCTGCAACCTCTCCATATGCTACTCAGTTGTAGAGTAAATCATTTCCACTCAAGTGTTCCCAGCTACAAAGATGAAGGGGAAGAGTGGGTGCTTGAGCCTCGTGGCTCCAAAGGGAAGGAAGAAGTTTTCCGCCAATTAATTATGATCTCATTGGCTGGAAGAGGTAGGAAGAGGTTTCTGACCAATTTTGTATCACGTATCAGTATCAAACAACTGCCTAAGTTTGTGGGTGGTTCCTCTGGGAGACCTTGATCAGTTTCCAGTGGTACCACGCCTTCCGTTGACAACCAGAGGAAGTGCTTGTGGCTCTCCACTCGTTGTTGGTGACTGCTACGAAATCAAATGGGGCATGACCCACCAGCTGCGGAATGTGCCACAGTGCACAGCACAACTTACAATATTACTTTATTTACAATGTCGTTTCGAGTACCTGCAATCAGCAGATCCAACTTAGAACTTGTAAGCCAACGTTCAGGGTCAGTCAGTACAGCCTTTAATAGGCGGGGCTTGTAAATAAATGGAGTTTAATAAAGTAATCTATTAAAGCACCTAGAAGGCGTCTTTCACAAAATACCTATCACTTATACCAACACATCGGGCATCAGAGACAAACTAAATTAGTTGCTGAAAGTGGAAAACACATGTTGCTGCAGAATATGTTACACATTAACTATACAAAACAGATGATATATGTTACTGAATATCAGTTCACCACTCTGAGGCAATCTACAGAATTGCTAGACGTACAACATGTCATATTTTGCCTGATCAGCACCACGTATCAGCATTTTCGACCAAAGAGCATGTTCGCGAAAGGGAATCAAAACGTTTGGGAAGAATGAATAAAAACTTTGAGGTGACACCATAATTCTGTAAGAGATGCCAAAGGAATTAAAAGATCAGTTGAACGGAATGGACAGTGTTTTGCAAAGAGGTTATAAGATGGATGTTAACAACACTAAAAACAGATTAATGGAATATATTCGGTTCAAATGAGGAGCTTGTAATACTGCAGCCTCTTTAGCCAAGTCGCCGCGAGCGGCCGTCGAGGAGGAAAGGAGCCGACTCCCTGGGGCGAGCCCCCGGATGCAGTCACTCTGCAAGCACACAGCGGGAAGTTTGGCCGACGTCCTCGCCTCGCTCAAGAAGGGACATGACGCGAAGGGCCCGTCTGACAACGGGAAGCGTGCTGAGACCTGATGGACACCTGCAGCCATTAGGACGGAACGCCAGGATGTACGCGCGAAAGCGTCTGAGATCGAGTGTCCTTGCGG
Organism: Schistocerca serialis cubense; assembly: GCF_023864345.2. Taxonomy (NCBI): domain Eukaryota; kingdom Metazoa; phylum Arthropoda; class Insecta; order Orthoptera; family Acrididae; genus Schistocerca; species Schistocerca serialis. The sequence goes on from NC_064638.1 coordinate 35,225,380, forward strand.
CAGTCATTTTACCTGCCTTAGAAAACAGGGATGTGCCGACAATTCCAGCACCCGACGGGCACAGGGAGAGGCGTGCAAAAAGCGCGGGGAATCGGCGCAAGGAGGCGTATGAAAAAAGCCAGCATTCTTAACTAGATGTTTTCCTCGACAGTGGGGACATTCCTTGTAAATGACGGACGCCGGCAGATTTTGAGACAGAGCTCAAAGATGAGTCTTTCCAGGGCTCGTGCAGAGTTGTTGTTGTTGTGGTTTTCAGTCCTGAGACTGGTTTGATGCAGCTCTCCACGCTACTCTATCCTGTGCAAGCCTCTTCATCTCCCAGTACCTACTACAGCCTACATCCATCTGAATCTGCTTAGTGTATTCATCTCTTGGTCTCCCTCTACGATTTTTACCCTCCACGCTGCCCTCCAGTAGTAAATTCGTGATCCCTTGACGCATCAGAACATGTCCTACCAACCGATCCCTTCTTCTAGTCAAGTTGTGCCACAAACTCATCTTCTCCCCAATTCTATTCAATACCTCCTCATTAGTTATGTGATCTACCCATCTAATCTTCAGCATTCTTCTGTAGCACCACATTTCGAGAGGTTCTATTCTCTTCTTGTCTAAACTATTTATCGTCCTTGTTTCACTTCCGTACATGGCTACACTCCATACAAATACTTTCAGAAACGACTTCCTGACACTTAAATCTACAGGGTGTTACAAAAAGGTGCGGCCAAACTTTCAGGAAACATTCCTCACACACAAAGAAAGAAAATATGTTATGTGGACATGTGTCCGGAAACGCTTACTTTCCATGTTAGAGCTCATTTTATTACTTCTCTTCAAATCACATTAATCATGGAATGGAAACACACAGTAACAGAACGTACCAGCGTGACTTCAAACACTTTGTTACAGGAAATGTTCAAAATGTCCTCCTTTAGCGAGGATACATGCATTCACCCTCCGCTACATGGAATCCCTGATGCGCCGATGCAGCCCAGGAGAATGGCGTATTGTATCACAGCCGTCCACAATACGAGCACGAAGAGTCTCTACATTTGGTACCGGGGATGCGTAGACAAGAGCTTTCAAATGCCCCCATAAATGAAAGTCGAGAGGGTTGAGGTCAGGAGAGCGTAGAGGCCATGGAATTGGTCCGCCTCTACCAATCCGTCGGTCACCGAATCTGTTGTTGAGAAGCGTACGAACACTTCGACTGAAATGTGCAGGAGCTCCATCGTGCATGAACCACATGTTGTGTCGTACTTGTAAAGGCACATGTTCTAGCAGCACAGGTAGAGTATCCCGTATGAAATCATGATAACGTGCTCCATTGAGCGTAGGTGGAAGAACATGGGGCCAAATCAAGACATCACCAACAGTGCCTGCCCAAACGTTCACAGAAAATCTGTGTTGATGACGTGATTGCACAATTACGTGCGGATTCTCGTCAGCCCACACATGTTGATTGTGAAAATTTACAATTTGATCACGTTGGAGTACATACTGACGAAACTAAAATGAGCTCTAACATGGAAATTAAGCGTTTCCGGACACATGTCCACATAACATCTTTTCTTTATTCGTGTGTGAGGAATGTTTCTTGAAAGTTTGACCGTACCTTTTTGTAACACCCTGTATACTCGATGTTAACATTTTTTCTCTTCTACAGAAACGCTTTCCTTGCCGTTGGCAGTCTACATTTTATATCCTCTACTTCGACCATCATCAGTTATTTTGCTCCCCAAATAGCAAAGCTCCTTTACTACTTTAAGTGTCTCATTACCTAATCTAATTCCCTCAGCATCACCCGACTTAATTCCACTATATTCCATTATCCTCGTTTTGCTTTTGTTGATGTTCATCTTATATCCTCCCTTCAAGACACTGTCCATTCCGTTCAACTGCTCTTCCAAGTCCTTTGCTGTCTGTGACAGAATTACAATGTCATCGGCGAACCTCAAACTTTTTATTTCTTCTCCATGGATTTTAATACCTACTCCGAACTTTTCTTTCGTTTCCTTTACTGCTTGCTCAATATACAGATTGAATAACATCGGGGAGAGGCTACAACCCTGTCTCACTCCCTTCCCAACCACTGCTTCCCTTTCATGTCCCTCGACTCTTATAAATGCCATCTGCTTTCTGTACAAATTGTAAATAGCCTTTCGCTCCCTATATTTTACCCCTCCCACCTTCAGAATGTGAAAGAGAGTATTGCAGTCAACATTGTCAAAAGTTTTCTCTAAGTCTACAAATGCTAGAAACGTAAGTTTGCCTTTCCTTAATCTTTCTTCTAAGATAAGTCGTAGGGTCAGTATTGCCTCACGTGTTCCAACATTTCTACGGAATCCAAACTGATCTTCCCCGAGGTCGGCTTCTACCAGTGTTTCCATTCGTCTGTACAGAATTCGCGTTAGTATTTTGCAGGTGTGACTTATTAAACTGATAGTTCGGTAATTTTCACCTCTGTCAACACCTGCTTTCTTTGGGATTGGAGTTATTATATTCTTCTCGAAGTCTGAGGAAATTTCGCCTGTTTCAAACATCTTGCACACCAGATGGTAGAGTTTTGTCAGAACTGGCTCTCCCAAGGCCGTCAGTAGTTCTAATGGAATGTTGTCTACTCCCGGGGCCTTGTTTCGACTCAGGTCTTTCAGTGCTCTGTCAAACTCTTCACACAGTATCGTATCTCCCATTTCATCTTCATCTGCCTCCTCTTCCATTTCCATGATATTGTCCTCAAGAACATCGCCCCTGTATAGACCCTCTATATACTCCTTCCACCTTTCTGCTTTCCCTTCTTTGCTTAGAACTGGGTTTCCATCTGAGCTCTTGATATTCATGCAAGTGGTTCTCTTTTCTGCAAAGGTCTCTTTAACTTTCCTGTAGAGAGCGGTTATAAAGAAGTGTTGCATAGCTGCTCTCCCAACAGCCTCGGAATGCAGGAAAACATCTTAAAATGTGAAATCGTGAGAAAGATGACAATTCACGAGGCACACGCCAGCCCACGCCTGATACAAAATTTCCACCCTGCACGGAGAGCCGTGGCGATGAAAAGGCGATCTGTCATTGGGCTACATTGAAAATTTCGTCCGCCAATGACAACGCCGGAAGGAATGATGTATGGAAGAGGAATTGAGCTGAGAGATGGATGAGAAGCGAAATGGGGAGTTGTGGAAAGACTGCGGAAGCGAGAGGACATGGGCGCCGTTGCACCCATCGCCAACATCCGCCTTCCGATGCCGTGATAGCACGGCTTCGGCCACGCAAACGACGACGGGCAGACAATACGGAGGTCGTACCTGGGACCCGCCGCAAAGCCGCGACTGCTAGTAAGGGCAGCTCATCCGTGTAGCGCAGCTCCGACGCGACGCGACGCGCCGACGCAGCGGCTGCCGCCGACAGCAGTATACGACGAACGGTAACGAAGAATGGTGAGACGATTCGTCCCCTCCTCCTTCCCCTTAAAAACTGAGTCCTGTCCAGACCCAGTCAAATCGGCCCTGAGATTTATATTTTTGTTCTGTTTAGTCTAAACAGCACCAAAATAAATACATTTATTACATGTTCCGATCATATGAGCGATCTTTTACATTCATAAATGAACCCTTGTGTTTGATTACATTTAATTTCTCGAGTTCGACACATTTTTGGCACCCAGCGTGGGGCGACCTGATAAATACACTAAAAGCCATTAAAATTGCTACACCACGAAGATGACATGCTACAGACGCGAAATTTAACCGACAGGAAGAAGATGCTGTGATATGCAAATGATTAGCTTTTCAGAGCATTCACACAAGGTTGATGCCGGTGGCGACACCTACAACGTGCTGACATGAGGAAAATTTCCAACCGATTTCTCATACACAAACAGCAGTTGACCGGCGTTGCCTGATGAAACGATGTTGTGATGCCTCGTGTAAGGAGGAGAAATGCGTACCATCACGTTTCCGACTTTGATAAAGGTCGGATTGTAGCCTATCGCGATTGCGGTTTATCGTATCGCGACATTGCTGCTCGCGTTGGTCGAGATCCAATGACTGTTTGGTCGAGATCCAATGACTGTTAGCAGAATATGGGATCGGTGGATTCAGGAGGGTAATACGGAACGCCGTGCTGGATCCCAACGGCCTCGTATCACTAGCAGTCGAGATGACAGGCATCTTATCCGCATGGCTGTAACGGATCGTGCAGCCACGTCTCGATCCCTGAGTCAACAAATGGGGACGTTTGCAAGACAACGACCATCTGGACGAACAGTCAGACGACGATTGCAGCAGCATGGACTATAAGCTCGGGGACCATCGCTGCGGTTACCCTTGACGCTGCGATGCTGTACTCAACGACGAACCTGGGTGCACGAATGGCAAAACGTCATTTTTTTCGGATGAATCCAGGTTCTGTTTACAGCATCATGATGGTCGCATCCGTGTTTGGCGACATCCCGGAAGCGTGTATTCGTCATTGCCATATTGCCGTATCACCCGGCGCGATGGTATGGGGTACCATTGGTTACACGTCTCAGTCACCTCTTCTTCGCATTGACGGCACTTTGAACAGTGGGCGTTACATTTCAGATGTGCTACGATCCGTGACTCTACCCTTCACTCGATCCCTGCGAAACCCTACATTTAAGCAGGATAACGCACGACCGCATGTTGCAGGTTCCGTACGGGCCATTCTGGATACAGAAAATGTTCGACTTCTGCCCTAGCCAGCACATTCTCCAGATCTCTCACCAACTGAATACGTCTGGTGAATGGTGGCCGAGCAACTGGCTCGTCACAATACGCCAGTCACTACTCTTGATGAACTGTGGTCTCGTGTTGAAGCTGCATGCCCGTAGATGTACCTGTACACGCCATCCAAGCTCTGTTTGACAATGCCCAGGCGTATCAAGGCTGTTATTACGGCCAGAGGTGGTAGTTCTCGGTACTCATTTCTCAGGATCTATGCACCAAAACTGCGTGAAAATGTAATCACATGTCAGTTGTAGTATAATATATTTGTCCAATGAATACCCGTTTATCATCTGCATTTCTTCTTGGTGTAGCAGTTTTAATGGCCAGTAGTGTAAATACATTTCTTTCATGTTTCGATCATTTGAGCAATCTTTTACATTCATAAATGAACCCTTTAATTTTGTACCCTTTGTGTTTGATTTCATTTAACTTCTCGAGTTCACCACATCTTTGGTGCCCAGCGTGGGGCGATCTGATAAGTAATTTTGATATTGCAAAATGTTTTCTCGAGTTCGCAACACTTTTGGCGACAACGTGGGGCGACCTGATTAGTAATTTTGATGTTACAAAATAATTTCTCGAGTTCACAACAAGACTGCTGCGGTAATTAGATTAGGAAATGAGAAACTAAAAGTAGTAGATGACTTTTGCTTTTCGGGTAGCTACATAAGTGGCAATGGCCGAGGTAGAGAGGGTATAAAATGCAATAACGACGTTTCTGAAATAGAAAAATCTGTAAACACAGAGTATACATGTAAGTCTCACGAAACCTTCTCGAAAAGTATTTGTCTGGGATGCAGCCTCATTTGGAAGAGAAAACTGGGCGATAACAGTTTAGAGAAAAAGAGAACAGAAGCTTTCCAAATCTCTTGCCACTGAGAGATTGCCAAAGATTAGAATCATAGATCAAATAACTAAAGAAGAGGAATGTAACTGGGAAACAATGTAATATTGTAAGATGGCAAGAACTATGCCCCTTACATGAAGTCATTAAAGATCACCTAACTCACGTTGAGCGAACAGTAGGGCTGTACAAAAATGACTGACAAGGCACAATGCATCTTGTAGAGGGTATAGTATGGACGTATTGGAATAATTAATGTCAGGTGATGGTTTCAAAGTAATTCACATGACATGGAAACTTTGTGGAAACGCGTCGATTTACTGGAGGCTATTTTATCCCAGGGAAGTATTTGAGTTGACCGTGGCCGGCTGGGGAGCGGTGAAGGGAAGTGACAATAGGCAGCTTAGGGTGGCTCAAGCTCTGAGAAACTGGTAACGGGGCGCGGCCTCCAGCTGCCTTAAGATGAGTGACAGTGAGTCGGTGGTTGACCCCATGCTGGTGTACCGGGAAGCAGACAGAGAACTTGTATGTCTGTTGATAAATGTCCATCGTCCCGTTTTCAGTGAAACATGCGAGAAAGCCAGGCAAAGCTACGGTGGAGCGGTCAACAGAAGCCAAAATATGCGTGTTCGTGACTATAACAACTTCACACTGAATTTACGGTCCGCAGAAGGTGAAGAGCAACAGGATAAAGTACGCCGGCCGCCGATGGGAATGTAGGACTGAGGAATTTGAAGTACTCTCCTGGGAGTCAGAATTCCGCAAAAATTGGTGTTTTGTGCAGACGCTAACCTTGATGGGTTGCCTGGGAGGAGCTAAATAGCAGAAGTTGGGAGGAAGGGAAATTTTCTGAGAATTTGTTCAGTTCCCAGAGCAGGCATTGGTCGGCGCTGGGAAGCGATGTATAATTAACGCGACTTGCGCTGCAGTTGGGATAAGTGATTTTGCTGGAGGAGAAACCGAGGTGAAGAGCAGACTGGGAGAAGTCTCCGTAGCGGTCTTCCGTTTCCAGCTTGCCTAGAGTGCGGACGTGGTGTTCTTTACTCGGCTTGTCTGAGAGAGATTGAGAATCTCTGCAGTTTAGGACTTAGCAAACGGAACGATTGAGCTTTTTTGTTCAGCTATATACTGAGCAAGATAGCTAGAAGTGAATAGACGAGCGCAGCCTTGCAGCACCACGAGGTCGGCACGCTGAATTCGGTGATATTGCGCCTGCTCCAGCCGCTGATTAATTTGTTGGATCACATCGGCAAAGTCCACGAGGGTTTCATGGGCCGTGTATTGTAGAATTCTTCTCGCACTGCGCCTGGGTCAGTAGATAGGAATTACTTTTGACTTATCGCGCTTTACTCCACGCAAACGCAATTTATTACCACTGCCTGTTAGGAGAGTCATGTAATACGATGATTGAAGGTCGTGAGTTAAAATAAATTTGTGCTAATCGACTGCATCTGTTTTCAATCAAGTAGTTGAAATCCCAAGTCATTTTCTTAATTAACTTTATGTACAACATTTGCATCTGGTGTTCAATAGCTGAATATAACATCAATGTGCACCCCTTTTTAATTAAAATAGATCAATTCTGAATCAATTAATGTCAAAACTGCCACCGCAGTTCAATCAGGAGTCACAGGGCCTTATTACTTTCTTTGCGTTATCCGATATTGCGGCAGTTTTGCACTCTCTGTTGATCTGTTAGTCAATCACCTGGGGTGAAACCCCGCCAAAACCAGATAAGTGATGGGTGGGGTGTTACAGTATATGGCACTAGTCGATAAAAAGACAGACACACCCCACAGCGTCGAGGAACTATCAATTTGGCAATGGACAGGAATGGGGGCGGGGGGGAGGGAGGGGTGTTGAAAACTGTACAGCGAGATCAGGACAAGCTGCAGGTTGCAGTAGTTACCAGAGATGAAGAGGCTTACACAAGATAGACGCGCGTGGAGAGCTGAAGCAAATGTGTATTCTAATTGAAGGCAACAACAACAATAATAATTATTATTATAACAGCAATATACACCGCATTTTTTCGAACGTCTGGTTACGTTCGATCACACAACCATGCTCCAAAAGCACAGAGGGCCTCTATGCAGTTATTTCCGACTTAAAAATCCATTGTACAGAATTGCTGCTGGAAACCCCTAACTTAAGGTAGAGAAAAGCCGAGGTTGTTCGTTCGGGTGGCTAAAACTAAAAGACTAAAAGGATGAAACAGATTTGGCGACCTTCAGTTCGAGCAGTCACTTCTCAGTGTTTACTGCTGTGACGGAGCGCGCGAAAGCACGCCACCGCTAGGAATACGTAATGAATGCCCAGTTCTGGAGACAGAGGTTTGTGCACTTTATAGTCAAACTTAAACTGCAGCACTACCCGCTCTCGGAAGAGAATAGCGTGACGTAGCCGCCTGCCTTCTGCCGTGTTCGCCAACTCCAGGAGTCTGCCTCGCCAGCAACGCGCGCCACCGCATCGTAACGACGCAGTTACTCTGTAAAGACGGTAAACTGGTGCGCGCACCGCTAATACACGCAGTTTACCGCCGGAACTCTGTCTTGCGTGACTTGTCCTGTTGCGGCTGCAGAAACCAAAGTTTTACGGGGGCATGTTTACAACAGTACTACTCAAGGGAATCACAAGCGCTTAAGAGGCTCTATAAATAAACTTATTTCGTAAATCTTTTATTTATTTGCATGTCTGGCAGAACAGACATTAATGACGACTGACAAGCGTCGAAATTAATTTGAAATAAATTTACTGACCGTGGATTTCCAACTTGTTACGGGCGATCGCATAAGCTACTTCGGTTATCCGTGCACGCATGCCGAACCGACCCAAACTTCGGTGTGTCTCGGTGTCTCCGTCCATACACAAGAGTCCCCACACGTTCACCACTAAATGCTAAAAGCACCAGCGACAATTGGACTATAAGAAATCGAGACTCGTAATATTATCGTCTTGTGCCAGCCTCGGAATGTAACATTACATCCGGGTTCGAGTCCTGCTCCGGCAAAAATCTTCATATGTCGCTATTAAGTAATATGCAAGGTCCGTTCAAAAAAATTCCAGAACATTCCTAATTTCGCGCCAATGGTGTGATGGAGAGAAATGCGGTTGGCATCCCTGCACACGCCTGTGTTTCATGTGTAACTGCCGCAAGTTTCAGTGTAGTAAGTCTGTTACTTACTGCTCAGTGCTGCATTGAGAAGAACGCTCTGTCGCACAGTTTGCGAATTCCGAGACGGCAGAGTTAGAGGAGCAACGCATTTGCATTAAATTTTGCGTGAAACTCAAGAAAACTCTTACAGAGACACATCAAACGGTGCATGAAGCCTACGGTGATGAGCGCTTAAGCCGTACTGGGCGGTACGAATGGTTCACATTGTTTAAAATGGCTGGACGAAAGTTTAAGATGACCCTCGTTCAGGATGCCCTTCGACGTCTACCCATGACACACGTGTCAGGAACATCAACGAAATCGTGCGTGCCAATCGGAGATGGATTGTCCGAGAGATTGCACAAGAATGTAACATTTCAACTGGCTCATTCATGAAATCCTGACACAGGATCTTGGAATGCATCATGTTGCCACCGAGTTCATCCCAGCACATGAGTCCAGACTAGAAAGACCTTTGCCCCGCAAGCTGCGAAGAGAACTAGATGTTCCTTAATAGAATCAGAGCTGGTGATACGTGCGTCTACGTTTACGATGTTGAGGCCAAGGTTCAACCTTCATAATGGGTGGGTAAAAATTCTCCAAGACATAAAAAAGCTCGTCAGATCAGGTCAAATGTCAAAGCCATACTGATAGTATCCTTTGATTTTGAAGAATTAGTTCATCATGAATTCGCGCCACAGGGACACACTGTTAATCGATGATACTATCGGAACATGTTGCGACAATTGAGAGAAAATGCGAGAAGGAAACGGCCTGAAATGCGAAGAGACGATTCATAGCTCTTGCATGACGCACCCGCACATTCATCCCTGTCCGTGCGTGATTACTGCTCCAAAGACGAAATCAGGTGCTGACTCATCCTCCATACTCTTCAGACCTGGTCCTTGCGGACTTCTTTTCTTTCCAAAGTTGAAATCCCGATGAAAGGGACAAATTTGCAACGTTAGACGAGGTAAAGGAAAATTCGCAGACGGCGCTTCGCCCGATCCAGCAAGAGGCGCACCAAGACAGCTTTCGGAAGTGGAAACGGCTTTGGGAGCGGTGTGTCAGTTGTGGAGGAGAGTATTTCGAAGGAGACCGTGCACAATAAGTAAAAGGTAAACGTAGAAAAAATTTGTGAACAAAGTTCCGAAATTTTTTGAACAGGCCTCGTATCTATGCAGCTGGTACCAAGATATTCGCATTCACCGAATTCATTTCGAATTAATTTCATAAAACGGTGACCTATTCTGATTATAAAATGTACTATCTGAGTAAGGTCTTTGTATTTTAAGTTCGCCCAGAAACTAACGATTGTGTTGTGTCATACGGGAGAACAAAGAAATATACAGATTTCGAAGAACTATCTATTTTTCTTCCAAAGAACTATCTGAACGATTATTGTTCCTTATTGTTGGCGCTGTGTCGCTTTCCGTACAAGTTTTGATAGTGGCGAGTTTTGCTCATGATTAGTTTAACATTTTCCCGTTTGTCACAACATTGTTTAAGACACCAGAATTGAAATGATAAAAATACGTGTATGGCATCTGCCTGCGAATTATGCAAACCACGGGTACTCTCAAAACCGCGTGTTTTGGGACATAATTTGCTGTCTTGGCATTTAGGGAAGAGGTATCATTCATATCTGTGCGCTACTCATAAACATTAAAGTCACGAACGATATGCCGGCCGTCCGCAGCTCGTGGTCGTGCGGTAGCGTTCTCGCTTCTCGCGCCCGGGTTCCCGGGTTCGATTCCCGGCGGGGTCAGGGATTTTCTCTGCCTCGTGATGATTGGGTGTTGTGTGATGTCCTTAGGTTAGTTAGGTTTAAGTAGTTCTAAGTTGTAGGGGACTGATGACCATAGATGTTAAGTCCCATAGTGCTCAGAGCCATTTGAACCATTTGATATGCCGGCCGGTGTGGCCGAGCGGTTCTAGGCGCTACAATCTGGAACCGCGAGACGCCTCGGGCATGGATATGTGTGATGTCCTTAGGTTAGTTAGGTTTAAGTAGTTCTAAGTGCTGGGGGATTGATGACCTCAGATGTAAAGTCCCATAGTGCTCAGAGCCATTTGAACCATTCTGAACAAACGATGTAGTTTTGAATTTATGAGCTAGGAGCGCTGCTGTCGCGACACGTGATGAGGTGGTTCCTGACCTTCAATACACTCTAAGACACCACGGTAAAATTATTCGAATAGGACGGTAATCGATAGGTATGATGTACATGTGCATACTAACAAAGGATCACAGTTTCAGAAAAACTGGACGATTTATTCCAGAGAAAGCGCCTCAGAAACTGAGCAAGTCAGTAATGCGGTGGACCATCTCTGGCATTGATTGATAGGGTTGTTGGATGTCCTACTGAGGGAGATAGTGTCAGATTCTGTCCAACTGCCACTTTAGGTCGCCAACATCCCGCTCAGGGCGACGCCAGACACGTCTTTGCTGGTCAACAGGACTCAATTCAAAACGGGAATCATCACTGAAGACAATTCTACTCCGGTCAGTTAGATTCCAGACCCAAATCGTGCGTGGAGACGCCCTAGGAGAATGAGACGCCAATCTGACTGTCGCTCTCCGCTCGAACCGAGAACCGGGGCTGATGGTCTGGGGTGCCATTTCGTTTCATTTCATTTCATTTCACAGCAGGTCCCTTTTGGTTATCATACGCGGCACTCTTATACCACAGCGGCAGGTCGACCATATTCTGCGCGTCGTTTTGTTGCCCTTCTCGGCAAGCCTTCTGAGCTTAGATTTCAGCAAGATAATGCCCGACCCCACTCAGCGAGAGCTTCTACTGCTTATCTTCTTGCTTGCCAAACCCTACTTTGGCCAAGAAGGTCGCCGGATCTCCACAGCTGAGAAAGTTTAAAGCATTATGGGCAGAGCCCTCTAACCAGCTCGGGATTTTGGCGATCGTAGGCAAGATGTCATTATCAGTACAGTAGGTGGTGGTGTCCAGTACTAGCGTGCTGTCAGCTGCGAGTGTTTCTCTAATATGCTTGTTAAAATAGATTTTTATAAGTGACTTTGATCAAATGGTGCAACACATATACCGGTCAACGAACTGACAAACTCTGATATTTACGTAGCTTTTTCATATTACTCATAATGATTGTTCTACATACTACCTTTTTCTACCTCATATCCACATTACAAGAAATTAAAGTACGATGTACAGTCTACACCAGGCACGGGCAGCCTTTAGTCACCCGCGGACCTGATTCGAATGCATCTGATGTGACAAGATCGTCATCTCAGAGAGAACGGCACTGTTATTCAGGATGTGTCTGCTTTGTCCAGTGAATTCCGACTGCCAATTTGTTCATATAGGCCCTGCCACGAAATCAGATGGTACATATCCCACTAGCGGCGACAAAGACAAACGTGCCGTAGCGCACAGCACAACTTTCTACATTAATTTGCTTGTAACGTCGTTTCGACTACTGCCACCAAGACATCGTTCAGTGTCAATTAATAAAACCTATACCTAGGCGAGGCTTAAAGTGGGTTCCATAAAGTAATCTATTACACGGTATAGATGGCGTTATTCACAAAATATCTATAATGTATACCAACTTATAGGGCCTCAGGCACTTACTGAAAGTGAATAAGACATATTCCTCCAAAATAAGTCATATCAACTATACAAAACACATGCCGTATGTTACTGAACATCAGCTCACCATCTAGACGGAACTCACAGAACTGGCCTTGAAGAATTACTGGTAATAGGAAGTACAGTTGTAAGATGAACAATATATCATATTTTGCCTGACCAGCAGCATGTATCACGTATTTTCGACCGAACACCATGTTCCTAAAAGTGAATCAAAAAGCTTCGGGGGGGGGGGGGGGCGGACAAATAAAAACTTTGAAGTAAGAGACGACGAAAGACTTGGGAGATCAATTGAACGGAATGAATAGTGTTCCGCAAAGAGTTTATAAGATGAATATCAGTGACATTAAAAACAGGTTAATGGAATATATTCGGCAGAAATCAGGCGCTGCTGTGGGAATTGGATTAGGAAATGAGAGACTAAAAGTAGTAGCTTTTCTAAGTAAGTGACAATGGCCAAAGTAGAGAGAATATAAAATGCAAACCCTCAATACCAGTAGCAGAACTTCCGAAAAAGAGAAATTTGCTAACATCGAATATAAATTTAAGACTCACGAAACCTTTCCGAAAGGTATTTGTCTGGGTTGTAGCCTCATTTGGAACTGAAAAGTGGACGACAAACAGTTCAGAGGAGAAGATAATAGAAACTTTTGAAATGTGATGTTGCTGAAGGAATGCTGAAGCTAGATGCGTAGATCGGATAACTAAAAAAGAGGATTCTTATTGGGAAAGAAGGTTATTTGTGGCACTAGTTGGTTAAATGAAGGGACCGATTACTAGGACACATTCCAACGCATCATGGAAGTGCGAGTTTGGCAATGGATGGAAGTGGGGATGGGGCAGGAGTAGTAAAAATTGAAGAGGGTGATTAAGACTTGAACATAGTGAGCAAATGGATGTACGATGCAATAGTTTGCAGAGATGAAGAGGTTTCATGGGGTTCAATTCTGGGTCGAAACCTATTCCTTCAATATGTGAGTGACCTCCCACTTAACATTCATAAGTCATTATCAGTACTTTTTGCAGATGATACTGATGTTATAATACTCTTCCTTAATTTTGAACATTAAACACACTATTTTCAGTTCTGCACAACAAATACAGCCATACAAACAGCTGGCGTAGCACATGAACAGGATACAGTGAATATTGTAGAATGCTCAAATTTTTGGGCGTACATATGGATGAAACTTGAACTGGAAGAAGGACATTACTGATTTTCGCGAAGTTCAGCCACTTTTGCACTTCGTATAATTGCTAGTCTTGGAAACAATCGAATGAACCTCTCATGTTTTGTATATTTTTATTTAAAAATGTCTCATGGAATAATTTTCTGGGGGAAACTGATCACTTAAAATTAAAGTATAATGAGCACCAAAAAAAGCGGGCAGTAGGAATAATATGTGGTGTTCGCCTGCAGTTGTCATAAGAGAAAAGTGACCTTTAGTACATATTATGAAAGCTGTCAGTGGCTCATAAAGGATTTCAACATGCAGAAACAAAAACTTTTGTGCACGTAGCCAACACCATGAATTTTCTGACAGTTTTAAATCTAACATAAAATCATTTCTCCTGGACAACTCGTATTCCAGGACGAAGTTCTGTCCAAAACTGGTAGCTTGTAAAGAAAAAAGGAAAAAAAACTTGTTTTCCTATGTCGTGGCATCAGTGGGACTAAAAAATAATGCGTTCATTAATGTTAACACTAAACACGTTTACATATCTTGTAAACTGACTTGTTCCACATCATGTTGATAAAAGAATTGTTCAAGTAGTCTACAGGACATGTAAGTCACTAACAGCATACACACCATGAAGATGTAGAAAAGGACAGATCTTGATGACCGAGAATATTGAAATAAACATGCTGGTTGATATTCAGGGTGCCCTCAAAGTGTGGGCCTAGATCATGGTACGAAAAACATCCTCAAAACATGAGAGAAGCATGTACGGTCTGAACTAAACACTCCACACACTGTACCTTAAACGGTATTGGGCTGTCGATCCACTGTACAGCCGGCATCATACGGAAAACGGCAGAATCGCGACTCGTCGTGTTGTGCACAACTTCGTACACGATAAGGGAGGGTGCAATACAGAGTGGTGTGGCAACTGTCGTCGTAGGAAAGCTGGGCAGGAGCGGAAATGACTAGCGAACAAGTAACACAGCAAACAGGAGATTTAATTAACTTGTATTGCACCAAGCAAACGAAGATCATTAGAAAATATTGCAGTAGGAGTTCGAGTCCCGGTCATGATGTCCACAAGGAAGAGGCTCCCTGCACTACAGCACGAACTATGGTGCCGACCGGCCGATGTCTGCATACGAACACACAGTGAAGTGGCTCCGAGCGCCAGTGGCCGAGAGGCTCCCGCCGGCCGACTAAACACTGCGGTGGCAGAGGGCGCTCCAAGCGCAGAGCGCCGGAGGTGTGGTTAGTGGAACCGTCCGACAGCGCGCGGCTGCTGTCGGCGTCGAACGGAAACCTGCAATTCCACTACCGATGTAGCGACACCTTAGGGCTACTATCAGTGTGTAACACCACACACTGGACCACCACGCTATACACCTCCACTTGACTGTTGTCCAGTGTCCAGTTTCTGTATCGCCCGACCTACTGGAGACGTACAGCTTCAAGTGTCACTGTGACAAAGTGTGCTCTCTTCGCAATTTTCTGTCGGACACTGGAGTGACACGGACTTAAGACCACTGAGAGCAGCAGCTCTTGTCGGCTTTGTCGTCGACAAGTCGAGACAATCGCCTCCAACGGCTGCTCATTACAAGCACTGCCTTCAGGTCACGTTACACGGCTGCGTACACTATTCGTTGTGGACAGGTCGCACTGATACACCAACAACTCGGTCACTTGCATTCACAGTATGGTCATGGGCTCATCAAAACACGATAACTTCCTTTTACCATTCTGTCACGCCTGTACGTCAGCCCATCTCATTGCCCCGATTCCATACAGGTAACTAGAGTGACGTCTAGAGTGACGTAGTTCTTAACTCCACGTCGACGACTACGCCAAGTATGATTCCGCCGCTAAAAAACTGGAATCAAGGATCACTTCACTGCCATTTCACGCCATCTTCAGGATACCAAAGGGACCAGTGAGCTTTCTTTAAGCGGTTGACTAATATTTTTCCTCGTGAGTTTATTTTGTATTTTCTGTTGCGAAAGTTATTATGTTACTAATGTGAACGAAATGCACTCGAGCTCTCTGAAAACTATATAAACATAGCCTTTTTGGTATCGGATGCCGTTTGGTATGAGTCGCGATAACATCAACATGTAGGTAACACTGAAAAAGTCAG